>NC_143583.1:196541258-196850896 GCF_048544385.1 Mastigoproctus giganteus | reverse complement strand
TTTGTGATGACTGTGACCCAGCAAAGTTTGCAATGCAGTTTTGTAGTAAGGTCCTGTAACAGTCATATGATGTGGCACAACATTCTGTTAAAAAAACAAAAGCACAACATGCTTTTGCATTTTTGGTATTGGCAATGATGCAGACTTCTAAACAGAGCTCTGTTGCTTACTCTCTGTGTCAAAAAGATGAAGCCATGTCACACCTGCCTTTATCACCTTGTGCAGAACCTCACCATCTTCAGTAACTATCCACTGCAGCTCCTGACAAACCTCCACATGAACTTGCCTGTTGCTCAGGTGTGAGCAGTCTTGGAAGCCAGCATGCACAAACACATGCCATTTGCAAATGGTCATGGAAAATATCATCGTTATTATAATTGCTCTTATATTATTTCTCCCTGATTGAGGGATTCCACTCCGTGATGGGTACTGCTACCAAGTACACAGGGTGGTTGTAATGTCTGGTGTTACTGTTAGTTGAGGAAATCTCTGACTATCCTACAGGTGTTCAGGATTGCAACTTTCTGGAGTTCCTTGTAGGTGTTCTCTGAAAGACCTACTGCTCCTAGGCTGCTATGTAGAGTCTTTGGTACCATACCGGTGGTTGACAGGATGATCAAGATGGTTGATACTTCTTGCATATGCCACATCTCCTTGACCATATGTCTCAGGTTTGTGTACTTCCTAATTTTTTCCTCATGGGTTTTCTGGACATTGCTAGTGTTGGGAACTGCTATATCAATCAAGTAGGTAGCCTTTTCCATCTGGTCCACAAGGGTTATGTCTGGTCTGTTGTGCGGGATGGTCTTTTCCGTTATTATGGCGCAGTCGCAGTACAGCTTGTGGGTTCGGGTTTCTAGTACTACCTGGGGTTCGTACTTGCAGTATGGTACACTTTCTTTGGTCAACTGTTATTTCCTCGCTAGCTTCTGATGTATTATCCTGGCTACCTGGTCGTGTCTATGAGTGCACTCAGTCTGGGTGATCACCTTGCAATATGATGTGGGATCGTTTCTGAGGCCAGGTGGCATCGTAAGCATGTGTTATTTGACATTCCAGGCTCCTTTGCAATATATTTTCTATAGTTTCAGGTGTTGATTGCCTGGTCTTGGATGGCCAGCATGAATCCTTCAGTCTCAGGAAACAGCATCCCGCTTGTGAGTCTTTTGTACCTCGTTGAGAAGGGGATAGTTACGGTTCAATAAATTTGGTTTCAATCAGATTGTAAATAAAATATTATTACAGTCACATAAACTGATCAATATTTGGAAAGTAGAACTAAAAAAAAAAAAAAATGGTGATGGTTTTTTGGAGCATTTTTTTGAGAAAAAACCTGATTGTTAAGTGGTTAACATTTCAAACAGATTGTTCAAAGTAAGATCTTCAGCTTAAGCTGACAATAACTTACACACCTATAGCAGAAATAGTACAGGATTCTGTTCCAGGTATGAAGTCTGCAGGTGGAGTTAACCTCACTGCCGTGATTTGAAGATTTTGAGAATCGTCAATGGAGTCTGGAAAAAAATCACAGAAATCAGAAATAAAAAGAAATGGTACAAAAATAATATTTAGTTCTTTATTATTAAAGAACTAAATGTTCGTTATCAGTATTGCAACAGCATGTTAATTAATATGTTATTCACATAATAAACAACATTATAATAACATAAAAAAACAGATAAATCAGTAAGTCCAGTGAAACTTCTGGTTCAAGTGAATTTAGATTTATTGGAAGAATCCATTGTCAGGGAAACAAGTAACATTTTATGTACTAAGTTTAGGCAGAGGCGACTTGTTGGTAGGCACTGCGGAACTGCAGCACCCCCAGCTTTTTAAATCTAAATATACAGTCAATGGAGTTATATTAAATTTTGTGAAGAACAATGCAACGCAATGAATATTTTTTATCAACAGGCCCTGCATATCCTATATTTCCAATAATCATTTCAATAATAAACGAAAAAAACACGAGATCATTTTCAACTTTGAAGTTTAACTGTAGGTGGAACTGTGCGCTACATTTAGGCCCCAGTGGTTGTGTCAATGCTTAGTTGGCAGGTTTCCAACTAAGCATTTGTTAGAGGTGATAAAATGAGTCAAAGGAACTGCAGAGCAAGCAGTGCCAATTTGAACAGTGCACCAAATGTGAATGAAAAAGTTATTAATCTAGTTTCAACAAATAAAAACTGAAGAATGGATTTTATTTTTAAATAAAATTTGAAGATTACACAAGTCTGTTAATGGTAAGTGTCCAGTTAACATTTTGTAGTATTTTTAGCTTGCTTATTATTATTATTACCATCTATGTCTAAAAGTCTTATAAGTAAGGCAATTTAATGTAACTTTAAGAAGCAGCACCCCCATACATCAGGGTCATGAGCTGCCACTGAGGTTAGGTGAACCAGAACCACGGTATGTCTTCCAGAAGCAACAATACATGATGTCACCAACAGATTGTTAGATTTTAACGGTGGTTAAGTGAGCATTATCATTCATGTGAAGATGAATAATAATATTAAGTACACGTGAACTATCAATTTCTTGGATAAATATAGGACAAGGACCATGCTGAAAAAATGCCACTAGTTACATCAGAATGTGTCTTGCAATTCAGCATAGACATGTTAGAGGGAATATAGGCTGAACACCTTAAGGATTAACTCAAGATTTAAGAGACTCTGCAAGGCTCAAGATTTAAGAGAGTCTGCTATGGCTGATAAAGGCTAGTCTGTAATCAAGTCACAAAGGAGGTTAGGCAAGTGAAGAATGATTATGCGAAATCCTTCGCAAAGGATGCAAAGAAAAACAACAAAGACTTCTTTACTTATGTTTTTTTTTTTTTTTTGGTAGTTGTTGGTGCATAGGCTTCTGTGGCCATAATACACCTCCCAAGGTTTTTGCAGTACTTTGATCGAAGCCCGAGGTGGGATTCAAACCCGCGACCTTTGAGTTGCTACGCAGGTACGTTACCCACCCGGCTAGCCCGGTCGGCTCTTTACTTATGTAAACTCCAGAAGAAGAGGATGAATCAGATTCGTCCACTTGATGTTGGTGGTTTCACTGTTGATGATATTGCTCAGATAACTACAAACTGAATGAGTATTTTGCATCTACATTCACACATGAGGAATTCTGTAAGGAAGAGGAGGACAGAAGTTTACTAAACTCTAACAGGGAGCTAAATGATTTTGTAATAACAGAGAGCAAAGTGAAGGAGAAATTGTTGAAATTAAACATAAAAAAGGCACCTGGGGCAGATGAAATCTATCCAGTTATATTGAAGGAGGCAGCATGGGAAGGAAGCAAACCCTTAGCCATAATTATGGAAGATCCTTAGAGTCAGGGGCGGTCTCCATGGACTGTGCAAAATGTATCCCCAATTCATAAAGGGGGTGCAAAGGGTGACACAAATAACTATAGACCTGTTAGTTTTATTTCTGGCCTTGGGAAAATAATGGAGTCACTGGCTAAATAGGCTCTACATCCTTCCTAAAATGAGGCCTATAGACCTGTATACAGTACTCAAGGTGTGGCCTAACTATTGCCTTATACAAGGGAATAATCACCCCCTTATCCATGCTAGAAAAATTCCTGTATATCATTGACAAGACACCACGAGTTACTCTTGCAGCCCGTCTGCACTGCTCCGAGAATTTTATATCTGCCTGAACAATTACCCCCAGGTCTTTTCATCATTCCCTACCACTGTCAGTGTAGTACCACAGAGTTGATACGTTGCTCTGGGGTTACTGTTTCCCATACGTAGTACTTTACATTTGCCAATGTTAAACTTCATTTTTCACCTCTCACCCCATCTGCTCAACTTTTCTAGATCCTGTTGCAGCAGCGTACTGTCATTAGTGTCATTAACAACCCTGCCAAACTTTTTATCGTCTGCAAACTTGGACATTGAGCTTGATATACCATCATCAGTATCATTTATAAATACAGAAAACAACAACAGACCCAACACTGAATCCTGAGGAACTCCACTCATAACATTAGTCCACAATGAGCAGTGTCCATTGATTACCACTCTCTGTCTTCTCCCCCTCAACCATCCCTTTATCCATAGCAGCAATTTGCCTCCAATGCCACACTGCTCCAATTTGTGCAGCAATCTTCCATGTGCAACAGTATCAAAAGCCTTTCTAAGATCCAAATATATAATATCAAAGTTATACCATGCATCCAGTTCTTTTGTGACTGCATCATAGTATCCAATCAAATTGGTTAGGCAAGACTTTCCCTTAGCAAAACCATGCTGTGTCCGAGCTATAACTGAAGTCTTGTCTAGATGATCCTTCAGTGCTTCTTTAACCAGTGCCTCCATTAAGCAACCCCGGGGGCTCAAATCTGGTGAGTATGGGCTTGGCACACCCAGGGTCCTGAGCTGGATATCATCATTCTTCTCTTTCTTGGTGATTCCCTTCTACTTCTCTCTCTCTCTCTCTCTCTCTTTCTCTCTCACAGGGTAACTTGGGAATTTTTTTTTTTTTCTGGTGCAGCATAAGCCTCAGGCTTCCTTGCACCATATGATTATTAATAATAATAATAATAATAATTTTCCTGGAACAGAAGTTAAACTCACAGGTCTATAATTACTTGTGTCAGCCTTTGAACCTCCTTTGTGAATTGGGGTCACATTTGCACATCTCCAGTCTATGAGTATCTCCCCTGAGTCCAAAGAAGCTCTCATAATTATAGCTAAGGGTTTGCTTACTTCCTTTGCTGCCTCCTTTAATATAACTGGATAGATCCTGTCCATCCTGGGTGCCTTTTTTATGTTTCTTCTCAACAATTTCTCCTCCACTTTCCTCTCAGTTATTACAAAATCATCTAGCTCACTGCCAGAGTTTACTTTATCTCTGGCATTCCCCTTCCTGAATAACTCCTTATGTGTGAATGTAGATGCAAAATACTCATTTACTGTGTTAGCCACCTGAGCAGGATCCTCAACTGTTGAATCATCAATATCCAGTGGACCAATCTGATTTATCCCTTTCCTTCTAGAGTTAGCATTAGCATTAGCATTAGCAGAGGCATATGATGCAAGAAAGCAAGCTTATTCAGCATCAGCCAAAAAAAAAAAAAAAAAAAAAAAAAAAAAAAAACACACCACTCCCATTTCACCCCTCCGTTCGTTCGAAATACCTGTCCAGTTGAGCTTTAAATTTGTTTAGGCTATCAACTTCAACAACAAGTGATGGAAGTCAGTTCCACCAACCAACCACCCGCTGGCCAAAGGCAAATTTCCGCACATCTATCCGACATCCGTCCTTCCTCAATTTGAATTTATGCCCTCTGAGGTGATTATTCTAAGCAAGATGAAGAATCCCATTGGCATTGAGCATGCTCAAACCATTCAAAGCCTTATACACCTCTATCAGATAACCTCGCCGGTGCCAAGTCTCCAGAGTCTGGAGACTTGCCGGTGATTAAGTAATTAGCAAAACCTAAGTAATTAGCAAAACTTAAGCCTTTCTTCGTAAGAGCAAACCTTTGTTCCATTCACTAATCTTGTTGCCCTTCTCTGTACCCGTTCCAGCAGCTCTACATCCTTCTTGGAATGAGGCCTCCAGACCTGTATACAGTACTCAAGATGTGGCCTAACCATTGCCTTATACAAGGGAATAATCACCTCCTTATCACTGCTAGAAAAGTTCCTGTATATCATTGACAAGACACCATGAGCTACTCTTGCA
Organism: Mastigoproctus giganteus; assembly: GCF_048544385.1. NCBI lineage: Eukaryota > Metazoa > Arthropoda > Arachnida > Uropygi > Thelyphonidae > Mastigoproctus > Mastigoproctus giganteus. Next base: position 196,845,191 of record NC_143583.1, on the reverse strand, counting down.
TCTCGTCTGCACTGCTCAGAGAACTTCATATCTGCCTGCACAATTACCCCCAGGTCCTTTTCATTCTCCACCACTGTCAGTGTAGTACCGCAGAGTTGATACGTTGCTCTGGGGTTACTGTTTCCCATATGTAGTACTTTACATTTGTCAATGTTAAACTTCATTTGCCACCTCTCAGCCCATCTGTTCAACCTTTCCAGATCCTGTTGCAGCAGCATAGCGTCAGTAGTGTCCTTAACAACCCTGCCAACCTTTGTATCATCTGCAAACTTGGACATTAAACTTGATATCCCATCATCAATATCATTCATAAACACCGAAAACAACAACGGACCCAACACTGAACCCTGAGAAACTCCACTAATAACATTAGTCCACGTTGAGCAGTGTCCATTGATTACCACTCTCTGTCTTCTGCCACTCAACCATCCCCTTATCCATAGCAGCAATTTGCCTCCAACGCCACACTGCTCCAATTTGTGCAGCAGTCTTCCATGTGCAACAGTATCAAAAGCCTTTCTAAGATCCAAATATATAATATCAAAGTTATTCCCTGCATCCAGTTCTTTTGTGACTACATCATAGTATCCAAACAAAACCCTTAACAAAACCATGCTGCGTCTGAGCTATAACTGAATTCTTGTCTAGATGATCCTGCAGTGCTTCTTTAACCAGTGCCTCCATTAATTTACCTGGAACAGAAGTTAAACTAACAGGTCTATAATTACTTGTGTCAGCCTTTGATCCTCCTTTGTGAATTGGGGTCACATTTGCATATCTCCAGTCTATGGGTACCTCCCCTGAGTCCAAAGAAGCTCTCATAATTATGGCTAGGGGTTTGCTTACTTCCTTTGCTGCCTCCTTTAATATAACTGGATAGATCCCATCCACCCCAGGTGCCTTTTTTATGTTTATCCTCAACAATCTCTCCTCCACTTTCTTCTCAGTTATTACAAAATCATCCAGCACACTGCCAATGTTTACTTTACCTACATCATTCTCCTTCCTGAATAACTCCTCATGCGTGAATGTAGATGCAAAATACTCGTTTAGATTGTTAGCCACCTGAGCAGGATCCTCAACTGTTGAACCATCAATATCCAGTGGACCAATCTGATTCATCCCTTTCCTTCTTGAGTTTAAATATGTAAAGAACTCTTTTCTGTTTTTCTTTGCATCCTTTGCCAAGGATTTTTCGTAGTCTGCCTTTGCCTGCCTAATCTCCTTTGTGACTTGGTTACAGACCAACTTATATCTATCATAGCCTTCCATGTCAAACATTAATTTGTATGTATCCCATGCATTTTTCTTCTCTGCCACCTGTCTCATTAGTTCATCTGACAACCATTTAGGCCTAAACCTTGAACAATATTTCTTAGTTGGTATGTAAAGCCTGGTAGCCTCCAAGATTAGTTCCTTGAATGCTTCCCATTTTGAGTTTGCTGTTGGTAACATCATCAGTTGGTCCCACTGTATAGAATTTAAATACTGTCTCAGACCATCATAGTCGCCTTTACGAAAACAAAAACCCTTCCCTTTACCTCTGATGGTAGTTACCTCCTTGAGTAAATCCCACTTCAACACACTGTGATCACTGCCACCTAGTGGTTCATTTATCTGCAGATTCTTAATGCATGAAGAATCACTACTGATAATCAGATCAAGAGTATTGCTCCCTCTTGTTGCCTCACTAACATGCTGATGTAGAAAACAATCATCCAATAAATCCACAAAAGCCTTGCTAGTGTGTGAGTGACCAACCCACAAATTCCAGTCAATATCTGGGAAATTAAAATACCCCATTATAAGACTCTCTGATTTACTGGCCCACTCTATTTCCCTGTACAATATCTTATTATACTCATCAGAGTCATTAGGCCTATAGCACACTCCTACTCTCAATTTTGAGTTCCCTATGCTTATGTCACACCAAACTGACTCGACACTGCCCTGTCCATCGATGTCGACTGGCTTCACTTCCTTGGACTTTATGTGTTTCTTAACTAATAGCATAACCCCTCCTCCCCTCCTGTCCTGTCTATCCTTTCTATACACATTGTATTCCCCAAATTCCAGTTCCGCATTACTTATATCTGTGTGACACCACGTCTCTGATATCCCAACAATATCTGCCTTTGATGTTTTGAGCAATACCTCAAATTCATCAAATTTATTTACCAAACTCCTAGCATTGGTGTACATGCAGGTATACATGCACCTGTTTCTATTCTTAGCTACCCTAACACAACCCATGTGTTTACTTGTACCGCAATGACTCCCAGCAGTCTCTGAAATATCCTGAATCTTGTTTTTCAGGCTTCTGCTCATTTCAATAGAAGCAGTGCAAGAATCACTTCCACCTCTGCCAGTGGCTACTGTTAATCTATTAGTCCTTGTATCCCTCCAACTAGCAGTTTTCCGACCCACCTAACACTGCCTCGACAGCATCAGCAAAAATTCTTGTACCCTTTCTTATTTAAGTGTATCCCATCCCTGTAGAAGCAATCTCTCCTGTTAACAAGTACAGTCCAGGCTGAAAAAAATTCTACCCCTTGAGCCTTGCACAATCCCTCCAGGGCCGAATTGATCGACAAGGCTCTCATCATATACTCCCTCCTATCGTGTCTGGGCAGAATTGCAGACACAGAGTTTACATAGAAGAACTCTTTTCTGTTTTTCTTTGCATCCTTTGCCAAGGATTTCTCATAATCTGCCTTTGTCTGCCTAATCTTCTTTGTGACTTGGTTACAGACCAGCTTATATCCATCATAGGCTTCCAGGTCACCCATTAATTTACATGTATCCCATGCATTTTTCTTCTCTGCCATATGTCTTATTAGTTCACATGACATCCATTTAGGCCTAAACCTTGGACAATATTTCTTAGTTAGTATGTAAAGCCTAGTAGCTTTCAAGATAAGTTCTTTGAATGCTTCCCATTTTTTATTTGCTTTTGGTAATATCATCAGTTGGTGCCACTGTATAGAATTTAAATACTGTCTCAGACCATCGTAGTTGCCTTTACAAAAGCAAAAACCCTTCCCTTTACCCCTGATGGTAGTTACTTCTTTGAGTAAATCCCACTTCAGCACACTGTGATCACTGCCACCTAGTGGTTACTGTATCTGCAGATTCTTAATGCATGTAGAATCACTACTGATATTGTGCTTATCCTTCACAATGTGTTATCATGTATTGCACTACCTCAAATAAGTAACGCTTCACTAATAGAGACGACTATTATGACATGATAATATTTAAATAATATTAAGGTATAAGTGATAATATTTACATAAAACTAAATGCAACTAGGCATAATATTTTAAGAACTTAAGATTATCTCTACAGAGCTTCCCAACCAGAAACCTTTCAGGGGACCTGGCTGAGGTTTGTAAGGCTCTGAAAGGAGTTAGTAAAATGAATGAAGGTGGAATTTTCATTGTTATAAAGAATTCCAGAACTAAGAATCTAGGAAAATTTTAGCTAGCAAGTTGTTGATGTTGTTGTTGTTATTTGGTTTTTAGGAGCATTAGCAACTAAGGCCATAATGCTCCAGGGATATGCGGTGGTCATACCCTGCCCTTTCTGCATCCTCTGTATTTGGTGGTCACAGGCTCGACCCCAGTGTAATCAAGAAGCGTGCGCTACACACTGCTGCTCCTTCCCCCCTGGGTACGGAGGCGATGCGAGTTGTTGATTACTGGAACAAGTTGCCTCTGCAGATAGTTGAGGCTGATAGTTTGAAGAAATTCAAAGGTCAACTGAATAGCCTACATGAGGAGGAAAGCACATAATTTGTCTTATCTACTTTTTTCCCTTTTTTTTTCCCAGTGCAGAAAAAGTTTGTGGTTTCCTTTTTGCTATACGGCTAATACTAATATTAATGCTAACATTTGCTAGCACTGCTGGCTATAGGGCAAAAGTTAGCTAGATCAAATATTAATATTTACTTTTTACAATAGTAAAATAATAAAACATTAATAAAGTTTAAGAGTATGTAATTTGAAAATTTTCTGTTTGCTTTTCAGTGGTCTAGTGCTCTAGTTTTTTTTTTTTTTTTTTTTTAATTTACATTTAAATAAAAATCATATCTCAGACTGAAGAAGAAAAGCAAAGAACTCAGAGCAAAGAGAATGCTTTTTCTTGGAGGGGGGGAGAGGTAACCACAGTGGGGAAGTTCTTTTGCAAACAAGTCTTATGGTTTATACTGCTTGCAGAGCTGACTTTAGTGAAATTCTTTCATAAAATCTTTTCGTATGCAAAGAGTGCAAATATTTTAAGTGAATATTCAGAATTTTGATGGATGAATTTCAGAGCACAAGGAATGGGTTGACACCCTGAAAGGAATTAAAATGAAAGATTCAACAGTACTGTTGCCCAACTCAATGTGAGAGCCTACATTTACATATCAAGCAATGTGGTGAAAAATCCAAAAGCAAAAGCAGCTGGTCCCAGAGGAAGTACCTATTGTTGGTAACTTTATTGCCAGGGGAATAAGAAATTTCTATGTGAAAAGGAGAAGTAGAAGAGGACTAAAATATTCTGCTAGGGATAAACGTTAATGATTTTGTAGAACGGTTATCTTTTAAGGGACAAAAGATTATGTTAGTAAATATGATATTAAGCAATGGACAATTGGAAGATTTACTTCAAAAATATAAGGCAATGATAAGAAAAAAGGCAAAAGTTAAGGCTAAATTTGAAAGTGTCATGATATACTCTCTCCTGTGAAGAGATGTGCAAGACTCATGCAGCAGAATTTTTCTCTGCATGGCGTGCATTCATTAACAGGAAGGAGTATTTTTACTGGGATAAGATACATTTCAATAAATAAAATGCAAGAATCTTTCTGATGCTGTAGAGGCAGTGTTAGGTGAGTTAGAAAACAGATAGTTTGGTGTGAATATGCAGACTAATATATTAATGACAACCATAAGCAGAGGCAAAATTGATTATTCCAATGCTGTTATTGGGGCATGCATGCAGCAGTAGCCCAGAAAGCAAAACAAGGCCTTCTGGTGGGGGTTCTAATGGGAAAAACAAATATGCAGGGTGTGTCACATTTACTGAGAGATGTAGAAACGTAGTTGTACACTAATTCTATGAGCATAGTGAATAAATTTAATGAATTTGAGTTACTGATTAAATCATCAAATGTGAACCTCATAGGAACATTAGAAACACAATGCAACTCAAACATAAGGAAGCAGAATTTGAATATGGTAAGTACTGTGTGTAGAGAATTGATAGATAGGACCAGGGCTCCCACTCACAAATTTTAAAAAAAACTTAGATTGCAACTTAAATAAACCCAAAAAAAAACCTAGTTTTCATCATATAGTATAGCAACATAAATAAGATAAAACTTACCATGCAAAAATATCTTTTATTTAATTGTAATCAATCAGAATTTTCATCCCATTCAGTTCCCTCCACATTTATTTTTTGAAGTTCTTTCATTTTTTTCAAACGTTCTTCGTATCTTTTATGACAAGTTCCCTGTATGACTTCTTTTACCAATTCTGATTTAGGTTTCCATGTATAGCAATTTTGATTAGATCTATTTATCGCCTGTTTTGCCATTAGTCGGATTTTTCATAGTTTCTGGTTTAAGGGAGTTTGTGGCTTTTGTTTTTAAATGGTTTACTTGGGAGAAGATTCTTTCTGCGCTTGCCGAAGAGTGAGGTAAAATAGTTAGACTGGTCATAAAGTTAGATAAAATCTCATATTTAGAATTATTAAAGCCATCTTTTACATTACGTAACAGATACCAAAACTCAGGGATGGTTTTGTAAGAGAAATCTAAATCTTGATTTAAACGAAATGATCTCCATTCATCATCTAGAAGATCTAGTTTGTCTTTAGAAACAAGGTGAGTGAACTGCACTGCTAAATGCAAAACTGAGGATGGCGAATTGGCATGATCATGTATCACTGCTGGATCAAGAACATTGAGACTGGCGATAATTCCATCATCATTTAGAGGAAATCTTTTTCTGATTTCCATACAAAGTTCAACAAGAAATTTTAAACAATCATTTTTAAACCTGCTTTCACTGTCACCAAGTTGTGTTGAATTTAATAAGGCCATACAACGGCCTCCCAAATATATTTTATTCAGAGGCTTATGATTTATTGCATTGCTTGGATCAATTTCAACCAGCTTGCACGAAGTAATGACTTCTTCTTTTATGAAAAAACTAAGAATATTTTTATGCTCAATTGACACCATTGAATGAAGTAAGTGCAATCTGAAATGCTCAGATTGAAATTCAATATTCAGGCAGTTTATTTTCTCCAGTACATATCCTAAAAACAACAACATATGCTTAGTTCCTTTGGTGATCATAGTATTGTAAATATTCCCTGCACCATCGATTTTGTCAATTTTTGATTGAGACTGAAAATAAAGAACTAACGCATCCCACTGCTCAATAATAATTTTTATTACATTGCCACGGGATAACCAACGTGTTTGTGCTAATTTGGGGATTTTATGCTTAGCAGTATCTACAACATCTTGAATCATTTTGAACTCGTTTAATCTTTTACTACTACGGGAAAAATAACAAGAGATATCTTTTATAAATATTTCTAGATATGATGGTAGTACCTTGACTGAATGACTAGCACATAATGCAAAAGAATGGCAAACACATCCCATTATAAATACTGATGTACATCCTTTTTTAGCAATGACTGGAACCCACTCTTAGTACCCATCATAGTGGCACAATTATCACTTCCAAAGCCAACGAGATTACTTATTTGAATGTTTTTTTTCTATGAAAAGATCTTTTACAGCTTGATAAAGCCCTTCTGAAGTACCATTTTCAACACAAACAGTGTCAAGTAACACATCTACAACATCAAGTGTTTGAATATCAAAATATCTAACAACAACAGCTAGAACTTGCGATAAAGATAAATCTGTACTTTCATCTATTATCATTGAAAACTTGTTGTTTCTGCATATGTTAGAAATGTATATTTTTTCATGATAGGCTATGCCATCTTGTATAAGATAAGAGACTTTAGTCGCCTTTATCTGAACTTGTTTTACAATATTGCTATCATGAAATGCTTACATGCTTCTATAAGGTGATCACATTGCCCAAATGGCATATTATGCTCAGAAATTAGTGCAGCAATTGTTAACTCTTCCTTTGCTACTTCTTCATTCTCCATAGGTTTACGTTTTGTGAAGAACTTGTCTAACATTGAACTTGTCTTAGCAATATTTGCACATTTTTTTATGTTTAACTGTATTTTTATGCACTAGTAACATCGATTTATTGGCATTCTTTAATTTCATTTCACAACAAATACAGTAAGACGCACCTTTTTCATTACTGTCTTCTTTCAACCAATCCTTTAATTCCGGATCTTCTAACCATTCATTTCTAAAATTTTGAGTATACCACCGTTTACTCATCTTTCTCTGTGGAGAACAAGTTTCAGACATTGGGGGCAATTTGTGGGTATGGCTAATTAGCAGTTATCTTATTTAAAATGTTCTATAAAATAAAAAATAAATCACTAATCCATTAACATAAAATAGAAATAGTCACTACAATTTAAATTTATTATATCTCTGTATGTAGTACACGCATATATGTAAAAATCACACCAAATAATGCAATAATACCACGAACAATCTCGAACGACTGTGCAGTAAAGACCGCCTTCCGCCTGCTCAATAGGCTGCGCATACATATTAGTAACACGAATAAAAATCATAGTGTAGAACCCTGTGAAAACTTTGAAATCCTTTTACATTTGTAGTATTTTGTACAAGCACTTGAGATATTACAAATTATGATCAGTATTGTTAGAATATAAAATTAAGAAAATTGTAAACTGTTATTAAATGTATTAAATTTTATTGTATTTACAAGAAATAAAAATAAATTTTGACTTAAAATTAAAAATTACCGAAAAAACCCAGATAATGAGATATTTTTGTGAAAAAAACCTATCAACCCAGATGACAATCAAAAAACCCAGATCTGGGTGGAAAAACCCAGGCGTGGGAGCCCTGGATAGTACAGGAGGGGGAGAAATATGTTACAGGCCAAATGATTCTGATGAGTATGAACAACTACACAGACAAACAGAGTGAGCCAGAATATCTTATGAAGGGAGATTTTAACTTTTCAGATATGACTAAAATTTGTGGTCAGGTCATTCACATAAGTACAGAATATTTCTGTGTTTAGTAGATGACTGTTTTCTATACCAGAATGGTATAGATGCAATAATAGAAAGCAATACCTTTGATCTGATTATCAACAGTAATTCTTCAATTAAGAATTTCCAGATATTGGAACCACTAGGTGGAACAGACATTATATCAATGCAGGATTTATTTAATAAAACTATTGTAAAGGGAAGGGATTTCCCTTTACAGTAGATTTCCATAACAATAATTTTTTTTTTTCTTTTTGAATAGCTCCTTATTCCAATCATTTACGTATTGTAGAAAAATATCCAAAGTTATCCAAGCTTTCTTGTTCACAGTGTAATCCACAAGAAGTTTCCATATGTTTCTAAAACACCAAGGTTTTAACAAATTACCGATAACAAACAGTGTTTTTTTATCAGTTCCTGTCATATTTGTGCATACAAGCACCATCAAGAAAGTCTTTGATTTGTGTCCACCAACACATTTTCCCCTTAAATTTAAATGTATTGTCAGGTGTCAAATTATAAAAGTCCTGTTTTGTCAACATTGTAGATGTCTTCATCATTGAAATATTTCCTGATTTCTGCCCAAACACAGTCAATCCATTCATTTGCCATTATTAGATCTGCAGATCGAGATTCTCCACTAATTTTTGCAGAAACTATGTTATGTTGGTTTTTAAATCAATCCAGTCAACCGCTGTTACATACAAAATTGTCATGTTGAAATTGTTTAGCAAATTTTTCCACTTGAGCCTTCAAGATCGGACTGTCTATTGAAAATCCAGTACTTCTTTGTGTAGTGAGCCACTGAAGCAATGCTTCATCAACATTTGTAACCTTGCACTTTCAAATTTTTTTTATTTTTTATTGGTTATGTTCTTTTCCAGTGCCAATATGTAAACATGTTTATTCTTCCACAATGTCGATACTGTTAAAGAGGACAAAGAAAACTTTTTACATATTTTAACATTTTTTGCACCACATTCTAACTCATGAATAATTTTGACTTTTTTGCAAATCGAGAGACACTTTCTTCTGTTAGTAGACATGTTTCCGAAGGAAGGATTCATTTCTAACTGATTTTACTTTAAAATGACAGTAAAGTGGTCTACATACAAATTTCTTAGAAGTCCCGAAATAAATTTATGGTTCAGTGGATACATGACAATCTGTAAATAGGGAATGCAACAAGCGGAACACCAATGCACAATTGTATAGCCCCCATCCCCGAAAGGACAAGGTCATAAATCGGCTGCTAATCCGATGCGTGTGGTCATAAACACCACATGCATCGGATTATAGGCCAATTTATGACCTTGTCACCCTTTTAATTTGTATGTATTCCAAGAATTGGGGTTTTTTGATTATCTGAGCAATAAGAATGTTTTCATAGTTACCAAAATTTGTATGGTGTATCCATGTAGTATGCTCATTATAACAGCGAGCAATTGTATGGGAATATGCACAAATTAAAATCATGACTTTTTGCTTTAACGACAACTATGACACCATCCTTGGGTTCAGGGGAGGTCCCAGCAGAGTGAAGATGTGGAAATATCTTCCTGATTCACAAAGGGAGGTCAAAGGGTGAAGTGAGTTACAGACCTGTGTGCTTAACACCTGTGTCAAGGGAAGTTAATGGAGTCAGTGGTGAAGTAAGTTCATCTTTACAGGAATACAGTTATATGGCAATCACAGGACAACTTTGTTAAGGTCTATTCAAACATCTGAACAATCTGGTTAGTTTCTATGAGGTAGTCACAAAGGAACTGATGTAAAAAATAATTTTAACAACATATATTAGATTTCAGCAAAGCATTTTAACAAATGTTGCACAAACTGGATCAGTATAGCATTTTTTCAGCAAATTACTGCTATGGATAAAGTGATAGTTGATTGACAGGAGACTGCAGTTATTAAAGACTAACACTCTTAATGATCGAATATAATTAGTGGAGTTGCTCAGAGTTTGATACCAGGGCCCTTACTGGTTTATATATTTATTAATGGCATTAAGAAAGGAGTATGAAGTTTTACATCTAAGTTTGCTGATGATACAAAGGTTGGCACGTTAATTACAGCAATAAAGGTATGCTCCTCCAACAAGACCTGAATAAATTGGGCAGATTAGCAGAAAAAAATCACAACTGAAAATTAATACTAATAAATATTTAACAGTACAATTTACTGTATTTTATATCATCCAATTCAAACATTAAATAGCTGTTAATCTATAAGACTAGGTGCCTCCAATATATAACTTATTCTGGAAGCATGTAGTTAATAAATTAAATATATATTACATGTTTAATTCATAATTCATATTTAGAACTGGCAGCTAAAAACTTAAAATTTGTTGCAATACAAAGAAAATAAAAAAAATATAATACCTGAATATTTGTCATTTTTGATGTCCCTTCTTTTACGTCTTTGTTGATTTGATGGATCGAGGATGATAGTTGTGTATTCTTCTTTTACACTGCCCTCAGGCTGATAAAAAATTAAGGAAAAAGTAAACATAAAGACTTACAAAAATAAATGAGTAAGCTTTGCATTAGGTAGGAGGAATGACCTTGTGGATAATAGACTTGTCTGTGTTGCCAGTGAAAGCTCAAAATCAGGAATTGCTGATATAAGACAGTAGTTCATGTATGTGACAATCAGTTTTCAAGTGTCTGTGAAGATGAATGGACCAGCACTGAGATCCTTCCAACTTTGAATATGGAATGATTGTGGGGACAAGATGTGCAGGTGCCAGTATCTCGAACAAAAGCCAACATAGTTCATTCCTTCCATTCTATGGCATCACGAGTCTATTATGACTGGCTCAACAGCAGTCAAACAACCAGAAAAAGGTCACAGGTGGAACAGCCACATGGGGCCAACATCGGTGATGAGTGTCATGTGTCTTGCCTCATAACATAGCAGCAACACAATACAGTGGCCCAGCAAACCATCCAATATGGTGCAGGAATTGTAAAACCAACATTCACATGAACCATGCATCAGACATTACCTTTAGCATTAGCATTACTAGAGGCATATGATGCAAGAAAGCAAGCTTATGCATCATCAGCCAAAAAAAAAAAAAAAACTTCCACTTCACCCCTCCATTCATTCGAAATACCTGTCCAGCTGAGCCTTAAATTTATTTAGGCTATCAACTTCCACAACAAGGGATGGAAGTCTGTTCCACCAACCAACTACCTGCTGGCTAAAGGCAAATTTCCACACATCTATCCTACATCTATCTTTCCTCAATTTGAATTTATGCCCTCTCAGGTGATTATTCTGAGCAGGAGGAAGAATTCCATCAGCATTGAGCACACTCAAACCATTCAAGGCTTCATACACCTCTATCAGATCACCTCGATGGTGCCTAGTCTCCAGACATGGTAATTTGCAAAATTTAAGCCTTTCTTCATAAGAGCAACACTTTGTTCCATTCACTAATCTTGTTGCCCTTCTCTGTACTCATTCCAGCAGCTCTACATCCTTCTTGAAATGAGGCCTCCAGACCTGTACACATTACTCAAGGTGTGGCCTGACCATTGCCTTATACAAGGGAATAATCACCTCCTTATCCCTGCTAGAAAAATTCTGTATATCATTGACAAGACAGCATGAGCTACTCTGCAGCCCTTCTGCACTACTCAGAAAACTTCATATCTGCCTGCACAATTACCCCGAGGTCCTTTTCATTCTCTACCACTGTCAGTGTAGTACCACAGAGTTGATACGTTGCTCTCGGGTTACTGTTTCTCCATACGTAGTACTTTACATTTGTCAATGTTAAACTTCATTTTCCACCTCTCACCCCATCTGCTCAACTTTTCTAGATCCTGTTGCAGCAGCATACTGTCATTAGTGTCATTAACAACCCTGTTAACTTTGTATCGTCTGCAAACTTGGACATTAAGCTTGATATACCATCATCAGTATCATTTATAAATACAGAAAACAACAGACCCAACAGTGAATCCTGAGGAACTCCACTCATAACATTAGCCCACAATGAGCAGTGTCCATTGATTACCACTCTCTGTCTTCTCCCCCTCACCCATCCCTTTATCCATAGCAGCAATTTGCCTCAAATGCCACACTGCTCCAATTTGTGCAGCAGTCTTCCATGTGCAACAGTATCAAAAGCCTTTCTAAGATCCAAATATATAATATCAAAGTTATTCCCTGCATCCAGTTCTTTTGAAACTGCATCATAGCATCCAATCCAATTGGTCTGGCAAGACTTTCCCTTAACAAAACCATGCTGTGTCCGAGCAATAACTGAAGTCTTGTCTAGATGATCGTGCAGTGCTTCTTTAACCAGTGCCTCCATTAATTTTTCTGGAACAGAAGTTAAAGTCACAGGTCTATAATTACTTGTGTCAGTCTTTGATCCACCTTTGTGAACTGGGGTCACATTTGCACATGTCCAGTCTATGGGTACCTCTGTTACTGTTGTTTGGTTTTTAGAAGCATTAGCAAATAAGGCCATATTGCTCTGGGATATGCGGTGGTCATTCCGTGACCTTTCCACATCCTCCGTATTTGGTGGTGACAGGCTCGAACCCCGGTCTAATCAAGAAGCATGTGCTATGCACTGCTGCTGCTGCTTCCCACCTAGCTACAGAGGCACCTATGGGTACCTCCCCTGAGTCCAAAGAAGCTCTCATAATTATGGCTAAAGGTTTGTTTACTTCCTTTGCTGCCTCCTTTAATATAACTGGATAGATCCCATCCACCCCGGGTGCCTTTTTTATGTTTATCCTCAACAATTTATCCTCCACATTACTCTCAGTTATTACAAAATGATCTAGCTCACTGCCAGAGTTTACTTCACCTCTGGCATTCCCCTTCCAGAATAACTCCTCGTGTGTGAATGTAGATGCAAAATACTCATTTAGTTTGTTAGCCGCCTGAGCAGGACACTCAACTGTTGAACCATCAATATTCAGTGAACCAATCTGATTCATCCCTTTCCTTCTAGAGTTTACATAGGTAAATAACTCTTTTCTGTTTTTTTTTGCATCCTTTGCCAAGGATTTCTCATAATCTGCCTTTGCCTGCCTAATTTCCTTTGTGACTTGGTTACAGACCATCTTATATCTATCACAGGCTTCCATGTGACCCATTAATTTATATGTATCCCATGCATTTTTCTTTTCTGCCATATATCTCATTAGTTCATATGACATCCACTTAGGCCTAAACCTTGAACAATATATATTCTTAAAGCCTAGTAGCTTCCAAGATAAGTTCTTTGAATGCTTCCCATTTTGAATTTGCTGTTGGTAACATCATCAGTTGGTCCCACTGTATAGAATTTAAATACTGTCTCAGACCATCATAGTCGCCTTTATGAAAGCAATAACCCTTCCCTTTACCCCTAATGGTAGTTACCTCTTTGAGTAAATCCCACTTCAGCACACTGTGATCACTGCCACCTAGTGGTTCCTTTATCTGCAGATTCTTAATGCATGAAGAATCACTACTGATAATCAGATCAAGAGTATTACTTCCTCTAGTTGCCTCCCAAACATGATGATATAGAAAACAATCATCCAATAAATCCACAAAAGCCTTGGTAGTGTGTGTGTGAGAGTGACCAACCCACAAATTTCAGTCAATATCTGGGAAATTAAAATACCCCATTATGACTCTCTGATTTACTGGCCCACTCTATTTCTCTGTACAGTTTCTTATTATACTCATCAGAGTCATTAGGCCTGTAGCACACTCCTACTCTCAATTTTGATCTTCCAATGCTTATGTCACACCAAACTGACTCGACACTGCACTGTCCAGCAATGTCGAGTGGCTTCACTTCCTTGGATTTTATGTGTTTCTTAACTAATAGCATAACCCCTCCTCCCTTTCTATCCTGTCTATCCTTTCTGTACACATTGTACTCCCAAAATTCCAGTTCTGTCTGCATTCCTTATATCTGTGTGACACCACATCTCTGATATCCCAACAATATCTGCCTTTGATGTTTTTAGCAATACCTGAAATTCATCAAATTTATTTACCAAACTCCTGGCATTGTGTACACACAAACATGCACCTGTTCCTATTCTTAGCTACCCTAACACAACCCATGTGTTTACTTGTACCGCAATGACTCCCAGCAGTCTCTGAAATACCCTGCATCTTGTTTTCCAGGCTGCTGCTCATTCATTGTAGTGGCCACTACAAGGTAGTGGCTATGACAGTTGAAAGTGTCACAGGTAACCATGCTTAATGTAAGATACAAGAAACTGCACCTTGCATGGGCATGTCAGCACCAACCCTAGACCACTGACATTGGAAATCTGCTGCCTAGTTTGATGAACCCAATTTCCAACTCTATCATGCTGATGGGTGTATCCACATTTGAAAAAAAGCAACATGAGGCCATTGCACATTGGTGCACTGTTGATGTTCAGCTCACTGGATACAGTTATGTTATCATTTGTGAAATGTTTTTATGACATGTCCTGAGTCCTCTAATCATTATTGATCAACAACTCGACGGGAATGTCAACCTTTCTGTCATGGACACTTCTTTGTGATGACCATGTATACAGAAAACGCTGGCATCTATCAAAAAGACAACGAGGAAATGATGGGGGTACTCTTATCATGAAAGTTCTGCAAATTTCAGCATCTGGGGACTGAGACTAGGCACCTGCAAGGTGATCTGATTGAGGTTATTAAGGCCTTGAATGGTTTGAGCAGATTCAATGCTAATCCATTCTTTCTCTTGCTCAGATTACAAACTTGAGGGGGCATAAATTCATATTGAAGACAGACAGACAGTTGTAGAATAGATGTGCAGAAATTTGCCTTTAGCTAGTGTGTAGTTATTTGCTGGAACAAACTTCCATCTGTTGTTGTGGAAGTTGACAGCTTAAATAAATTCAAGAATGAATTAGACACAGTTTTGGATCAAATAGAAGTGTGAAATGGGGAGTTTTTTTTGCTGATGCTGTATATGCTTGCTCTTTTGCATCATATGCCTCTACTAATGCTAATTACTCATGTGTGAATGTACTCATTTAGTTTGTCAGCAAAAATACTCATTTAGTTTGTCAGCTATTTGAGCAGGATCATCAACAGTCAAACCATCGATATCAAGTGGACCAATCTGATTCATTCCTTTCCTTCTAGAGTTTACATAATAAAGAAGTCTTTGCTGTTTTTGTTTGCATCCTTTGCGAAAGATTTCTCATAATCTGCCTTCTCTTGTCTAACCTCCTTTGTGACTTGATTGCGGACTAGCTTATATCTACAACTGGCTACTGTGTAGCCTGATCATTTATATCTAACCCATGCATTTCTTCTCTGCCACAAGTCCCATTAGTTCATCTGACATCCATTTCGGCCTAAACTTTGAAGAGTATTTCTTAGTTGGTATGAAAAGCCTAGTGGTTTCCAAGATTAATTCCTTGAATGCTTCCCATTTAGAATTTGCTGTTGATAACATTATCATCAGTTGGTCCCACTGTATAGAATTAAAAAAATCTCTGAGATCACTGTAGTCACATTTAAGAAAGCAAAAACCCTTCCCTTTATCCCTGATGATAGTTATACATCTTTAAGTAAATTCCACATCAGCATACTGTGATCACTGCCAGACACAAGACACAAAAGATCAGACACAAAACTATAAACATACCACGAATAGATAAGCATTGATGGAATCCATATTAGCAATCAATGATCAAATGGATGGTTTTAAAGATAGTCGAAGAATTGACAGTTGATGGATGTCTCCATTACTTTAAAAGGATAGAGATAACTGCAATGGACAATAATCAGACAGAAGGGATTTCTCAAACTTTTTTAGGAACTTGCTGGATGTGAGCCAATTAGTAGCATTAGTAGTAGCAATTTGATTAAAGAAAGCAAAATTACACGGCATCAGCAACGAACCCAATTCCCATATCACTTGTTCATCCCCTCTAAGAGTTTGTCTAGTTATTCCTTAAATTTATTCAAACTACCTGCTTCTACAACAACAGATGGAAGTATGTTCCAATGATGAACTATCCACTGTTTGAAATCAATTTATTTACATCTGATCTTGCAACTTTTCTCAATTTGAATTTATACCCCCGCCATGTGCTTAGTATAAGCAAGACAAAGGATTCAATTATCACTGATCTTAATTAATTCATTCAGAAATTTAAACACCTCAATGCAGATATCTAGTCTCCAGACACTACAATATGCAGAACTGAAGCCTTCTGAGGTAAGGGCACCCTTTTGTTCACCTCACCAATTGTCCTATTCTTCTCCCCGCTCCAATAGATCCATAGCCTTAGCCAAATGAGGCTTCCAGACCTGTATACAATACTGGAAAAGTGGCCTAACTATTGCCTTATGTTACGAGATAAATCACCTCCTTATCTGTGTTGATGATTAAACTTCACACCAGCCGGAAGATAAATAAATTTTCAATACTGTAACTAAAAACACTTTATTTACAATAAAATAAATATAGAATAGATATATATTTACAATAAAAATAAATAACACTGATAAAATATACTAAAAACCTAGAAATTAAAAGGGATTAAAATTTGCTGTAGCTTTCGGAGGCAGGAGTCTCCTTCCTCAGCATTATATGTCTACTGTGCGGCACATCCTTAAATTCAGGATGTTATTTATTTTTATTGTAAATATATATCTATTCTATATTTATTTTATTGTAAATAAAGTGTTTTTAGTTACAGTATTAAAAATTTATTTATCTTCCAGCTGGTGTGAAGTTGAATCATCAACAAGAATTGTCCCAGCCTTGTAGGCCTATTTAGAGACACCTCCTTATCTCTACTGGCAACATTTTTGTACATCATTGACAAAACCCCATGGGTCTGACAATGATAAAAGAGAACTTCATATCTAAATGTACAATTATCCACACATACTTTTAATTTTCCACTACCCTGAGTATGGTATCACCCAGTTGGTACATCAATCTGGGATAACTGCTATGCATATGAAGCACCTTGCATTTGTCAATGTTAAAATTCAATTGACACTTCTCAGCCAATCTGCCTAATTTATCTTAGATCTTGTTCCAGTAGCATATGCTGATTACTGTCATTAACCACCCTGCCGACTTTAAGGTCATCTGTAAACTTAGAACTTTGGCATGGTGCATCTTCATCAATATCATTGATAAATATTGAAAACAACAATGGGCCCAACACTGAACTCTATGGGACTCCACAAATAACATTAGTCCGCAAAGAACAGTGTCCACTGATAACCACTTTCTGTCTTCTCCAGAGGTGTATTGCTAAAAAAAAATAGTACCAGAATGCTCGTTGTAAAAAAAAAAAATAGTACCCGAATACTCGTTCTCCAGAAGACCATATGATCACGCCACATCAACTGTACAGTAACTGAATGAGACTTAAGGTTGATAGAACAACCAATTCTAGCATTCAGCTCATGGCGAATCAAAATGCAGCATTCATACAAATCACAGTATATCTCATTCATTGGATCTCTTTATCTAACACACTGTATTTTAATAAGAAACATTCATTGCAAAATTTATATTTTTGTTTTTAACTAAATTTTTAAAGAAATCTAATTTTAAAGATTACTATTAATATATATATTTAGTAGCAATGGGTAAAATAGATATTATTTCTCCCTCCCCTCTGATTATGCCATATTAGGAATATAAATTTAATAATTTTATATTATGACATTTAGAAAAAAGTACTGGAATGTTGTTCCGGCCCAAATACACCACTGGTCTTCTCCCATTCAACCATCCCTTTATCCATAGCAGCAACTTGCCCTAAATGCCACACTGCTTCAATTTGTACAGTAGTCTTTTATACGCAATGGTATCAAATGTTTTCCTGAAATTCAAGTATCTAAGTATATGATGTCATAATTATTTTTTGCATCCAGTTCCTCTGTTACTGCATCAGTAGTATCCAATCAGCTTGGGTCATACAAGATTGCTCCTTAACAAATCCGTGCTGTGACTGCAGTATAAACACACACCTGTCTAGATGATTCTTCATTTCTCCTTTAACCAGTGACTCCATTATTTTCCATGGAACAGCAGTTAAGCAAACAGGTAAGTAATTACTCATTTCACCCTTTAATCTCCCTCCTTTGTGAATTGGGGA
The DNA here is from genome assembly GCF_048544385.1 of Mastigoproctus giganteus. Lineage (NCBI taxonomy): Eukaryota > Metazoa > Arthropoda > Arachnida > Uropygi > Thelyphonidae > Mastigoproctus > Mastigoproctus giganteus. Next base: position 196,826,865 of record NC_143583.1, on the reverse strand, counting down.
TACATATCCACATCTTCAGTCCAGAGGAATCTCATCTGAATTCAAAGATGCTCACATAATTATGGCTAAAGATTTGCCGACCTCTTTTGCTGCTGGCCTTAATTTAATTGGATAGCTTTAATCCACTCCAGATGCCTTTTTTACATTTAGTTTCAACAATTTCTCTTCCAATTTCTACTCAGTTATTGCAAAATCATTTAGTTCCCTTTTAGAATTTGATATACTTCCGGTATCCCCTTCCCTAAAAAATTCCTCATGTGAGAATGCAGAAGCAAAATACCTATTCAGTTTTCCAGCAACCTGAGCAGGTTTATCAACAGCTAAATAATTCATATCTAGTGGATCAATATGATTCAATCCCCTTCTAGTGTTTACATAAGTAAAGAAATTTTTGCTGTTTATCTTTACATTCTTTGCAAAGACTTCTGTAATCTTCCTTAGCTTGACTAACATCACTTGTATCTTGATTGTAGATCTACTGTAGACATTTGCATCACCTGATAATTTATATGCATTCTGCGCATTCTTTTTCTCTGCCACAAGTCTTATCAGTATATCTGATATCCATTTTGATTTAATCCTTGAATGGTATCACTTAATTGGTATTAAAAGCCTAGTTGCTTCTATGATTATATCCGTTCTATGATTGCATTAATGTTTCCCAATTACAAAGCAGAAGAAAAAATACCAGTCAGGTAAGAAAGCTTAAAAAGGAAATATAGAGCAGGAGCCCTACTTATAAGAATAGCCAGCAGGACCAGGGGCTTTCTTGGCATTAAGATGGTTCAGAATTTTAACATTCTTCTGTCAAAGACAACAGGAGGTATCAAGTAGTATGTACTGGGTATGGTCTGAGATGGTTTATCAAGATTGTCAATACAAAAGTTAGAAGAAAAGTAGGATGCTAGTAAGTCAGCTTTATATTTAGCTGAAGATGCAACAGAACCATCAGGTAGTAACAGAAGTGAGAGTACAGATGAAAAGAAGTTGCAGCCAAGAGCTTCAGCAAGAGACCAGAATTCTTGATTACAAAATGGACAAGAATCACAATGGGAGGCATTGAACAGAGTGTACTGGGTGTGGTGGGAATTAGGTATTGGGTCTGGTATTCCTTCTGCTAGGCTTTCATTCTTAGTTGAGTCTCCCAATCCCTTGATATTTTCTGTGTCTATAGTAAGTACCAGTTTTCATTGTATTTGCATCTTGCATGTCTGACCCACTCTGCTAACTCATTCTTAATTTAACCTACATTATAAGTATGTATATCCATAATTAGAGATAAATTAAATAAAATAGTGGGTGGGTATAAATGTATATCCCCCCACTATTTCATGTATACAAATGCCAGACCTATAAGAAGTAAATAAAAATGAAAAAAATAAGAAGATAAAGGTTTAAAGTAAGCAAGAAAGCAAGTAAAGATCTAAGCATATTATATTATCTTCAAAAGAAATTGCAATAATAATAAGATATAAATTAGAATATAGAAGGCAAAACTAAACTGCAAAAAATAAAATTAAATTAAATTAGAAATAAATTAAAATTAAAGGTATTAATGAAAATTAGAGGGGGTGTTCTTGAATTTATAATGGGTAAACTTGATAGTATAAACCAGAGTTATGATGCACAATATGTTCAATGTTGATTTCAATATTTGTAGAAGAATAAGAGAAATTTACCTCAATATGATATGTAGAACACTCTCCAGAAATTAAAACAAATATAAGATATGCAAAATGATTAAAGTAAAAAATCAATTAAATAATTAAAATCTAGCTCATTTTATACCATCAAATTCATATTTTAAACTCTTGTTAACTATTTCATTCACTTCCTTCCTCTCCAGGCATAATTTCCCATAATTGTGTGTAATTCTCCCATAATTGTGTGTATCTATTGATACACACAATTATGGGAGAATTTTAAAGAAGGAAATTCGTTTTTCAAAATTTACATTAAACTTTAAATTTTTTTTATTTTTAAATTTTTTTAAAAATTGTTTTCAATTGATTTTTTACTGTAATCATTTTGCATTAATCTTATATTCTGGAGATACCATATGAAATTGTTCTGTATATATATATTGAGGTAACTTTCTCTTATTCTTCTACAAATAATGGGTAAACAGAAAAAAAAGTAGCGGTAAAGGGGAGAATAGTCCTGATGCTACATAAAAATAATTTTCAATTGCATAATTAATTGATCATTAGGTGTATTAATATATGCCTTGAAATTACACGATAGCAGTTGTGTATAATTGTACTGTTGAAGGATGTAGAGGGATTATAGAAAGCCAAATTATGGTAAGAGAAAGTGAAAAACAAAAGTATACAGTAGACAAAATATTGATGGTCAACTCAACCCCAGGGGTTGAGTTGACCATCTGTTATGAGCTTGGCACACACACCCAGGGTCCTGGGCTGGATATCATCATTCTTCTCTTTCTTGGTGATTCCTTTTTGTGTGTGTCTCTCTCTCTCTCTCTCTCTCTCTCTCAGAGTAACTTTTAAATTTTTTTTTGGCTGGTGCACCATAAGCCTCAGGCTTCCTTGCACTATATGGCTAATAATAATAATAAAGTTAATTACTCAGGCATGCTGCAAGCAACAAAAATATCTGTAAAGGCCCTCTGAATTGAGAGCCTTGGCAATATTTTTGATAAGTAGAAAAAGGTATAATAATGCAGTACAGTATAAGACGTACTACCCAAAAGTTCCTGAAACGTATTTATAAAATAAATTAGACTTACCCTGGGTCTTATTCGCCACCGTTACTTCTGAAGTAGTCCCCTTGAGAGCATGAACACTGATCTCAGAGCTTCTCTCATGATTTGAATGCGTCCTGAAAGTCCTGCTTCATCATAGTGTTCAGCACTGCCTGCAATTCAGTTTGGATATCCTCTAAACCAGTGGTACACACACTATGGGGCGCGACCCCTCTGGGGGTCACGGGATAAATTAAAGGGGTTGCGTCAATTTTTAAATAAAATTAGTTTTTGTGTACATCAAAGACAAAAAACTTGTTGTTAAAATTACTTTTTTAATACTGTAGGTGTACATACTACTCGAATGAAGTCTGACATACGAATGAACCCTATTGCTACTATTTTTTAAGGTGGTTTCACGTGGCTTTCTTACTTATTGTCCTTGTGGATAATATGGCTTAATTTGCTCACTGGCTATGGATGCACAGAAAGCAGCTGACTAGTGTGACTTCGCAGTATGTATTAATACTTCTCAGTACTACCCAATTGCTGAACCGTAATCCCTCTAGCTCTTAATTCGTGCTTCCTACAGCAAAAATTTCTGAAATTGCCTAAAGGCCAAAGGAGCGAATATGTGGTGGCATTAAATAGCAAGTCTGTTGCATGCATGCTTTATTCTGCTTCGTAATTCGGTGCTTTCACATAAACTTGGATGTGTTTTTCATTCTTCTGCTACTTTTTATATTATTGTTGTTTTTAAGAAGGGAAAAAAAAACATTTTTAAATATTTTACCATGGACAGTTGGGTAATCAGAACAAAACAGTCGAGGAGGGATGACAATAATGTTGCTACAGATACATCAGAAGCTGAAAGGGTAAGAAATGTATCATGTGAAAATTTGGACACTAATGTTATTTTAAGTTAGTGCAACCACCAATTTCTGGTAGAGAGAGCCATCATATTCCAAATCAAGAGGAATGAAAAAGAATTGACAATATCAAGAAGAATTTATGAAGTATGGCTTTACTTACAGTGTTGTTGATGATCAGCAATGTCCTGTGTGCGTAATATGTTACAAAAAACTGGCTAACGAAAGAAGGAAACCTATTAAATTAAAATGACACATAGGAAACATCCAGAGATAATAAAAAAGACTGAATCCTTGTTCAAAAGACATGCCAATGCCATACAAGGTGTGAAATCTTTCATGAAGAAACACTGAAGTTCCTTGTAAAGCTTTTAGAGCATTGTTGGAAGTTTCATATTTAATAGTAAAAAATTTTAAATCATATACTATTGCTGAATCCCTTGTTCTCCCTGCTGCAATACAAATTATTTCAATTATGCATGGAGAAAAGTACAGCAATGATTCAAATATCATTCCTCTATCCAGAGACACAGTTATCGCAAACAACATAAAATACGATTTATCAAATCGATTGAGAGAAAGTCCAATTTTTGCAATACAGTTAGATGAATTCACAGATATTTAAAACCTTGCTCAACTTATTGTATATATGTCAGATACTGCTATGAGGGAGATATTTTGGAGAATTTTCTATTTTGTAAAGCTTTGGAAGGAAGAATGACGGCCGAGATTTTTGATGTTATAAATATTTTCTTTCAAACAAATATTGTCTAAAGCGGAACAACTGCTTTGTGATTTGTACTGATGGTGCGGCTACATTAACATGATAAAATAAAGGTTTAAAAGGCAAAGTAAGGTAAATTGCTCCAAATATAGTTTTAAATCATTGCATTCTACAGTACATAGGGAAGCATTAGTAGCAAAGGAAATGCAAACTGATTTGCATGAAGTTTTGAATGATGCGATAAGTGTAATAAACTTTATTAAAAAGTAGAAGCTTTTTAAAAATTAAGAAGTAGTAAGACTTTTTACAATGCTCTGTAATGAAATGAGATGAAACGATTCTTTTATATATGAAAGTGGGATGGTTGTCCAGTGGTGTTGCGCCGTCTTTTTGACCTTAAAAATCAAGTTTTCTTTTTTATCAGATAAAAATCAAATGTTCAATTGTTTTTTATCCTTGAACCTTGATCAACTGTTTACAAATAAAAAATGGCTTGGAAAACTTAGTTCCCTTGCTGATATATTTTAAAAATTTAATGATTTAAATTTAAGTTTTCAAGAACAGGAAACAAATATATTAATACTCAGTGATAAAACAGAAACTTTCAAAGGGAAGCTTAATCTTTGGAAAACTGAATTTGAGTGTAATAATACTGAAATGTTCCCATGCTTTTCTGATTTTGTTACAATATTGACATTTTGCAATTTAGGGATAAAACACCAAATTATGATATTAGGGTCCCGTGTAAATGCTTACATCTATCCATATATTTATTTTGTCTGTAAATTGCATGTGTTTTCTGGTCGATTTGCCTGTTTGCTGGACGAAAAAAATCCCAGTTTCTGGGGTGGGGGAACCTTACTATCTATACCTGAGAGGCACCTCCGTAGCCAGGTGGGAAGGAGCAGCAGTGCGTAGCACACACTTCTTGATTAGACTGGGGTTCGAGCCCGTCACCACCAAATACGGAGGATGTGGAAAGGTCAGGGAATGACCACCACACGTCCCGGAGCAATATGGCCTTAGTTGCTAATGCTCCTAAAAACAAACCGAATAACAAATAACAAAAAATAACTATGCCTGAGACCAACTAATTCAGCCATGGAGTGAAAAAAGCCCACTCAAGTTCTTTGCATCATCGACGGGATTCGAACCCGGGCCTTTTCCACCCATTGTGGGGAGGACGGTAATGATACAACTGTGCTATCCATGCAGATGCAATTTAGGGATATCATTGCCACCCACCTAACAATGCCAATTAAGAATTCTTCCAAATGATTTAATGTATCTCCAGAAAAAAAGTATTGGATTCGCGATCCCTTTGCTTTTGATATTTCTTCATGTCCCAAAATTATTTATTTGTTAGCTGAATTGCCATTCTGCAAAAGGAAGATCTTATTGACCTGTCATCTGACAAAGCATTACATGCTCTTTTCAAGACTACTTTGGAAAATTTTTGGCATTCTCTTCGAGATGAGTATCCAGAATTGTTGATATTGGTGATACAAACATTGCTATCTTTCAGGTCTACATATTTATGTGAGGTTTGTTTCTCAAAATTAACAACTATAATAACAAAACAGCATTCCAGACTTGATCCAGAAGATGACATGAGATTAGTAATTTAAAACATTGCACCAAATATGGACCAAATATTATCAGTTATCCAGGCTTGTTCTTCTCATTAATTGTTTTGTTTGTAATTGTTCATTTTTTATTGTTTTGTTTGTAATTGTTCATTTTTTATTGTTTTGTAATTTTAATTGAAGAAGAATTTGATTTGTTGTTTTTGCTGTATTCAATTAAAATATTAAAGAATTATTTTAATGTGTAAATTAAAATGGAAACAATTTTTTTATTCCTTTCTCTGTACTCAAATAAAATTTTCTACGACATAATTTATAAAATGCCATTTTTCTTTTCTAAAAATCTGGTCACCTCGGGATTTATGTTGAGGGGTCACGTTAATTTTATATTTAATACAGGGAGTTGTGAGCAAAATAAGTTTGCACACCACTGCTCTATGCTGTCAAATCTTCGACCCTTCAGCTTGATTTTCATTCTTGGGAAGAGGAAGAAGTCGCAGAGCACTATATCTGATGAATGAGGGGGGGAAGATGATCATCACATTGTTGGATACCAAAAACTGTGCCACAGCGAGAGGTGTGGGCTGGCACATTGTCATGATGAAGGACCAGTTCTTTGTGTGCCACTGCTCTGGATGTTTCCTCCTGACAGCTTCCCTTAATCGCCTCAGGGCATCGCAGTAGAACTTTGTGTTGACGGTCTGCCCAGGAGGGACGAAGTCCTTATGGATAGTCCTGTCAATGTCCAAAAAACCGATCAGCATGGACTTTACATTGCTCCTCACTTGTCGAGCTTTCTTCAGTCGGGGCAAAGATGGGCTCTTCCACTGGGATGATTGTTGCTTGGTTTCTGGGTTTCCATGCGATGCAGCTTTTGGTCTTAACTCAGTAACCCTTTGCACAAAATTGGCCGCAATCCTTCTCATGTTCAATTCTGACATATGCCGTACAATAGTCCTACAATACCACAAATGTCATGGATGGTCCACCTGTTGTCTTCACAGATCGCCGCCCACCTTTTGTGACATTTTCAGGGGTGGTGCTTGATGATGGACACCCAGAGTGATCATCGTCATCTACCAACATTCGACCATTTTTAAAATGTTAAAACAAGTAGTAGGTCTGCGCCTGGCCTAATGCACTGTCACAAAAGCTTGTTTCAACTTCTTATGGGTTTCTGCTACTGTATCATTATGAAGGAAACAAAACTTGATGCAAGCACATTGCTTTCTTACACATCAGCCATCGCAACAATTGCAAACTACGTGAAACACATCGCCAAAGAACTGTGCATAAATATTCAATGACTCTATCCAGCCCAACCACTTATTATTATTATTATTATTATTATTATTATTATTAGCCTTAAGGTGCATGGAAGCCTGAGGCTTATGATGCACCAGCTAAAAAAAATTCACTTGGCACACTGATTCACAAAGGATGCATGCAGTGTTACTTAGCACCACAAATCCATACTAGACATAGTTCCCAAGTAACGTTCAAATTTTGGGAACATTTGGGTAGCACCTCGTATAGTAAAGAATAAGGCAGACGCCTTTAGGAATAAGAGGTTAAAGGATACTGAAAAAAACAGGATAAAATCAAATAAAACCCTTGACAACTCTAATGAGTTGCCAAGGCTTTATTTGACACTTTTTTTTGACAACTTGCATACACAAGCTCTGCCTCCTACCATTGTTTACTTTAATATTAACCATTGATATGCTCATTTTGGATACCAAAAACTGTGCCACAGCGAGAGGTGTGGGCTGGCACATTGTCATGATGAAGGACCAGTTCTTTGTGTGCCACAAAGAACTGGTCCTTCAACATGAAGACAATTTATTTGAATAAAAACAAAAGCTTTAGGGCACTTTTAGGCAATAGAAAAGGAAGTATAATTTTTATTTTGATGATTATTTGTCCACAGTTAAAAAGTATATGCCTGCAATCATTACCAGGACACTATTTGACACATAGCAGTCTCCACATATATTAAATTGTATTAAAGTAGAATTATGACTGAGGATTTAGAAGTTTTGATTTCAGATTTACATCGCCTGGCTACTTTATTAGAACCATGAGTTAATAATGTGTCAGACCAGTGTTGACCAGAATCACTTCTCTAACACAATGTGGAAAGGAGTCAACAAGGTGTCAAAAAGAGATAAGGCAAATACTGTACAAGTCATGTAACAAAACTGTCCTCAATTTCTGGAATGATGCGGGTAGAGCACTCTGTGCTGATGAAAACATCTTTCCACCATTATGCAGATGCTTAACAGGAATGAGATCAGGGGATTGGACTGGTCTTCCTTGTTTTCTTCCAATCACTTTTTCACACATTTAGCAGAGTGGTTGGCTGCACTGTCATCTTGAAGGTACTCCTGTCCAAAGTTATAAAATGACAACACTGCTGAGTGTACCTCATCTGCAATGTTCACACATGTTCTGCCATTCACAGTTCCCTTCAGTGAGATCAGTGAACCAAGGGTATGCCACTAAAAAACATGTACCACATCATTACAGCCTCTACTACTAGTAATAACAGGATGATTCCATTGCTTTGGTAATTTTCTCCATAAGTGTACTCTCCCATCTGTGCTGAAAAAGGCAAATTGGGACTTGCTGGGCCAAATAACTTTACTCCAGTCCTCCTGCATCATGTTTTGTGTTTATGGTACTAATGTAACTTTATTCTTCAGTTAGTGTTTGACATCAGGGGCCTTTGTGAAGATCCTCCCTTGTAGTGCATTCTTTGTAAAGTTCTTTGCATGGTATGTATACTGATACCTTATGAAATTCCTGCATTAAATGCAGACGTTAATTGTTTCATTGGGTGATGATTCAAACACTGAACCACTTTGTCACCATACCCCATAGTGAACTGATTTGGGAACTCGTCAGGTCACACTGCTCTATTGTGCTTTTCTGCACATCACACCATATGACCTCTCTGGGTAACATATTTTTGCATAGATTATTACATATAACACAAATCCCTATAATTCTAATGAAGCAGAGTACTAAAGTAACAATGTATATTAGTGTCAACTTAAATTTTTCATCCTAAAAGAAATGTTCAAATATCATACAACTAAATAAAAGAGCATAAAAAATTAATGTGAAATATAAATAACATTAATTAATGACTTGCTATGAAGTGAACTTTATTGCATACAAAGTATTACAAAAGCAAGTTTAACTTCCACTGGCTCTGAATTCCATGATGAACCCCAGGGGCTCACATCTGTTGAGTATGGGCTTGGCACACCCAGGGTCCTGAGGTGGATATCATCATTCTTCTCTTTCTTGGTGATTCCCTTCTACTTCTCTCTCTCTCTCTCTCTCTCTCTCTCTCTCTCTCTCTCTCTCTCTCTCAGGAATTTATTTTGGCTGGTGCAGCATAAGCCTTAGGCTTCCTTGCACCATATGGCTAATAATAATAATAATGATAAAGAATATGGAAGCTGAGGAGGAAGAACATACCTCCAAAACAGAGGAGGAAGAGCAAGAAGAAATAAAACCCACAGCAGCTGAAGTGGAAACAGCCACGGTCATGATATCCAGAATAGAGGACGAGTGGAAGAAGGTCCTAACAGAATTTGAAGGAATGGACCCCACAAAGACTCACATGATACCGAAGCAGAGGCCAAATAGAATCTTGTGGAGAGTCACAGACCACCTGAATCAGCACATAATACCCCATTATGTGTGGGCATTCAGGTACGGGACATGATATTGCCATGGGGGGTGTCTTTGTGTGTGCGCGCAATGCAAGGAGTGTATTGAAATCAGGCAACAACTTAGTGTTGTTATGGGCCTATATGAGAGCCTGAAGGACAGGGTGGATGCCCTCGAAGGAACTAAATTGAGGGGCCCATCAAGATCTCAGCTGCCCACATCAACACCAGAGCTTGCACTTGGTCATCACGCAACACAGCGGCAACCCCCAAGACAGAATGCGCTGGTCCCACAGGAACTAGTAGTTGTTGGTGACTCTATTGTCAGGGAAATGGGGACCATCCTTTGTAAAAAGGTTAGGTGGAACAGGACCAGGGTATGCCAGGGGCAAAGGTTGATGACGTTGTAGAGTGGATATCATCTTTTAAGGGCACAAAAGGTGCTATAGTTATACACGTTGGCACTAATGATATCAAGAGTAGGAGACCAGCAGAATTACTTAACCAGTACAGGTCACTGTTGAAAAAAAAGCCGTGAATTAGGGTTGAATTTGAAAGTGTCTGCAATTCTGCCCAGACACGATAGGAGGGAGTATATGATGAGAGCCTTGTTAATCAATTCGGCCCTGGAAAGATTGTGCAAGGCTCAAGGGGTAGAATTTTTTTCAGCCTGGACTGTACTTGTTAACAGGAGAGATTGCTTCTACAGGGATGGGATACACTTGAAAAAAATGGGTGCTGTTGTTGTTGTTATTGTTATTTTTGGCGCAAGGATAACTTTCATATCACTGATAGGTGCAATATGGTCTGCTTAGACCATATTGCGCCTATCAGTGATATGAAAGTTATCACTGGTGACTGTTATGGAAACAGTCAGAGACGATCATATAATTTTATTCGTTTGAGAAAGCAGAATAACTCCAAGGGATTAGCATCGTTGCCTATGATATGAGAGAGTTTTAGAGGTTCCTTTAGATTTGGAAGGAAGCTGAATGAACACTGCCGAGCATGTTTGTACAGAGTGCATTCAACAAGAATGTGCTTCATTGTTAGCTGACAGTTGCATTGAAAACACTGTGGAGGATCATTTCCTGTGAGGAGAAATAGGTGAGTAAACTGGCTGTGGCCGATTCGTGCTCTGGTTAAGATTACTTCTTCCTTTCTGTTAGTATGAAAACTAGAGGTCCATAACTGTGGTTCTCGTTTTATTTCCAATAGCTTATTATCCATTTGAGCTTGCCATAGAAGTGTCCATTGTTCCTTACATGTCCTTCGTATCATAGGTCTGTAATCGACATATGGAATGCAAAAGCCTGAAGATGATGGATTAGATGGATGTTTTGCGGCATAGTCTGTGCATTCGTTTCCTGGGATCCCAGTGTGACCTGGGATCCAGCCGAAGATGACTACTTGCTGGCGTTCCTGAATAAGAATCATCTTATTTCTTATGGTTTTTATTAAAGGACTGGTTGGTGAAGAGGTGTTTTGTAGTGCTACTAGTGTACTCTGTGAGTCGGTATATATTATACTTTTTTGAATGGAGCGATGGACAATATTTTCTAATGTCGAATGGCAAATAACTCAGCTGTATAACTGCTGTAGGCAGAGATACAGAGATGGTGTTAGAAGGGAAAACTGCTGCAGCACCTACTCCACTATCAGACTTTGATCCATCTGTATATTTTCATGAAATGCGGATAATTTTGTGTGTGAGCAGTATGAAGTTGTCGAACGTTAATATTTGCAAGGGAATCTTTTCCCCAGTTCAGGAAGTAATTGTCACAGGATGGATTAATACAGGACCATGGGGGAACTGAAGTGTTTGGATCTTGGAGGACTTTTTCAAGGTGTACATTCCAGCTTTCAGATAGAGCCTGCAATCTGATGCCAGTAGGTTGGACTGCTCTGGGTTTATTTCTGTAGAACATTTTAAACTGTGGATCACTAAGTATAGGCCAAATTGGATGGGTAGGACCGCTTTGAATTTTAGCGGCATAATTCAGAAGTAACACCTTTCTTCTGAGGCAGAGTGGAACTTCATGGGCTTCAGCGTAGAGACTTTGCACTGGCAATGTTCTATAAGCACCTGTAGCAATCCTGAGGGCGGAATGTTGAACAGGAGCAAGCCGTACTAGCACACTCTCCCTAGCAGAGTCATACACCAGGGCTCCATAATCAAGATGAGATCTAATTAGAGTTCTATACAGGTGAAGTAAGGTGTAACGGTCTGCACCCCATGTTGTAGAAGAAAGAACTCTGATAATGTTCATTTTTTTCTGGCAGGTTGTCCGGAGATATTTGATATGTTCTAAAAAATTAAGTTTCCTATCAAAAATTAGACCTAGGAGGCGAATGCTACTCATAACTGAGATAGGATGATTTTTCAGGTGTAGCTCTGGGTCAGGATGCATCCCTCGTTTGTTACAAAAGTGAATGGCACTAGATTTTTGATGAGATAGTCTGTAACCATTCTGTGTCATCCATAGTTCAATACTGTTTAGTGAGATTTGTAGTTGCCTTTCAATGAATTTCATATTCAGCGAACTGCAGGAAACAGTGAGATCATCGGCATAGAGATATGAGTTCACAGTGTTGGGAATACATTTGGTAATATGATTTATTCTCAATGCAAATAAAGTAGCACTGAGAACTGAACCCTGTGGGACTCCTTCCTCTTGTATATAGATTTGCGAGAAGACTTGTCTATAGCGAACTTGAAAAGATCTATACTGAAGGAAGTTTTGTATGTAGCATGGTAAGTGACCTCTCAGGTCAAGGGAATAAGATCTTTTAAGATACCAAAATGCCAGGTGGTGTCAAAGGCCTTCTCTATGTCAAGGCAGACCATGACAAGATGTTCATTTCGAATAAATGCATTCCTGATATTTGTTTCAGCTTTAACCATAAGATCTAGGGATGAGCGATTTTTTCTGAAACCAAGCTGGTTATCAGACATTAGATGTTTTGAATCCAGATACCATGTTAATCGGCGGTGTATAATTTTTTCTAATGTTTTACTCAAGCAACTTGTAAGAGAGATGGGTCTATAATTGTGAGGGATAGAATGATCTTTCCCTGGTTTGGGAATTGCCAGTACATAGCAGTGATGCCAGCGAGTGGGGTATGAATGTTCAATGAATATACGGTTGTAAAAGGTCAGCAGCAAGGATAATGATTTATTGTCTAAGTGTTGAAGCATTATGTAATATACTCCGTTGGGACCAGCAGCACTGTTCTTTGAGGAATATATAGTTTTTTGAAGTTCGAGCATAGTAAGTGTCTGATTGTATGGTAGAGAAGAAGCGGTTTTGAAGTTAAGTTTTGATTTTTCGGCTGAAGCTGTGATCTTCTGAAATGACGGATCATACGAGGTCAAGGCAGACAACTACTGTCCCTAGAGTATTTGCAATTTCTACAGGAGTAGAGAGCTCCTGTCCATTCCAGTTGAATATTGGTGAGGATAATGGAGGAAATTTGCCATTTAGCTGTCTTATTTTTTTCCATATTATTCTTAGATCAGTATTTTTATTTACTGAAGTTGCAAATCAGATCCAAGAGTTTTTTTTAGCTTTCTTTCTGATGTGTCGGGCTTTGGCTCTTAGTTTCTTATAATTTATAAGATTGTTGGTAGTAGGGTATTTGCAAAATATATTCCACGCTCGGTTTTTTTCTTTTTTTGCCATTCTTACATTCATCGTTCCACCAATAGTTTATGGGTCTGTAGGTGTCTGATTGTGATTGTGGGATGGCAATAGATGCAGCTGCTAGAATTTCTTTGGTGATATGATCAGTGGCTGTGTCAACTGGGAAAGATTCAACGATCTGTTTATCAAATGAAACATGAGAGGAATACTTGGCCCAATCTGCCTTGGAAAATTTCCATTTTATTTGTTTTTTTGCAGTTGAAGAGTGTGATGTTTGGATCTTACAGATTAATGGGTAGTGGTCACTGTTTAGTGGATCATCTAGAGCTGTCCACTCAATATTAGGAAAGAGGATCGGAGAGCATATAGATAGATCTATTGCAGACACTGTTCCTGTTGGGAGATGGATGTAAGTAGGTGAACCAGTATTTAGGATGGTTAAGTTTTGTCTGTCAATGAGTCGCCCAATAAACAGAAAGGGGTTGGCAACTGCATTATAAGATTTTCAAGTTCGTGAATAGTACACGGATGATTGGGTGGTAGATAGATCGAAACAAGAGTCAGAGTGATGCCAATTGCTATTCGGGTAGCAACGGATTCTATAGAGGTTTGTAAAGAAATGCGTCTGCATGGGACTCGCGAATCTATGAGTATGGCTACTCCACGACGAGCATTATTTGCAATAGGTCTATCTTGTCTGAAAAGAGTATAGTATTTTATCAAGGGAGATACCTGAGGAGTCAGATATGTCTCCTGTAGGCAGATGCCCACTGGTTTATGCTGCTTAATTATGTCATATATGTCATCAATGTTGCTCCTAAAGCCTCTACAATTCCATTGGACAACACTGTTCATTGTTTCAATTTAGACGAAGGAACTGAATCTGACTGCTTTTTGGAAGTCTGTTTGGCATGGTCAATTTTAATCCTATCTCTTTTTGAGAAAACAGGTCTTTTGTCTATTTCATCCTCTGGATGGATCTCCAGAATGGTTTCGGTATCATCTTGATTGGAAATTTCATTAGTATCCATAAGGGAGGAGTCAAATGTCTGTTTTCGATTAGAATCTGCGTTATCTGCTTGGACGGATCTTACGGGATCTGCATCGGCAGAAGGTGGTAACATGACTGGTGTATTGTTAGCTCTAGTAGAAATCTGTTGCTTTGAAGGTTCAGGTACAGAACTGAGCAGGGAACGAGCCCATTCCGAAATAGAGATATTTGGAGGTATTGATGTATCAGTCTGCACTGATACTGAATGAAACTTTTTAGAGGTTTCAGCATACGTGCGTCTAGGTGGCATTAGTTGTATTTGCTTTCTTGCTTCTGGGAATGAAACTTTCTTTTCTATTTTATATTTCTGGATTTTTTTCTCATATTTCCATTGTTCACAATTTTTAGAAAAGGCTAGATGGTTACCTTTACAATTGGGGCAGAGCGGAGCCTGGGCTTTACAGTCAGCCTGGGAATGATCTTTTGAACCACAGTTAGGACATACAGGATCTCCTCGACAGACTGTTTGTGAGTGTCCGAATTTCTGACACTTGTAACATCTTATTGGGTTCGGAATATATGGACAAATGCGACAATGCAAATACCCTGCTTTTACTGATGAAGTTAAATTAGGTGAGCTGAATGTCAAAATTATGCTGCGAGTTGGAAGGAGTTCGCCATCTTTTTCCATCATAATTCATTTTGCCTGTGTGACTTTCTGATCCTGCAGTTCCTGAACAATTTCTTCTTCTGATACATTCATTAGGTCCCATTCAGAAATAACACCTTTGGATGAATTAAGTGTGGCATGTGGGGACACCTTAACTGGAATTCCACCAAATGAGGTGAGTCTGAGTAGAGACTCAGAGTGTTTGGATTTGGTGGTCTCAACAAGCAGGTCGCCAGATTTCAGTCATCGTACCATTTTAGGGGAGCCAGCTACGCTCTCAAGACATTTTTGAATGAGGAATGGTAATAAACTACCCAAGGATTGGTTAGTTAACGAATACAGAATCAGAAAACTTGGGTTTTCCATTCCGGGAGCATCCGTCCTCAGTCTCTTTGGATTGGATGAGTCATTATCGGGTATGTGCAAATCCAATGAATTTGGATTTGCAGTCCTAATCGTTGGAAAATTGTCACAGTCCATGTTTTGCTCCTTCTGACCCTGGGGGTTGGTTTTACCACCCAGTTTTCCGGCCCCGCCACAGGGAGGCAGGAGCAGTGCCACAAGGTGACCAAGCGGCTAAGTTAGTTAATTAGTACTATTAGAAATAAAAAACAGAAAGGTAACTTTCCTTTCTGGGCCTTTGCCTACTTCTTCTAGTGCAAAAGAGCTACACTAATTAATAAATAAAGAAAACAGTTGTTGAAACAAAATATAATCTATCACTTGAAGGCTTTTTAGAGATAACGCTTTGAGATATGCAAAGAAATCGCTTGGTCACGGAAGGCTTGGCACCCGGGGCCTAGAAAGGGTGCAAGAATATTTGCTGATGCTATCAAGGCAGTGTTAGGTGGGTCGGAAAACTGCTAGCTTGGGGGAAGACAAAGACTAAAAGATTAACAGTAGCCACTGGCAGAGGTGAAAGAGATTCTTGCATTGCTTCTATTGGAATGAGCAGAAGCCTGAAAAACAAGATGCACGATATTTCAGAGACTGCTGGGAGTCATTGCGGTACAAGTAAACACATGGGTTGCGTTAGGGTAGCTAAGAATAGAAACAGGTGCATGTGTACTTGCGTGTAAACCAATGCTAGGAGTTTAGTAAATAAATTTGATGAATTTGAGGTATTGCTCAAAACATCAAAGATATTGTTGGGATATCAGAGACGTGGTGTCACACAGATATAAGGAATGCAGAACTGGAATTTGGGGAGTACAATGTCTACAGAAACGATAGACAGGATAGGAAGGGAGGAGGGGTTATGCTAGTAGTTAAGAAACACATACAGAGAGTAGGTAAGAAACACATAAGAGAGTAGTTAAGAAACACATACTAGAAGAAATACTAGAGACCCCAACCCACAAGCTGTACTGGGACCGCGTCATAATAATGGATAGGATATACCACACAACAGACTGGACATCACCCTTGTGAACAAGAAAGAAAAGGCTACCTATTTGATTGGCATAGCGGTACCCAACACTGCCATCTTGCAGAAAACCCATGGGGAAAAAATCAGGAAGTACACGAATCTAAGACAGGAGATTAAAGAGATGTGCGATATGCAACAAGTAATGATCATCCCGATCATCATGTCAACCACAGATATGGTGCCAATGACCCTACATAACAGCCTAGCAGCAATATGTCTGCCAGTGAACACCTACAAGGAACTCCAGAAAGTCGCAATCCTGACCACCTGTAGGATAGTCAGAGAGTTCCTCAACCAACAGTAACACCAGATATAACAACAACCACTCCGTGTACTTGGTAGCAATACTCGTCACAAGGTGAAATCCCCAATCAGGGAGAAATAATATATAAGAGAAATAATAATAATAATCCTATCATCAGGCACAATCAAGAAAGATTGAAAACACTGACATTGTAAAAAACATGTTATGGGAATCTTGTTGTCTCAAAGGTTTACGAGACAATCAGGGAGAAATAATATATAAGAGAAATAATAATAATAATCCTATCATCAGGCACGATCAAGAAAGAATGAAAACATTGACATTGTAAAAAACATGTTGGACAGACAACTTGTGTGATCAAGACTGGCTAATACAAAGGGTACTAGGAAAGTTTTGCAATACAGCTTTGTTTATTTAATTTTTTCAAAGTAATTTCCTCTACATTCAATACACCTCTCCATCCTCCAAAACCAATCTTTAAACCAGTTCTGCCAAGTTTCACTAGGGAGTAAAGCACACTCATTGTCCCAAGCCCGTAGAAGGTCCTCATCACTGGAAAACCGCCTCCCTTTTAGCTTCATTTTCACATGCGGGAACAGTGCAAAGTCGCAGGGAGCAAAGTCTGGACTGTAGGGAGGGTGCTCCAGAAGTTTCAGTCCTGCCGTGGTCAAATATTCGGTGCAGGCTTTGGCGCGGTGAGCTGGAGCATTTTCATGATGGAGGTACCGGGTGTCCATTCTTGACTTTGGCCGCAGGTTCTTCATAGATCCAATGACTTTAGGCAGGCATTGTTCAGTATACCACTTAGCTGTGACTGTCTTCTGCGTGTCCAAAACGACATGTTCCACAATTCCACTCGATTTGAAAAATACAGCTATCATTTTCTTCTTTACAGATCGGGATTTTCTGACAATTACGGGTGTGTCGTCATCATCAAAGACCTGAACTTTGTTTTGAGCCTTGGTCGGCAGATCGTAATAGTACAGCCAAGTCTCGTCACCTGTCACGATGTTGTTCACATACCGAGATTGTCCCTTATCAAACTTTTTTAACATCTCCCGGCACCAAGTCACACGTCGTGTCATCTGCTCTTCAGTCAGTTGATGCGGCACCCAGAGAGAACAAAGTTTCTTCACGTGCAAATGATCTTGCAGAATCGAACGAATTGCTGGTGCATTTAGGCCCAAAGTATCCTCTATCTGTTGGTAGGTCACTCGCCTGTTTTCGTCAAGCATTTTCCTCACAGCAGTAACGTTTTCCTCCGTAACTGACGTTCGTGGCTTTCCCGGCCTCTCAGAATCCTCCAGAGTGAAATTTCCCCTTTGGAATTCTCTATACCACCTGAATATTGTTGTACGATGTGGACAATCATCATCTAGTGCAAGAGTCATTTCTTCTAAGCACTGGTCTATGGTTAAACCACGCACGAAATTATACCGCAAAACTGTCCTTATCTCATTTCGTGACCACGATGCCATCGCAAGCACTTTACACTCTCACTACTAATGAATAACTGAGCCCATCGACTTGGCGCGGCGGCTGCTATGCACGTATGAACATGTCTCAACATGCAGCAACAAGCAGCTTCCTGTGATTCATTGTTGCGTCATATTGCAAAACTTTCCTAGTACCCTTTGTATTTGTAAAATCGGACAAATGCTAAATTATTGTGATTTTCTCTTGTAGAGAATCTGTGTCCTCATTTTGAATTTGAATAAATGTTTTGAATTTAACCATATAAAAATGTAATAATAAATATCATATTAATAAATATTAAAATTTTGAAATATTATATTTTAAGCCAGGAAATCTCTTACCTGAGATATTTTTCAGGAATAACTGCATACGCATAAGATGTAATCAGAATAGATGGAAATTATTTCAAAGACCTGAATTAAGATGGAAGAACCTTACAACAAGAGAAAGGAATAAAAGCAAATTTCGACCCTAAATCCACGAATGCTGAATAATTTAAAGTATAATGGGAGATCAAAGGCAGTACATAAAGCCCCGCACATTCCATTGCTGTATTTCACAAGCAGGGGGGGGGGGGGATCAGTAAGTAGCCAAAAGGAAGAGAAGCAGAATAGAAGGAAATTTCCTGCCCCCTTCGTATTTCACTAATAATTTGGAAATCAATCTTAATACACCAGTTCAGCGTTCAAGTATACAACTATACAGGATGATTGTAAATAGGAAATTGAATTACTTAAGGACAGATTCTCTAACCGTGGTTCCAAAATGGCTTAAATACTGTCGAAAGAAATAGTAAAGGAAAAAAAAACAAGAAGTAATGATAAAACAATGGATAGGCCTCCCATATGTTGAAACTTACCAACCTTTGAAAAAAATTTTCAAAGATTCTGAGGAATACAGCCTTCGGCAGCTCCAAGAAACTATGGGCATACCTTAAAAATTCAACAAAATATAATAAAACAATAGTCTTTAAACAACAAACAAACAGTTTACAGTTTATGCAATTCCTTGCACAACAGACTGCGACTGTATGTATATATATATATAGGCAGCATGAGAACATTGTTACATAGCAGAATCCAAAAACACAAAAGCAGTTTAAAAGTAGCCTCAAATAATAAACAAAAAATAGACTGGACGGAAAAAATTAGTTCTGAGGTGGTAGCTCACCACTTAGACATAGGACATTACTCATCCTTTGAAATCACCATAATATTAGACAAACAAAACACAAAATTTAAGCTAGAAACCAGTGATACTCTAACAATAAGATCAACAATCAAGTCAATAAACATACATAGACTAATAATAATTTCAGAGGCATGGGATAAAAATATCCTACGAAGTTTAAATTTAATAAAAAAACACAACAATGCCCCCCCCCCCATTTCGGGACCTCTACTAATGGGGACAGCTAGTCATGCAACTGGATTTCCAAGTGGAAACTTTTATATTCTTTCCCCTAAATGACCTTTAAGCTGCTCTAAATCCCTAGATTCCCAAAGTATTAGTGAAATATGAGGGAGTGGCAACTTTCCTTCTATCCTGCTTCTCTTCCTTTTGCCTACTTACTCATCCTCCCTTGCTTTTGAAATACAGCAATGAAACGTGCCGTGGCTATATATACGGCCTTTGACACGTGTTTCCCCTTTAAAGATGGTATAAACAAAAATCCCCCATCAAGCTTCAGGTAATCTTCTCCCATTATACTTTAAATTATTTGCCAGGCATGAATTTAGGGTCAAAGCTTGTTTTTATTCCTTTCTCTTGTTGCAAGGTTCTTCCATCTTAAAGCAGGTCTTTGAAATAATTTCCATCTATTCTGATTACATTTTATGTGGATGCAGTTATTCCTGAAAAATATCTCAGGTAAGAAATTTGCTGACTTAAAATATAATATTTCAAAATTTTAATATTTCTTAATATGCTAGTTATTATATATTTTTTTTATTTGGTTAAAATCAAAACTGATTCAATTTCAAAATGAGGACACAGATGCTCTACAAGAGAAAACCACAATAATTTAGTATTTGTCGGATTTAATGAATATTAGCGGATCTTGATCACACAAGTTGTCTGTCCAACATGAAAGAATGAAGAATGGAGCACACTGCTCAGGGCAGAAAACTATTGTTTTAATTTATTTAGTTTGCAATAAGCCTGATGACTGGATTCAACATGGAATTCAGAAACATTGCCAATCATTAAGCGGTTCTATTGTGTGGGAATTTAATTTACTTATTGTGATATACTGTATACTAAGTTGGAACATTCTTAGTTCTAACAGTCAGCTGATTGTTTGCCTATGTTACAGCATAGTGTAAATACTTAACGTTTTATCTGGCTATAATTTAAAATTTATTCATTGGGACTAAGCCTGTATAAACCACCGTGAAAATATGTTTCAGAAAATTCAAAAATCATTAATATATTGAACATTATTAGCTAGAGACTGAGAGAGGAAGAGGGATAATGTGCCACCTCACTGAAGATTAAAATAATAATAATAATAATAAAATAAATAGTGCAAAACTAATTGAATAATTCATATGTATTTATATTCCGGACTTCATTGTGGCTCGTTTTCGGATTACTTCTGGCGTAGTTGAACCAGCAGACACAGCTGAAGTACTGTGGTGCAATAAGCAAGGGAAATCTACTGCACTATGCTTCCCAAGAATAATCACCATGGCTACTAGTGAAATGGAAGATCAGCTGAGGATTCTTTTCATTTCGCTCAAGACAGAGAGAAGTAGAGCATGGTGGTTGCCAACCTCCAATTGGATATTGCATCAAAAGAAGAAGAAATATTGAAGGGAAAGAGGCTTTGATATAATACAGTCAGACGACCTCTGGAAACCAGGTGACAACCAGTTGTAATCAGCCTTCTGCACTAAGTGGGGCTCTGCTGTAGTCACCTTTCCTCTTCAAGAGCATCTCGTGGGATGCATGACGACTCTTCCTATGATTAAAGCCAGCCCCTTTCAAAATCAGCCATATGGTAGGCAATGGCATACCACCACATTATCTGATGCCACAGAGACCATAACAAAACCAGCTCCAAAAACTGCTGTTAAAGGAAGACCTGCAACTAGGTAGAAGGATGGGATCAGTGAACTTTTGGGCGTGACATTTTCTGATGCCGCTTGTACAGCATATGATCGATGCAGTTGGAGGATTTTGTTGGTGGCCACAACAGCTCCTCAGGGAACTATGTGACTGGAAGAAGAAGAAGTATACATTAAAATTCACTTGATTCGCATGATTTAATTAATATTACTCATATTTCAGATTAGTTCATTAAGAACAACACTATAATACCCTTTTCCCAATACATTAAAAAACACAAAAAAATAAATATATAACTATATATATATATATATATATATATATATATATCAGCTTTACAAATTTACAGTTTTCATGCTTTCCCACAACATACTTTCTTCAACTAACAGAACTTTCAAAATGTGAAGAGGACAAAAACTTACAACGACATTCAGAGTGCGAACCACGATGTCACTACCAATTTCACTGAGGGCAACAACTCGGATATCATAATTGCCTTCTTTTAATGGAACAACAGGAAATGCTGCATTTGCTGCTGAATTTGGTTCCACATACAAGCGTTTACGTTCACTTTTTTCATTCTCTTCTACTCCTGTACAAAGATCTTTTACTCCATACATATATACAGTGACCTTAACAATGAGATAAAAATTCCAATTTAATTTCACTTTCAAATTAAAAATTGGCTAACTCACTAGAAGAAATACATAAATATTTTAGCAATATTAACTGGCTATTTATTCACTTTTTTTACCTCTTTCTTTAAACATTTATAATAAATTCATATAAGTTCATAAAAATTATATCAGATGTGATAAAAATTCATTAAAATTATTTAGATCGCTGTTATAACAACACATTATAAATATTTAAATAAAGATAATAATAGATAAATGATGCCTTCATAATGACTCCTTTAAACCCTTTATAAAGTTATGTTTCATAATTTCTGAAAGGAAATACAAAGTTAATATACCAAAATAATTAAGAATCTTCTCTTTTGTCTACAGCAGTGGTTTCAAACTTTTTTAATAATGGCACCTTTAAGTAATTTATTTTATTTTGTGGCACCCCTACTCAATTTTCTGCCTGTTAGATCCAATTCTCTCTCTCTATCTAATATTAAAATAATATGTTATATGATATCATCGAGCTTAATTCGATACATAAGTCATGAGGCATATGTTTGTGTTATGTTGGGTCCCAATCGACAAGGCAGCACAAAAGGTTAACCGTGATGTAATATTTTGTGTAATGAAACCGTTATCTTTTATAATGTGAGGTTTTTTTGTAATTTTTTTATTTTAGAATTGTAAATAGAATGATCAGTTGACATATGCAAATACTGTCATTGTAGTTTATGGAACACAATAATAAGGCTGTACTTTTTATAATGAAATAAATATATAAATTTTTAAAAAAGTAAGTTTAAGTAACTTAAACCTAAATTACATGGCACCCCTGGAATGTTGTTGTGGCACCCCGGTTGAACACTACTGCTCTACAGCAATTATTCATCTCCACATATCCACAAAGTCAAATTATTCTTATTCTATATCTTTTTCATACAAAACAAAGGAAAACACTCAGAATTACGCTGAGCAACGTAATAGATACTTCTAGAGCATAGGCATTCTTCACCATTTTGAACAGTTACCTTCTGTCTAATTCCACCCCCCCCACCCCCCGCTTCACTCATTTTTAGTTTCAAAGTTTATAAATGAAATTCATGGTCAGAAAATTCCCATCTGACTGACTTTGCTATTTAGAGCTATACTCCATTATTAAAAAAACCCAAACAATGAAAAACTGAAACAACAACAAAAAAAAATCCCTCCCCATATTTCCGTCTTGCCTCCAAAAGGGAAAACGAGCCATCTCTGGTTAAGAACTCCTGCCCAGAGTTTACGATTAATGCAATCCTGGAAATCATCACATAATAATGTAAAATCATTGGAAATAATTTTTGCATAGAAAATAACACTCGCCAACAATATTTAAGGAGATTAAAATGATAGTACAATACAATTCTAAAAGCAGAATTCGTATGAAAGGAATTTCAGTTGTTTCCTCATCATTAGTTAAATGAGGTGCAAGCCAAAAGATCCCGGACTGAGACAATAAAATTAATTTAGACTTATGTTAGTTACATGTTCCATTTCCCCCTTCAAAATAGTCAACTCCAGAATTTATATATCAATCCCAGTGCTTTTTCCATTGTTTAAAGCGTCCAACACACTCTGCGATTCAGCTTGAATCTCCATGATGCCTTCAAATCTTCATCCTTTTAATTTGTTAAAAACCACTGAACCAGAAAAGTAATGCGGACTGCCACATTGTTGTGATGCAGAAGTCAACCCCAAGTGCACCATGTCTGGGCATTTTGTACTTACACCTTCCCTCAAATACTTTAGGACCCTGGTGTAGAATGATGATGAAACTATTTGTTTCCATCATTATCAACACCCAAAATAAGCTGAAAGAAAAATATAAAAATTTTACATACCACAGAAGGAAAACAAAAGAAAAAAGACAAAATTAGTAAGTAGTCCATTGATATTTAAAAAAAAGTAATACAAAGGTTCTACTGAGAACACTATTGCTGTTGTTGTTGCTTTTCTGGTGCAAGGGCGACTTTGGCCATATTGCACAAATCAACGTTATGAATGTGACACATGCATGGTGACTGTTATGACATCATTCAAAAACGGTGATATAAATTAATCAGTTTAATAAAGTGGAAAAATTCCAGCAGATTAGCATCACTGCCTATGATGTGGTAGAGTGTCAGGGGTTCTTTAAGATTTGGAAGAAAGCTAAATGAGACTTGGCGGGCAGTGGTGTATAAAGTACACTCAACAAGAATATGTTTCACTGTAAAAGGAGAGTCGCACTGTGTGCATTGAGGAGGATCATTACCATGGACATGCCCCACTGACCTTTTCTGGGGTCGTCTTCCCTATTGACCCCATATTTCTGACTTTTCCCCTCCAGCCTTCAGTCTCCTCCCCACTCTGACTAAACATCATAGCATATGCCCCACACTACCAAAATTTTAATTGTTCAAATCAAGTCATGCATGCCCTTTTGGCCTCTAATAATCTCTTTAGTGTCTTACCCCGAAAATTGCCGCGTGTTGCATTATTTTATTTTTATTTATTTTTATTTTTTTACATAGGCCCTAGCCGCTGAAATCTCAGGAAACTAGGTGGCAGGGCCTGCCAGAGTAACGCTTCATGCTACTGTGTACCTGGTCTGCCGCCACGGGGCCAAGTGTGGGAAATGTTGGGCCTCAGTAGGGGTCCAGCGGCTAAATGGCCAGATGAACAATGATACACAACATTACACTTATACAAAATCCATACACTTTTAAATCTCTGGCCTTCCCAGTGAACTGGTACACCTACAATGAAAGTAACGTGGAGATGGGAGAAATCCCTGGTGCCATTAGACATCAATACACTTTACACTTTACCTGTGAGGAGATAAAGGTGGGTAAGATGACTGTGGCCAATTCGCACTCTGGTTAAAATTACTTCCTCCCTTCTGTTTACATGGAAGCTGGAGGACCGTAGCTGTAGTTCAGGTTTTATTTGGAGGAGTTTATTTATTATGCGTTTGGGCTTGCCATTGAATTGTCCATTGTTCCCTACATATTCTTCATATATCACTTTTATAGTCAAGATATGGAAGATAATATCGTGATGATTCTCTGTTGGATGAATACTTAGCGGCATAGTCCGCACGTTCATTTCCTGGTATCCCAGCATGGCCTGGGCTCCAGCAGAAAATGACCACTTGCTGGAGTTCTTGGATATGCATCAGTTTGGATTTTATGAATTTTATTTAAAGGATATGTTTGAGAAGAAATGTTTTGTAAAGCTGTAATCACACTCTGGGAGTCCGTATATATATCATGCTTTTATGGATGGACAGATGGAGGACATTTTCTATTGCAAGTTTGATGATGTATAATTCAGCTGTATAGCTGCTGCATTCACTGGGAAGCAATACAGAGAAGGTTTTATGAGGGAAGACAGCTGCAGCACCTACTCTACTCTCAGATTTTAACCCATCGGTATATATTTTTGTAAAATGCAGATGATTTTGTGTGTGGGCAATGTGGAGTTGTTGTATGCTGTATGTCGACATTTGCAAGAGAGTGTTTTCCCCAGTTTAGGAAATAGCTGTCACAGGATGGTTTAATATAATACCATGGGGAATCTGGACTGTTTGGATCTTGAAGAACTTTGTCAAAATCTATGTTCCAAGTTTGTAATAATGCCTGAAATCTGAGAGCAGTAGGCTGAACTGCTCTGGGTTTATTTCTATAGTACATTGTGAACTGGGGGTCATTAATTATCGGTCTAATGGAATAGGCAGGTAGACTTTGGACTTTAGTTGTATAGTTGAGTAGTAACATCTTTCTCCTGAGGTTTGGGGGAAGTTCATGAGCTTCAATGAAAAGACTTTGAATTGGAGAAGTTCTATAAGCGCCTATAGCTATCCTCAGGGCAGAATGTCGGATAGGGGAAAGCTGTGTTAGCACGCTCTCCCTAGCAGAATCATATACTGGTGCACCATAATCAAGGTGAGATCTGATTAGGGCTCTATACAAGTGAAGTAACGTGTATCGATCTGCATCCCATGATGTTGAAGAAATAATTCTGAGTATGTTCATTTTTTTCTAGCAAGATGTACATAGATATTTAATGTATTCCACAAAGTTCAATTTGCTATTGAAAATCAGACAAAGGAGCCGAATGCTGTTCACAACTGAGATAGACTGATTTGTCAAGTGTAGCTCTGAATCTAGATGTATCTTCCTTTTGTTACAAAAGTGAATTACATTAGATTTTGAGCAAGAGAGTCGACACCCATTCTCTGCCATCCATATCTGAATGTTATTAATTGAAATTTGGAGCTGCCGCTCAATGAAGGTCATGTTTTGTGAATTGCAAGAAATATTGAGATCATCAGCATAGAGGTATGAATTCACAGCAACACTATTGCTGAATAATTCTGCACACAATGACATCTATGGTTTTAACTGACATTTGTAGTTTATAGACCATAAAACAAAATTTGCCTTTAAGTAAAGAAATACTTTTTTCATATAAAAATATTTATATTTTCCTGCATTTGTGCTCGTGCAAACATGTGCATGCATGCACGCACGCACGCACACACACCCATGATTTTGCATATAAAAATACCTTGAGCAATACGGCCTCAGTTGCTAATGCTCCTAAAAACAAACCAAATAACACACACACATACATGATGATTTTGCATACAAAAATACCTTCTTGAACACTTAATATTTGGCATTTATATTTCTCAATATGGCCTAGTGAAAAAAGTTAAAAAATGGCTGAGCAGATTACCTCTTGTGAAATCACAATCCCTTCCCATTACCTCTTGTGAAATCACAATCCCTTCCCCTTGGAGTAGTTATTTCTTTCAATAAACCTCATGTCAATACACTACGACCACTAGAAATCTAATAGTTCATTAACCTAAAGATTCTTAATACGTGAGGAATCAATGCTAACAATTAGATCAAGAATACTTTTTCTTCTTGCCTCAAATATATTGGTATTAAACTCAGTCATCGGGAAAATTCTGAAATCTTCTATTACTGAATGAAGACCAATATACAATTTTCAAATCACCATCCAGAAAGTTAAAATTTCCTATTATAAGACATTCTGATTAAAAAAAAAAAAAAAAAAAAACATTTCCATTTTACCAATCATTCACAAAATGTTTGTCTAGTTCTGCCATGAACTTATTTAAGTTGTTGACCTCCACTAAAACAGATCAAAGGTTTTTCCAACTATCAACCACCCACTGACCAAATGCAAATTTCCACACATCTACTCTACAATTTTCTTTCCTCAATTTGAATTTATGTCCCCTCAGGTGAGTAATCTGAGAAAGAGGAAGAATCCCATCAGCACTGAGTTTGCTGAAACCATTACACACATCAATTAGATCACCTCGCAGGTGCCTAGTCTCCAAATGCTGCAATTTGCAGAACTTAAGCCTTTCTTGGTAACAACAACACTTTGATCCACTCACCAATCTCGTTGCCCTTTTCTGCACTCTTTCCAGCAGCTCTACATCCTTCCTAAAATGATACCTCCAGACCTGTATACAATACTCAAAGTGTGGCCTAGACACTGCCTTATACAAGGCAACATTACCTCCTTATTCCTGCTAGCAAAATTCTTGTATATCATTGACTAGACACCAGGAGCTACTTTTGCAGCCTGCCTGCCAGCTCAGAACACTTCATATCTGACTGCACGATTACGCACCAGGTCCTTTTCATTCTTCACTACCCTGAGTGTAGTACTACCCAGCTGGCACATCACTCTGGGATTACTGCTACCACATGCAGAAGTTTAACATTTGTCAATGTTAAACTTCAGTTGCTACCCCTCAGCCCATCTGCTAATTCCTGTTGCAGCAGTGTACTTGTTCCTTGTACTCATCAGAGTCATTAGGCCTATAACACACTCCTAAACTCAATTTTGCATTCCCAGTGCTTATGTCACACCAAACTGACTCAATATTGCACTCTACACTCATGTCAGCTGGATGCACTTCCTTAGATTAAGTATTAGAATTAGCACTAGCATTAGCTGAGGCATATGATCCAAAAAAAGCAAGCTTATAAAGCATTAGCCAAAAAAAAAAAAAAACCACCTTCCCATTTCACCTATCTAGGAATCGTTGTCTAGTTCAGCCTTAAATTTATTTAAGCTATCAACTTCCACAACAACAGATGGAAGTCTGTTCCAGCAATCAACTACCCGTGCTGACTAAAGGAAAACTTCTGCACATCTACACTACAACTGTCTTTCCTCAATTTGAATCTATGCCCACTCAGGTTCTTAATCTGAGCAAATGGAAGTATCCAGTCTGAACTGAGCCTGCTCAAACCATGCAAGGCCTTATACACCTCAATCAGATCACCTTGCAGGTGCCTAGTCTTTGAATGCTGCAACTTTTAGAACTTAAGCCTTTCTTCATAACTGCACCTCTTTGTTCTTCTCACACTTCTTGTTGCCTTTCTCTATACTCGTTCTAGCAATTCTACATCCTTCATAAAATGAGGATTCCAGACCTGTATGCAGTACTCAAGGTGCGGCCTGACCATTGCCTTATCTCTTCTCTTCTCTTCTCTTCTTCCAGTTATATAGTTCCCTGAGGAGCTGTTGTGGCCACTAACAAATTCCTCCAACTTCATAAATTATGTGCTATACGAGCGGCACTGCCAAATGTTATGCCGAAAAGTTCACGGATCCCATACTTCCACCTAGCTGCAGGTCTTTCTTTAACAGCAGTTTTTGGAGTTGGTTTTGTTATGGTCTCGATGGCAGCAGATAATGTGGTGGTATGCCATTGCCTACCACATGGCCAATTTTAAAAGGAGCCAGCTTTAATCATAGGAAGAGTTCTCATGCGTCCCACGACATGCTCTTGAAGAGGAAAGGTCACTACAGCAGAGCCCCACTTAGTGCAGAAGGCTGATTACAACTGGTTTACGACCGGTTTCCAGAGGTTGATTTGATTTGGGTTTTATTGGCGCATCAGCAACCAAGGCTATAATGCACCAAATACCAGTCATATATAAAAAGTTAAAACATTCAGTGACCTAAGTAGTTAGGCCACCATGTCGAGAATTTCCAGAGGTCGTATATGTATATAAATGGACATAGATTATTCATTATATTCGCACAAGTAATTATTATATCTTCAGTCAATGAATTTATTCATAAGGTAATGCTATTATTCCTCTTCTTCCTTCTTCATTGTCTAATTAATGTCCAATATTTCTAATTAATTATATTGAATATATTTTAAAATAATTTTCTCCCAAACATGCAAAGTTTCATTACCATAAACATATTTTCATGCTGATTCATACATTCTTAACCCCCAATGAATACATTTCTTACATTTTAAAATATTCGTTCCTGTGTTTCAAATTTGTACTCCTTTCATATAGCACTGCCTTATACAAAGGGATAATTACCTCCTAGTCTCCGCTAGCAAAATTCTTATATATCATTGACAAAACTCCGTGACCTGCTCTGGCAGCCCATCTGCTCTGCTCAGAGAACTTAATATCTGACTACACAACTATCCACAGGTCTTTTTTATTTTCCAGCTCCCTGAGTGTAGTACCACACAGATGGTATGTTTCTCTTAGGTTACTACTACCCAAATGCAGTACTTTACATTTGTCAATGTTAAACTTCATTCGCCACTTCTCAGCCCATCTGCTCACCTTTTCTAGATCCTGTTGCAGTAGCATACTGTCATTAGTGTCTTTAGCAACCCTGTCAACCTTCGTGTCATCTGCAAACTTAGATATTAAGCCTGATATACCTACATTGATATCATTGCTAAATACACAAAACAATAATGGGCCCAGCACCGAACCCTGGGGAACTCCGCTAATAACATTAGTCCATGTAGAGCACTGTCCACTTATTACCACTCACTGTTGTCTTCCACTCAACATCCCTTTATCCATTGCAGTAACTTGCCCTTAATGCCATACCACTCCAACTTGTACAGCAGTCTTCCATGTGCAACAGTATCAAAAGCTTTCCTGAAATCAAAGTACATGATATCAAAATTATTCTTTGAATCCAGTTCCTTTGTGACCACATCATAGTATCCAATCAAATTGGTCAGACAAGACTTCCCCTTAATAAACCCATGTGTTTGTTAACTGCAGTCTCTTCTAGGTGATCCTGTATCACCTCTTTAACCAGTGACTTCATTATTTTCTCTGGAACAGAAGTTAAATTAAAAAGTTTATAATTATTTGTGTCACCCTTTGCATCCCCTTTGTGAATTGGAGATACATTTGCACTTCTCCAGTCCATGGGGACCTCCTCTGAATCTAAGGATGCTCTCATAATTGCCTTTTTTTTATGTTTAACTTCAACAATTTCTTCTTCACTTTGCTCTCAGTTATTATAAAATCACTTAGGTCCCTGTTAGAGTTGGATAAACTTCTGGCATTCCCCTCCTTGATTAACTCCTCATGTGTGAATGTAGAGGCAAAATACTCATTCAGTTTATCTGCTACTTGAGAAGGATCATCAATAGTTGAACCATCTATGTAAAATGGACCAATCTGATTCATCTCCTTACTTCTAGAGTTTACATAAGTAAAGAATTCTTTGCTGGTTTTCTTTGCATCCTTTGCCAAAGATTATTTGTAATCTGCCTTTGCCTGCCTCACCTACTTTGTGACTTCATTACAGACTAGCTTATATCTGCCTTATGCTTCTGTGTCGCCTAATAATTTATATGCATCCCATGCATTTTTCTTCTCTGCCAAGATTAAGTCCCCGAAGGCTTCCTATTTAGAATTGACAGTTGGTAACATCATCAATTGATCCCACTGAATAGAATTTAAAAACTGTCTGAGACCATGGTAGTCACCTTTACGAAAACAAAAACCCTTTCCTTTACCCTTAATGGTACCTACATCATTAAGTAAATTCTACATCAGTACACTATAATCACTGTCACCTAGTGGTTCCTTTATCTGCAAATTCTTAATGCATAAATAATCACTGCAGATAATCAGATCAAGAGTATTACTCCCTCTTGTTGCCCCACGAATGTGTTGCTGTAGAAAACAATCCTCCAATAAATCAACAAAAGTCTTGCTAGTGTGAGTCACCAACCCATAAGTTCCAGTCAATATCTGAAAAATTAAAATCCTCCCATCATAAGACATTCTGGTTTACTGGCCCACTGTATTTCTCTGCACAACTGTTCATTATACTCATCAGAGTCATTAGGCCTTTAACACACATCTACTCTCATTTTCCCTTATCCACTGTTTATGTCACACCAAACTGACTCAACATTGCACTGTCCACCCATGTCAACTGGATGCACTTCTTTAGATTTTACGTGTTTCTTCACTAACAGCGTAACTCCTCCTCCTTTCCTGTTCTTTCTGTACACATTGTACTCCCCAAATTTAAATTCTGCACTGCTTATATCTGTGTGACACCATGTCTCTGATATCCCAACAATATCTGCCCTTGATCAGCACTTCAAATTTCTCAAATTTATTTTCTATACTTCTAGCATTGGTGTACATGCAAGTATACATGCACCTGTTCTTACTCTTAGTTACCCTAACACATCCCATGTATTTACTTGTTCCATGATGACTCCCGCAGCTCTTGAAATCCCCAGTAACTTGCTCTCTAGGCTGCTGCTCATTACAATAGAAGCAATGCAAGAATCACTTTCACCCTGCCTGCAGCTACTGTTAATCTTTTAGTCTGTGAATCACCCTAAGCTGGCAATTTTCCGACCCACCTAACACTGCCTTGATAGATATCAGGAAATATTCTTGCACCCTTTCTATTTAAGTGTAAACCATCCCTGTAGAAGCAGCCTCTCCTGTTAACAAACACAGACCACGCTGAAAAAAATTGTACCCCATGAGCCTTGCACAATCTATCTCTCCAGGACTGAATTGATTGAAAAGGCTCCTCCCCCAGGGGCTCACATCAGGTGAGTATGGGCTTGGCACACTCAGGGTCCTGAGCTGGATATCATCATTCTTCTCTTCGAATTTTTTTTTTGGCTGCTGCAGCATAAGCCTCAGGCTTCCTTGCACCATACGTCTAATAATAATAATAATAAAAATTAACATATACTCCCTCCTATCGTGTCTGGGTAGAATTGCAGACCCTTTCAAATTTAACCCTAACTCGTGACTTTTTTTCAGTAGAACTGCAGATATTAAGTAAATATTCAGATCTCTTACTCTTAAGGTCATTATTGCCAATGTGTACAACAATATCACCTTTTGTGCATTTAAAAGATGACATCTGCCCTACAACGTCATCAACTTTTGCCCCTGGCAGACATTCCCTGGTCCTATTCCACCTATCCTTTTTGCACAATATATTTACTGTCTCTCTGACAATAGAGTTCCCAACAATAACTAGTTCCTGTGGGATCAGCGCATTCTGTCTTGGAGACTGCCACTGTGTTGCCTAATGGACAGGAGTGAGGTCTGGTGTTGAGTTGGGCAGTTGAGAGCCTGATGGGTCCTCATATTAATTTCTTCTTCGAGAGCATCTACCCTACACCTACAAAGGAACTGGATGCAAAAAATAATTTTGATAGCATATATTTGGATTTCAGGAAAGCTTTTGACACTGTTGCACATGGAAGACTATAGTACAAATTAGAGTAGAATGGCATTAAGGGTAAGTTGCTACAATGGATAAAATGATGGTGGATTGGGAGAAGACAGAGGGTGGTAATTAATGGGTGCTGCTCCTCATAGACTAATGTTATTAGTGGAGTCCCACAGGGTTCTGTGTTGGGTCCTCTGTTGTTTTGTATATTTATCAATGATATTATCATTATCATCATCATCATCATTAGCCATATGGTGCAAGGAATCCATGAGGCTTCTGCTGCACCAGTCAAAAAAAAAAATTCTGAATTATCCTCAGAGAGAGAGAGAGAGAGAGAGAGAGAGAGAGAGAGAGAGAGAGAGAGAGAGACGTAGAAAGGAGTCACAAAGATAGAGAAGAATGATGATATCCAGCTCAGGACCCCGGGTTTGCCAAGCCCATGCTCACCAGATGTGAGCCCCCAGGGTTGAATACAAGAAACAGTACCATATTCAGCAGTCACGGGCTTGAACCCCGGTCACTCAAGGCACGTGTACTTATGCTTTCATGCGCCTGACCACTAGGCTACGGCGGCCTTTTAAAGTTTTCTGTTTGTACTCCGGCACAACAACCAAGTCAGTAGAGTTTACAATAAATCACCAATACAAATATTTATCGTATTTAGTAGTCACGGGCTTGAACCCCGGTCCACTCAAGGAACGCGTGCTATGCACTCTCGCACCTGACCACTGGGCTACGTCATAGTATTGATGAAGGTATATCAGGCTTAGTGTCGAAGTTTGCAGATGATACAAAGGTTGGTAGGGTTGTTAATGAAGTAATGGCAGTGTGCTACTGCAACAGGATCTAGATAATTTGGGCAGATGGGCTAAGAAGAGGAAACTGAAGTTTAACCTTGACAAATGCAAAATACTGCATATGGGTAGAAGTAACCCCAGAGAAATGTACCAACTGTGTGGTACTACACTTAAGGTGGTAGAAAATGAAAAAGACTTGGGAGTAATTGTGCAGTCAGATATGAAGTTTTCTGAGGAATGCAGACAGCCTGCCAGGGCAGGTCATGGGGTTTTGTCAATGATATATAGGAATTTTGCTAACAGGGAAAAGGAGGTGATTATCCCTCTGTATAAGGCAATGGTCAGGCCACGCCTTGAGTACTACGTAGAGGTCTGGAGGCTTCATTTTAGGAAGGATGTAGATTTGCTTGAGCGTGTACAGAGAAGGGGAACAAGATTGGTGAAGGGAATGAAGGGATCCTCTTACCAAGAGAGGCTTAAGTTCTGCAAATTGCAGTGGCTGGAGACTAGGCACCTGCGCGGTGATCTGACTGAGGTGTGTAAGGCCTTGAATGCGTTGAGCACGCTGAATTCTGATGGGATCCTTCCACTTGTTCAGATTACGAACCTAAGGGGGCAGAAATTCAAATTAAGAAAAGACAGATGCAGAATAGATGTGCAGAAATTTGCCTTTAGCCAGCAGGTGGTTAATTGTTGGAACAAACTTCCATCTGTCATTGTGGAAATTGATATGTTAAATAAATTTAAGGAGGAACTGGACAGGCATCTGGAGGGAATGGTGTGATTTTTTTTTTTTTTTTGGCTGATGCTGCATAAGCTCATACACTTGCTTTCTTGCATCACATGTCACTACTACTACTACTACCTCAAACTCTCATAGACACCCATCAGAACACTGAGTTGCCATCTAATTTCTTCACAGTACCTGCATTAGCACACACAAAGACATCCTCCTTGGCTAGATTGTGTCCTGTTCTAGACAGGTCTGCAAACATTTCACATTGTTTTAGACTGTGATGCATTGGAGAATCATCCACTTCGGTTCTCCTGTGAGCCACAGCACTCTGGCTATTCTGTGAATGCTACTTTGCTGCTCTAGTCTGGGTCATGATTCTGTTAAATATAATTTAATTAACAGTGAACTTTAATAAGATTAATAAATTTTACTGATTAATTGATAATACTATTTTAATCTACAGATTTCTAATACAGTGCTGTGTATTTCGCTATCTAGTTTTACATTAAATTTTACGCTATGAATTTCAGGATGTGCATTATCTTATTCTGTATCATATAACAATGGCAGCAAGTTAAAAATGGTAAAATCTATGGACACTAAGTATTAATCAAAATCGCTATCGAAATTCAAAATAAACCATGGAGCTTGACTAGAACTATAAAGCTACTTATATGAAATAATTTGGTATAACAATTAACAACTAAATATAAATAAAAACTTTAGCATTCGCCAGAGCTGCAAAAATTCTGGCCAACACGTGTTTCTTAACTAAGATTATAACTCCTCCTCCCTTCCCAGGTCTATTGGTGCCCTGTCTGACTTGAAATTTGAACCTTAAGCCAGCCCTGTCCCTTCCTTTCCTTTCTCCCCAAATTCCAATTCTGTATTCCTTATATCTGTGTGACACCACATCTCTGATATCCAAACAAAATCTGCCTTTGATGTCTTGACCAGCACCTCAAATTCATCAAATTTATTTACCAAACTCCTAGCATTGGTGTATATGCCAGTATACATGCACCTGTTTTTACTCTTAGTTATCCTAAGACAGCCCATGTATTTACTTGATCCATGATAAATCCCAGTAGTCCTGGAAATCCCCAGCACCTTTCTTTCCGGGTTCCTGCACATTTCAATAGAAGCAGTGAAAGAATCTCTTTCACCTCTATTGTTAATCTGTTAGTCTCTGAATCCCCCCCCCCCAAATTAGCAGTTTTTCAACACATCTAATACTGCCTCGATAGCATCAGCAAATATTCTTGCACCACTTCTGTTTAAGTGTACTCCATCCCTGTAGAAGCAGTCTTTTCTGTTAACAAGCACGGACCACGCTGAGAAAAGTCCTACCTCATGAGGCTTGCACAATCTCTTCAGGGCCGAATTAATTGACAAGTCTCTCATCGTGTACTCCCTCCTGTCGTGTCTGGGCAGAATTTCAGACACTGAAATTTAACCCAAACTCACAGCTTTTTTTCAACATTAACCTGTACTTGTTAAGTAAGTGTGCAGATCTCCTACTCTTAATATCATTAGTAGTGCCAATGTGTAAAACAATATCACCCTTTGTGCCCTTAAAAGATGATATCTGCTCTACAACATTTGCCCCTTGCAGACATATCCTGGTCCTATTGCACTCTGCAGATCTCTTACTCTTAATATCATTAGTGCCAATGTATACAACAATGTCACCCTTTGTGCCCTTAAAAGATGATATCTGCTCTACAATGTTATCAACTTTTGCTCCTGGCAGACATACCCTGGTCCTAATCCACCTATCCTTTTTGCATAATATATTTTCCATCGTCCTGACATATTATAGAGTGACCAACAATAACTAGCTCCTGTGAACCTAAAGATTCTTAATACATGAGAAACCAATGCTAACAATCAGATCAAGAATACTTTTTCTTGTTGCCTCAAACATATTGATATAAAAATCGGCCATCTGGAAAATTCAGAAATCGTCTTCTATTACTGAGTGAAGACCAATACACAAGTTTTCAATCAACATCCAGAAAGTTAATATTTCCCATTAAAAGACATTCTGATTTACTGTTCCACTCTATAGTGCTGTATAGCTGTTCATTATACCCTTCACAGTCATTTAGTCTATAATTACTCCTACTTTTGTTTATGAACTGTTTGTCACACATGCCTAACTCAATCTTACAAGGCAAACTGTCAAGTGGCTGTACTGCTTTGGAATCTGCGTTGTTCTGAACCAGGAGCATAATTCCTTTCCTCTTGCGTTGTCCATTCTTCTCATGCACACTGTACTTGCTGTATTCAAATTCTGCTTATTCTATATCACAGTACAACATTTCTGATATCAAGAGACACTGCTCTTTGTGGACTAATGTTATTAGTCGAATTCCCTAGGATTCGGTGCTGGGCCCATTGTTGTTTTGTGTATTCATCAATGATATTGATGAGGGTACATCATGCTTAATATTCAAGTTTGCAGATGATACAAAGGTTAACAGGGTTGTTAATGACAGTAAAGACCTTTGTGCCCTTAAAAGATTGGCCCCTCATATCCAGTCATCAAGTCAGATGCTACTGCAACAGGATCTAGATAAGTTGGGCAAATGGGCTGAGAAGTGGCAACTGAAGTTTAACATTGACAAATGCAAAGTACTGTATATGGGTAGTAGTAACCCAAGAGAAATGTACCAACTGTGTGATACTACACTCAGAGAAGTGGAGAATGAAAAAGACCTGGGGGGGGGGTATTTGTGCAGTCAGATACGAAGTTTTCTGAGCAGTACAGAAGGGCTGCCAGAGCAGGTCACGGAGACTTGTCAATGATATATAGGAATTTTGCTAGAAGGGACAAGGAGGTGATTATCCCATTGTACAAGGCAATGGTCAGGCCACACCTTGAGTACTCTGTATAGGTCTGGAGGCCTCATTTTAGGAAGGATGTAGAGTTCCTAGAACGAGTAAAAAGAAGGGCAACAAGATTGCTGAGGGGAAAAAAGAGGTGCTCTTACCAAGAAAGGCTTAAGTTCTGAAAATTGCAGCTTCTGGAGACTAGGCACCTGTGAGGTGATCTGAATGAGGTGTTTAAGGCCTTGAATGGGTTGAGCAAACTCAATGCTGATGGGATTCTTCCTCTAGTTCAGATTACGAACCTGAGGGGGGTCATAGATTCAAATTGAGGAAAGCCAGTTGTAGAATAGACGTACATAAATTTGCCTTTTTTACTAGTGGGTTGTTGATTGCTGGAACAGACTTCCATCTCTTGTTGTGGAAGTTGATAGCTTAAATAAACATAAGGCTGGGCTAGAGAGGCATTTGGAGTGAACGGATGCATGAAAAGAGAAGGTTGTTTTGTTTTTTTTTTGATGCTTGCTTTGGTTGGTAGGTTGGTTGTTGTCGGGTTTTTTTGGCGCAAAAGCAACTTTGGCCATATTACGCCTATCTATTAATGTTTAGTGACAAGGGCGTTTGTATTTCTTAAATATGATTTATATCTGGTCAAAATATCCTATTAATTTTAAATAAGTGAATATATTTTCAATGTTGGAGTTATCGCCTAGGATTTGTGATAAGATCAGAGAATCTTGGAAATTTATAGGGAGATGAAAGGCTGATTGTCGCGCCATGTGGTATTGTGGACATTCTATAAGGAAATGTTTTACAGTGAGTTGACAAGAACAGTGAAAACATTCTGGAGGGTTTGCTTTGGTGAGTAAGCGAAAGTGCGTGAGATGTGTATGTCCAATGCGATGCTTGCTTTCTTACATCTTATGCCTCAACTAATGCTAATGTTTGTATTTGATGAAAGAAATAATTCAAATTTATTTATGGCTCTTAGCACAATAAATTAGTGTATAAGCAGATATATGTGTGCCTGTTTGTGCTCTTAACAATTCCATATAAACTATAGTAACTATAACAATATTAGTAACTATAACAATCCCATATACAAGTTTTTCCCACGAGGGCCTAAGGAGACCCTGTATTCTCGTAGTGCATCTCAACAGAAGCACTACAAGAATAAATTTCAACTCTGCTTATAGCTGCCATTAATCAGTATAAACCTCACAAACTAGAAGTTTTCAGACTCAACTATCACTGCCTTGCTAGCATCAACAAATATCCTTGCATCCCTTCTATTAAGTGTCTCCCACCTCTATTAAAAAAGTGCCTTCTGCTAACAAACACAGGCCAAGCTCAGAAAAATTTTACCCCATGAATCTTGCACAATCCTTCCATAGTTAAAATGATTGACAAGTCTCTGATCATGTACTCTCTCTTATTGCCTAGTTAAGAGTCCTGACACTAAAGTAAATCCCCAGACTTCCTATGCTTAACATTATTAGTACCAACATCTATATCACCTTTCGTTCCCTTAAATAATAACTGTTCTAAAATACAATAACAGTGATATACCCTGGTCCTACCCCACCCTTGCATAATATATTTCCTATTTCCCTGAAAACAGTCATCAAGAACAGCTACTTCCTATGGGACCACTATGTTCTGATCATCGTCTGTTGTTGTTGTTGTTTGGTTTTTAGGAGCATTAGCAACTAAGGCCATATTGGTTTGGGGATATGCGGTGGTCATTCCCTGACCTTTCCGCATCCTCCGTATTTGGTGGGCATGGGCTCGAACCCCAGTCTAATCAAGAAGCGTGTGCTATGCACTGCTGCTCCTGCCCACCTGGCTAGAGAGGCGCCATGGCCTGTTGTGTTGCCTGATGCACGAGGCTAGGTTCTTGCATTGAATTGGGCAGTTGAGTATTTGACACAAAGTCTCCTGTTTTAATTCCTTCTAGGGCAATAATAATTTCTAGGCTACTTTAGTGGTTTTTATTATTATAATTTTCTTGTGAATATCACTTTTAGTATGCATATAATTGAATTTGACAATTCATTTATTTAACAACAACACTGATTCAGTCATGCTTCAAGTGTCTATTGTTCATCAGATTAATAGTGTCTTAAGTGTTCATTGACTAGTTATGTTTGCAGTGTCAACCTATTTTTTGATGTAGTCAGCACTGGCCACAAGCATGTTCAACAGAGTAAAAAAGGCTCTGCACTCAAATGAACTAAATAATATCATCCCCATTATTTCCACATTTTTATCAACATATAATGTCTTAACGTCTAATTATGCACATTTGAAAATGTGGGAAAATTTGAAAAAAATAAAAATATCATTATTACAAAAATATGGCATATAAGTTTTGTACAGGACCCCAGGGCCTCCAAGTAATTCTTGGACACGGCCCCACAAATTTTGGGGCCGGCTCTGGGTGTGGTTAATTCCATAAAAAGACATCATGAAGAAGAAGAAGAAGAAGAAGAAGAAGAAAAACAGAAACTGAATCTAAACTTTTGCTATTATATGGCCAGTATACAACTAAGACTCTGAAAAGAGAAATTTCTAACTTAATACAAATAGCACAAATACTTCGGTTTTTCAAATCTTTATCTGTTCTCCTAGATAAAGGTTGGGCTTTGCATATTAATTATACAGGGTCATCAAAAAAAGGTGTCCATGATTTCCCTTTTAATTATCTTTGGAAATATCTGATCGATTGCTGCGATCATAGCAGCAAACAGTGTGGTAACTCACTAAGTTTTATTTGACAACTGAACAATGACCTTGGCTGCACCATGAGTGTGCACAGAATGACTCCTATGCACACTGCCTCAGTCAGTGTGAGTAAGATGGCTGTGCAACAGAAAGCGCAGTATGTGTTGTGGTACGCTGAATTTAAATCTGCCATAACAGTCCAACATCAATACCGACATACATCGGTACTGACACTGCACTGTTATGACAGTGCAACATCACAACACACACTGCACTTTCTGTTGTTTGCATGGCCATCTTACTGACACTGACTAGGCGGTGTGCATAGGAGTCATTCTGCACACACTCATGGCACAGCCAAGGTCATTGTTGAAGTGTCAAATAAAACTTAGTGAGTTACCACAGTGAGTTGCTGTGAATTGCTGCTACGATCACAGCAATCAATAAAATATTTCTGAAGAAAATTAAAAGGGAAATGCGGTGGTCATTCCCTGACTTTCCGCATCCTCCGTATTTGGTGGTCACAGGCTTGAACCCCAGTCTAATCAAGAAGTGTGTGCTACGCACTGCTACTCCTGCTCACCTGGCTACGGAGGCGCCATTTGTCAAAAGAACAAGCTGAACTATTAGGCTCATGTTTGTAACAATAGAATTTAAGTAAAAAGTTTCCAAATTCCTTGACAGAAGTCAACACTCAACTTGCACCTGCCATTTTGGCATTCCTTCGACAATATTCAGTTCGCACCTGCTATTTTAGCATTAGCATTAGCATTAGTAGAGGCATATGATGCAAGAAAGCAAGCTTATTCAGCATCAGCCAAAAAAAAAAGATACACACCACTCCCATTTCACCCCTCCGTTCGTTCGAAATACCTGTCCAGTTGAGCTTTAAATTTGTTTAGGCTATCAACTTCAACAACAAGTGATGGAAGTCGGTTCCACCAACCAACCACCCGAGGGCCAAAGGCAAATTTCCGCACATCTATCTGACATCCGTCCTTCCTCAATTTGAATTTGTGCCCTCTTGTGGAAAAAATCTAGATTTCAAACTTTTATTACTATTGGATAGCAAACCAGGCCATCAGAAAGATTTACATCATCCAAACATTGAAGTTATGTTCCTACTGCCACAGTTGTACTAGGTTAACAACTTCTTTCATTCAGCCATTAGATCAAAACATTATATCCACCTTTAAAACTCATTACATCAGAAAATCGTTACAATAAATTTTGGAAAAAAATGATTCCGAATCTATTGAAGTAATGGAGGCATGGAAACATTTCTTAATTGTGGACTGTCTCAGAATCATAGCTTTATTGCTGAAAGAAGTTAAACCATCAACATTAAATGAGTGGGGAAAAATGTAGGGCCAGAGTCAGTTCACTGGGGAAATGCGGTCGAACCAGCAGAAAACGGAATCGGTGCAATAGTAGAACTCGCTATGTCAGTAG
This sequence comes from Mastigoproctus giganteus, assembly GCF_048544385.1. Lineage (NCBI taxonomy): Eukaryota > Metazoa > Arthropoda > Arachnida > Uropygi > Thelyphonidae > Mastigoproctus > Mastigoproctus giganteus. The sequence continues at coordinate 196,786,007 of NC_143583.1, read as the reverse complement.
GAGGGGAACGGTTTGATGATATGACTAGTGAAGCCCTCATGGATAGCACAGTTGATAGAATTGCTTCCCCCCCCCCACACACACACACCAGGTTGAAAAGACCTAAGTTCAAAGACTGTCGATGATGGGAAGAATTTTTATGGGTCTTTTTCACAATGTGGCTGAGTTAGTTGGGATCAGACAAGGGTAGCATGGATTTTTTTTCTGGAATCTGATTTTTCATCCAACAAAACAGAAAATCAATCCCAGGACACACACAATTTATAGACAACATACACAGAGTAACATGGTGTTAGTCGCCTATGCTCCTAAAAAAATAAAAAAAAGCTATGATTACTGAAGACATTCAAGAATTAATGGTAGGAAAACAGGCTGGCAATGCGGATTTGGTGGAAATGGCATTGGAGGTAAAACCAAATCAATTCAGAGAATGATAGCGCAGGTGAAAATTCTAAATTTCCAAATTTTACACTCCCAAAAGCATATGGGATGGCATAAAATTAGCCGAGCAATTAGAATCTTATTTTTTGAATGCAGATTCTTGAATAAAAGGAGCCCCAAGTTCAAATGGGAGCTTCAAAAATGCTTAGTTCCATACGATGAAATTCACAAAGATTTATCAAGCAAAAGTAAAACTCAGATTACTGATTTTTAAAGAGAGTAGAAGATACATGAAATCTAGAATGGCGTATTTTTGTTAACATTTTATTAACGAAGTAGTGTATTTTTGTTAGCTTTTGAAACGTAACCCCCTTTTTGTACTTTTTCTTAGTCCCATATAACATGGTTTCACACTACATAACATTTTATAGGAACCTAACTACCGTGTTATACAAGAGTTACCTGTATTTAAAAAAATATTAAAGCATGTCAAAATTACAGAATGCGATTAACTATAAATGGTAAAGTCATCAAATGCAGACACTGTGTGGATATCAAAATGTGGTGTTGCTCATTTATAAGGGAAGCAGTATTTGAATATGGGGAGTACAATGTATACAGAACAGATGGACAGAACAGGTGGGGGGGGGGAGGTTATGCTCTTAAGAAGTACACAAAATCTAAGGCAGTGCATCCAGTTAACACGGATGGCCAGTGAAATGATGGGGCAGTTTGGTGAGACATAAGCACAGGGAAAACAAAAATGAGAGTAGGAGTGTGTTAAAGGCCGAATGGCAGTAATGAGTACAACAAACAACTGTACAGAGAAACAAAGGGGCCCATAAATCAGAATGATTTATAATGGGAGATTTTAACTATCAAGATATTAACTAGAACTTGTGGTTTGGTCATACACACTACAGTAAGACTTTTGTTGATGTATTAGATGGCTGTTTTCTACAACAGCATGTTAGAGGCAACAAGAGTAGAGCAATATTCTCCATCTGATTATCAACAGTGATTCTACATGCATTAAGATTCTGAGATAAAAGAACCATTAGGTGATCACAGTGTACTGATGCAGGATTTACTTAAAGATGTAACCACCATCAAGGGTAAAGGGAAGGGTTTTTGCTTTGATAAAGGATACCACAGTGGCCTCAGACAGTTTTTAAATTCTAAACAGTGGGACCAACTAATGATGTTACCAACAGAAAATTTTAAAGGGGATGCATTCAGGGAATAATCATAGAAGCTATTAACAAACTAAAGAATACTGTTCAAGGCTTAGACCTAAATGGATGTCAGATGAGACACGTGGCAGTGAGATAAAATGCATAAAATTCACATAAATTATCAGGTGACACAGGAGCCTATGGTAGGTATAAAGTGGTCTGCAATCAAGTACAAAAAAGGTTATGCAAGCCACGGAAGCTTATGAGAACTTGCTGGTAAAGAACGCCAAGAAAAGTAACAAAGACTTCTTTAATTATAAGAACTCTAGAAGGAAGGGGTTGGATCACATTGGTCCACTTGATGTCGATGGTTTAACTGTTGATGATCCTGCTCAATGGTTTCAGACAGGCTGAATAGGTATTTGGAATCTACATCCACAGTCGAGATAATCTTTGAGGGGAGGTGGGGGGGCATGATGCCAAAAGTTTATCAAATTCTAACAGGGAGCTGAATGATTTTTGTGAGAGCCAAGAGGGAAGTGGAGGAAAAATTTTTGAACTTAAATATAAAAAAATGCACAGAAGGAAGGAAGCATAAACAAATCCTTAGAAAAAATTATGACGGCATCTTTAGATTTAGGGGAGGTTCTGGTGGATTGGAGATGTTCAAATGTATCCCCAGTTCACAAAGGAAGATCTAGGGGTGAAATGAGTAATTACAGACCTGTGAGCTTTATTTTCACTGAAAAAGAAGTTATGAAGGCACTGATTAAAGAAATAATGCAGGACCATCTAGACAGGAGTACAGTTACACTTCAGTCACAAATACATGACTTGAGATCTTATCCAACCAATTTGATTGGATACTATGATACAATGACAAAGGAACTGGAAGCAAAAAAATAATTTTAATATCATATAGTTGAATTTCAAGAAAGCTTTTGATACTGTTGCACAAATTGGAGCAGTGTGGCATTAAGAGAGAGTTACTGCCTTGGATAAAGGGATGGTTGAGTGGGAGAACACAGAGTGGTTATCAATAGATACTACCCTTCATGAACTAATGAAGGGCCAACACCAAATTCCACAGGTTTGGTGTTGGCCACTTTGTTGTTTTCTGTATTTATTAATGATACTGATGGGGCTATATCAGGCTTAATGTCTAAGTTTGCAATGATGTAAGGTTGGAAGGGTGGGTAATGACAGTAATGAAGGTATACTGCTCCAACAAGTTCCATAAAAAAATAGGAAGATGAGCTAAGAAATGGCAATTGAGGTTAAACATTGACAAATGCAAGGTATTCCATATGGATAGAAGTAATCCCAGATTAACATATAAACTGTGTGCTACTACAGTCAGGTTAATGGCAAATGAAAAGACCTGGGGGTAATGTGCAATCTGATATGAGTTTCTCTGAGCAGTGCAGATAGGTTGCCAGGACAGCTCATGGGATTTTATCAATGATATACAAGAATTTTGCTAGCAGGGATAAGGAAGTGGAAGTAGTAGTAGTAGTGGCATGTGATGCAAGAAAGCAAGTGTATGAGCTTATGCAGCATCAGCCAAAAAAAAAAAAAAGTAATTATCCATTCCATAAAACAACAGTAAGGCCACATCTTGAGTACTGAGTACAGGTCTGGCAGCCTCATTTCAGGAAGGATATAAAGCTGCTGGAAATGGGAATAGAGAATGCCAACGAGATTAGTGAGAGGAACAAAGGATACTGTTGGTATCCTTTGTTAGTATCAAAGGATACAAAGGGTACAATGCTCTTACCAAGGAAGGCTTTAGTTTTGCAACTTGCAGAGTCTGGAGACTACACACCTGTGGGGGTGATCTGATTGAGGTGCTTAAGGCTTTGAACGGCTTGAGTAAACTCAATGCTGATGGGATTCTTCCTATTGCTCAGACTATGCACATGAGGGGGCATAAATTCAAAGTAAGGAAGGATGGCTGCAGAACAGATGTGCAGAAGTTTTCCTTCTGCCAATGGGTGGCTGTTTGCTGGAACAAGCTTCCATCCATTATTATGGAAGTACATAGTTTGAATAAATTCGAGGAAGAATTGGGTAAACAACCGGAGGGGTTAGATAGGAGTAATGGAAATTTTTTTGGTAGATGTTGTATGAGCTTGCTTTCTTGCATCATTTGTCACCATTAATACTAATACTAAATAGTATAACTAGCACATTTGTAGTGATTTAAAATTCATTAGTTTTCTTCTTGGGGCTTCAGTGAGAATACAAAATACCGTATTTCCTCTGCTTTGTGGGCTAGTCAGAAAACAAAAGAAAAAATTTAATTTTAAGGAATGGCAAAAAAAAAAAAAAAAGTATGTGTACAATAATAAATAACACAAAATATATTCCTCTGTTCATCATAAAATAATGTGTCTTCAACTGTTGTATGACAACAATTTCCTTCTATTAACTAGGCAGTCCATGCTGCACTCCCATGCTGGGAAAAATTTCACCCCATAAGCTTGCATCATCCCTTAAGTCTTAGATCTGAAAATCACACAAGCCTTTCATCATATATTCTCTCCTATCATGTTTGGGCAGAATTGCAAACACAAGATACTTTACATTAGATAATATTATTCACTTCCATTTTTGAATTTATGTAAAATTTGCTACACAGCGAAGTACAATGTGAATAGTTTGTTGTTTGTTTGTTGTTTGGTTTTTAGGAGCATTAGCAACTAAGGCCATATTGCTCCGGGATATGCAGTGGTCATTCCCTGACCTTTCCGCATCTTCCGTATTTGGTGGTGACGGGCTCGAACCCCGGTCTAACCAGAAGCGTGTGCTACGCACTGCTGCTCCTTCCCACCTGGCTACGGAGGCACCTATGTGAATAGTATGCATGTTGTTAACTCTGTATCTCAGGTGTATACTGCCTTATGTGTTTTCATGTTCATTATGCAAAAATAATAACATATTTTTCAAAAATGGCAGATATTTACAGAATTTGTTTATGTAAGACTGCAGATATAATCACAGAAAAGTAAATGCAAGCAATAACCTTCAACTAGAAACAAACAAAATTTCCAAGCTTTTCTAATCTCAGCACCAATGCTACTGAAAGTTAAGAATAGCAACAAAAACAGCAGAACTGCACCTGATAGGCTCTCATGTGTAACAATATCAAGTAAAATTCTGCCTATATTTTAGAAAGTATAGAAAATTACAAAAATTTTTCATTTTCAACCAATAATTAGCACATAATTGATATTTCTGAGCAGAAATTTTCAGGTCCAGTGATACCACAGCAGGATTAATCTTTATTATATCTTTTCAGATTTTGTAAAAAAATAAATAAAATTACAAATATTAGAATCATACTAAAAGTGTGCAATATGAACCACTTAGGAACTGACTTAAAGGACTAACTCTCAGCATAATGTTAAATTGGAGTCTAACTTTAAAAATCAGACTGACGTGGTGGGTGGGTAAGTAATCAGTTTAATTCAGAGGCACACAAACAAGCGTAGCAATTATGCTATCACAGACAACTACAAAGGCAGTATTACATTAATTAAAAAAAAAAAAGAAGCATACTCTTTTTCAAATAATATACTAATTCTCAAAGAATTAAAAGATGATATATCTTCATCTTCTGGCATTAAATCAATTGAATTATTGGCATATTTGACTGATGCTGATAGGATTACAAAAACGTTGTGTTACTCTAGCAAAGTGAAAGATGAATTTAAGTATGGCAGAGTTTATTTGATTTCAACTCTCTGACATTTCTAGAAATCATACTTACCTTACACATTTAAAAAAAAACTTTGTGTGTGTGTGTGTGTGTGTGTGTGTGTGTGTGTGTGTGTGTGTGTGTGTGTGTGTGTGTGTGTGTGTGTGTGTGTGTGTGTGTGTGTGTTTATCAAATAAAATATGCTCAGGTAAAATAATGTGACCCATAAAATCCCAACAGAGATTTTTGGTGCATCCCATAATCCAAATTGTTCTTCATTGCATTATAGAGCAGAATGAACATGTCTTTGTATCTGCTGCTTGGGTTTCTGAGCAGCAAAAGCAAAGATGCTTATATACTTTATTACATTTTATATTATTCTTAATTTTCATAGTAAAATAAATAATTTTATATAAAAGCATAATATGCTAATGATGTCAATAAATAAATGAAAATTTTGAAAAAAAAAAGAGACTTACCGGTAATGTTACACGACCATAATTAAATATGGTAGCTTGAATCTCCACCTGCTCATTCCTAACTACTGAATAGGGCAGGTTAAGTTGAATAAAGATTGGTTTAAAAGAGATTAATGTTTTTGGAGCAGCAATGCACATACCATATTCAGAAGATAAGCTAACTGCCTGAATAACCCATGTTGTGATACTGTGGGGCAGACTTACATGATACTCTTCTTTACCATCTGGCCTAACAGATGAAAAAGCAAGTTAATAAGTGAAGATAAATTTAAGTATAAAATTTATATGTAAGATAAAATATGCACATGTTAAATGTGTAATGTTTAATGTGTATAATAAAAAGTGCTTGAACTTTAGCAACTACAATCTATAACTAAACCACACATTTTGTAAAACAAAAATTGGTTGTTTTGAGAAAATTTAATTTAAACAACTTCAATTTAGCACCGCTTGGCTCAGAACAGTTTAATCTCTTTTTGGTTACAATTTTTTTATCCCCAATCCATTTACTTCCACCCAAAAACCATTCTGTTTAATCAAAATAGAATGTGCTTACCAAGTTAATATTTTTTACTACAGTTTATTAAAAATTCAAGAAACCTCATGGTAGGAGCCAGTAACCTTTCCCACCACAAGAGCTACATTAGGATGTTGATTATCTGAGCTTCTATTAGCTGAAATTAATTAAGGTCCTAATGTAGCTCATGTGGTGGCTGTTTCCATTAACCACCCTAGCTGGCAAAATAAAAAAAAATTATAATAAAAATAAATGAATAAATACTATACCATTTTTCTTACTCTTCCAATATTTCACATCAATATCACATTTTTTATTTCAACCATAAGTAATATGATGCACTTTCCACAAACAATAAAGCTACAGTAAAATAATTCAAACACTTGTGGTTCCTTAAAACAAGGCTAACTTCAACTAAGAAACATATAACAGAGCCATTTAATTGTCATCATTAAAAATCAAGAATCTTTAGACTAATAATTTCAACTGTGACACAGAATAATTTAGTCTGATTTTAAAGTTCCAAATTTATCAACACCTTTTATAATAAGAAAAATAACTCTAATTTTATTATTAATAAAATTAATAATAAAATAATTAATCATTACCATATCTGTTTAGTAGGTCATGATTTTGAATATATAATAATATTAATAATAACAAAGAATGCTAGTAGTAAAATAATGTGCAACTTATCCAGAAATGACAAATTTTCCAACATTCATCAGTGCCAGAACAACAGTATTTGGTAATAAATCAAGATTATGATTTTGGTCAAAAATTGATCCAAAAAATACAAACCCATTATACACCAGTTCTTACTAGATGTAACATTTGAATGTTAAGACCAGGATTTAATTAAAATAGTGTTTGAAACTGTAAAATGAAGATTATCATAAGATTTCTAAGAACTTTTTTTTTTTTTTTTTCCAGATGTCTAACACCCAGATGCACTTTGTGCTTAACTTTTAAAAAGTAAACTTATAAGCCAGAGAACTCAGAACTTCACATTATTAAATAGTTTCATTAAATGTCGTAATAAACATTTTTTTTTATTATTACTTTATTTAATGTTTTTTGTTTTTTTTTATGAAAACAAAAGGTATTTAGGGCCTATAGTACTTTTACTATAGAACTATTTACACAAATTTACTTATATATTGACTTTTTCTATAGTATTAGCATTAGCATTAGTTGAGGAATATGAAAGCAAGCTTATACAGCATCAGCCAAAAAAAAAAAAAAAACCCTTCTCATTTCACCCATCCAGTCACTCCAAATGTTTGTCTAGTTCAGCTTTAAATTTATTTAAGCTATAAACTTCCACAACAACAGATGGAAGTCTGTTCCAGCAATGAACTACCCGCTGGTTAAATGCAAATTTCCGCACATCTATTCTACAAATCAATTTGAATCTATGCCGCCCTCAAGTTCTTAATCTGAGCAACAGAACGAATCATATATGGATTGAGTTTGCTAAAACCATTCAAGGCCTTACACACCTCGATCAGGTCACCTCACAGGTGCCTATTCTCCAGATGCTGAAACTTGCAGAACTTAAGCCTTTCTTCGTAAGTGCACCACTTTGTCCCTTCACCAGTCTTGTTACCCTCCTCTATATTCGCTCAAGCAACTCTACATCCTTCCTAAAATGAGGTCTCCAGACGTGGCCCTGACCACTACATTATACAAAGATATAATCACCTCCTTCCCTGTGCTAGCAAAATTCCTATATATCATGGACAAAACTCCATGACCTGCTCTGGCAGCCTATCAGCACTGCTCAGAGAAATTCATATTTGACTGCACAATTACTTGCAGGTCTTTTTCATTCTCTGCCTCCCTGAGTGTAGTTCCACATAGCTGGTACATTTCTCTTGGGTTACGGCTATCCATATGAAGTACTTTGCACTTGTCAATGTTAAACTTCAGTTGCCGCTTCTCAGCCCATCTGCCTAACTTTTCTAGATCCTGTTGCAGTAGAATACTGTCTTTACTGCCATTAACAACCCTGTCAACTTTTGTATTATCTGCAAACATGGACATTAAGCCAGATGTTGGTACGTTTACCAAGAGAAACGTACCAACGGTGTGGTACTACACTTAAGGTGGTAGAAAATGAAAAAGACCTGGGAGTAATTGTGCAGGCAGATATGAAGTTTTCTGAGCAATGCAGACAGGCTGCCAGGGCAGGTCATGGGGTTTTGTCAATGATATATAGGAATTTTGCTAGCAGGGAAAAGGAGGTGATTATCCCTCTGTATAAGGCAATGGTCAGGATATGCCTTGAGTACTGCGTACAGGTCTGGAGGCCTCATTTTAGGAAGGATGTAGATTTGTTTGAGCATGTACAGAGAAGGGGAACAAGATTGGTGAAGGGAATGAAGGGATCCTCTTACCAAGAGAGGCTTAAGTTCTGCAAATTGCAGTGGCTGGAGACTAGGCACCTGCACGGTGATCTGATTGAGGTGTATAAGGCTTTGAATGGGTTCAGCATGCTGAATTCTGATGGGATCCTTCCACTTGTTCAGATTACGAACCTAAGGGGGCATAAATTCAAATTAAGAAAAGACAGATGTAGAATAGATGTGTGGAAATTTGCCTTTAGCCAGCGGGTGGTTAATTGCTGGAACAAACTTCCATCTGTCGTTGTGGAAGTTGATAGGTTGAATAAATTTAAGGAGGAACTGGACAGGCATTTGGAGGGAATGGTGTGATTTTTTTTTTTTTTGGCTGATGCTGCATAAGCTCATACACATGCTTTCTTGCATCACATGCCACTACTACTACCTTCATCGATATCATTGATAAATAAACAAAACAACAATGGGCCCAACACTGAACCCCGGGAAACTCTGCTAATAACATTAGTCCATGTAGAGCAGTGTCCATTTATTACCACTCTCTGCTGTCTCCCACTCAACCATCCCTTTATCCATTGCAGTAAACTACCCTTAATGCCAAACTGTTCCAATTTGTACAGCACTCTTCCATATGGAACAGTATCAAAAGCTTTCCAGAAATCCAAGTATAGGTCGACCTTCACTAATCCAGCAGCATTGGTGGGTTGCCAGATTAGTGAGTTTGCCAAATCACTGGTGGTTATTTTAGCACATACAGCTTACCCAACAGCTAACCAGTTGACTGCTAAGCTAGTTTAAGAAAAAATTCCCCAGGGGCCAAAAAAATATTTAGCAAATAATTTGATTAGTAATTCTAAAATAAATATTGTAATGTCAGTGTTGTCGTTTTTTTGCTTAAAATATCAAAAAAATAAAAATAAAAAAATAAAAACCCTCTTTTTTTTGTGTCGCATATATGTGGCTGACATAGCTCAGTAGGTTACTTTATTTCTTGAGAAGCCTTGTCGGCCACACACGTGTGACACTATTACTACATACATATGAAGGTCATTTGTGATTAGTTTATTGCATGCGCAGCAAGCATTGCAATAAAACTAATTGCGATAAGATAAACTCTCAAACGACGCAATAAGTTTGTCAGTATTGTTAGAGATTTTGTGAAAACAAGTTCGTTAGCACACTGTATTATCCGTCATATAGTGCTGTGTTTTCCACAAGTTTGAACAACTGTGTTGTAAAAAAAAAAAAAAAAAAAAAAAAATCTAAAAAGGAATGGCTAAAAAAAAATTCGTAAAATAAGAGGAACTGAGAGAAATTGCTGGAATTTACAACTAAGCAGAGTTAAACTTCTCTCAGATACACCGCTGTCGAGTTTTTTCAGAAGTTCAACTTTATCTGTTATGGACATAACAGCCCAACGAGAGGCACTTCCTTTATGCATTGGAACCATGGCTGGGGCTAAATGTGAGTAGGCTATAATAATAAATGCAGAAAACCAAGTAGAAATGGCTTGCCAGTGTTTATGAGTTCACGCCAACAGCTGATGCTGCAACCAATGCTACCAAAACGGTAGCGGCAGGTTGGTGCACTGACCCTGGGAAATTTGAAATTACGTTCACAGAAATTATGTCTGAATTAGCAGTGGAACCAGATTACTGGTGGCCAGATTAGTGATGGTCGACCTGTATATGATATAAAAATTATTTCTTGCATCCAGTTCCTTTGTAACCACATTGTAGTATTCAATCAAATTGGTCAGACAGGACTTACCCTTAGCAAACCCGTGCTGTGTCTGAGCTATTACTGCTGTCTTGTCTAGGTGATCCTGTATCACCTCTTTAACCTGTGACACCATTATATTCCCCAAAACAGAATTTAAACTAAAAGGGATATAATTATTTTGTCACCCTTTGAACCCCCTTTGATTGGGGATACATTTGCACATCTCCAGTCCACGGGGACCTCCACTGACTCTAAGGATGCTCTCATAAATATGGCTAAAGGTTTGCTTACTTCTTTTGCTGCCTCCTCCATTATAACCGAATAGATTACATCTGCCCCAGGTGCCTTTTTTACATTTAACTTCAACAATTTCTCCTCCACTTTGCTCCCATTTATTGCAAAATCACTTAGCTCCTGTTAGAGTTTGATAAACTTCTGTCATTCCCCTCCTTTGATTAACTGCTCATGTGTGAATGTAGATGCAAAATACTTATTCAGTTTATCAGCTACTTGAGCAAGATCATCAATAGTCGAACCATCTATGTTAAGTGGACCAATCTGATTCATCCCCTTCCTTATAGAGTTTACATAAATAAAGAACTCTTTGCCATTTTTTCTTTGTGTCCTTTGTCAAAGATTTCTCGTAATCTGCCTTTGCCTGCCAAACCTCCTTTGTGACTTGATTAAAAACTAGCTTATATCTGCCATAGGCTTCTGTGTTGTCTGATAATTTATATGCATCCCATGCATTTTTCATCTCTAACACAAGCCTCATTAATTCATCCAACATCCATTTAGGCCTGAACCTTGAACTGTATTTCTTAGTTGGTATGAAAAGCCTAGTAGCCTCCAGATTAAGTCCTGAAGGCTTCCCATTTAAAATTCACCATTGGTAACATCATCAGTTGATCCCACTGTACTGAATTTAAAAACTGAGACCACTGTAGTCACCTTTATGAAAACAACAGCCCTTCCCTTTACCCTTGATAGTAGTTACATCTTTAAATAAATCCACATAAGTACACTGTGATCAAGGGTAAAGGGAAGGGTTTTTGTAAACCTCTAGGTGATTCAGTTATTGGCAAATTCTTAAGGCATGAATAACACTAGTTTAGAAATTTAAGTTTGTTCACTGGGGTTTGAATTTCAATAGGTCCTACAGCCAAAATATGTTGCTGTGATTTCAAATATGACTCAGATTTTTTTTGTATCACATCCAGATACATCACAATTTAAGAAATAAAAAAGTATTGTTTTTTTTACGAAGGTATATTACTTTGTTGTATTTAGTAATGACAAACTGATAGGATTGCATTTTCATATATCAAAAAATACGTAAATACTAACAAGTATTAATCAAAATTCTGAAACTTTCATTAATCAGACCTTCGTCTCTTTGTTTGAAAAGAATGTTTAATCATTTTTCTTTAATGTACAGTGCCAGGTTTCTTTCTTTTTAAACACCAGCAGTAGTTGGCCATCGTGCTTGTATTCCACCTTCCCTGGTACCTCTGCTCCATTTCCTTTATGTCCTGATGGAATCTCTCCCCTTGTTCTTCGCTCATCTGGTCAAGATTTTTGTGGAAAAAATCAAGATGGGCATGCAAAAATTGAATTTTGATGCTCACATTGCAACCTAAATTGTGAAGCTTTTCAAGCATATTTTGAACAATTTTCTCATAATCCTGTGATTTATGATTTCCTAGAAAGTTTTCCATTACACTTTTAAAAGCAATCCAGGCTTCCCTTTCAACATCAGTCATAGTAGTTTCAAACTGACTGTTTAAAACCAATTTTCTAATTTGGGGACCAATGAAGATACCCTCCTTAAGTTTTGCATCAGATAAACCAGGAAATTTACCAAATGCACTTAAAGCAGTTGCGATCCTTATTCAATACTTTAACAAATTGCTTCATTACCTAACTTGATATGCAGTGGAGGTAAAAGTATTTTGGCCCCGGGTGCCAAGCGAATTCGAGGTGAAGCGTTCAAAGTGCGAATATATAGCGATCTTTCCCAGTGATAAAAGTTCATTTTAAGTTATATCGTTTTTTACTGGAAGTTCATTTATAATTCAGTTCTATACTTGAAAAATCACAAGTAAGAACAAGGAAGGAAACTCACCTTTCTTTTTCATTACATATATTTACTCTATTTTACTAACCAACTAACTTATCTAACCGCTTGGCCTCCTTGCGGCACTGCTCCTGCCTCCCCGTGGCGGGGCCGGAAACTTGGGAGGGAAAGTCAACCTCCCAGGGCAAAAAGGAGCCTAACATGGACTACGACAATTACCCAGAGCTTGAGCAGCCTAGGCACTGATCCAGTACCATCAACAATGCTGATCATGAAATTTCTCACGATGTAACAAAGTCTAAACGACTGCGTACAGACACAGACCAACAGGAATGCCCATCATTCCTTATCTTACATAGTCTGTCGGACAAATCTATGAGCACTCTCTCACCATTTCTTATACAAAAATGTTTGGAAAATGTGGCGAGCTCTTCCAAAATGGTGAGAAGACTAAGATCTCGAGACCTCTTGGTAGAAACAGTGAGTCATGCACATTCAGAGACTGTTGAAACTAACAATATTTGGCGGACTACCCATTCAAGTTACCCCTCATGCAACACTAAATACAGTAAACCCCAGCTATTCGCGGGGATTACGTTCCGGAGAAATGTCGCGAATACCGAAAACGCAAATACTGAGTTATGGCTCCCATAGTAATAAAGGGGTTCCGTTCCAAAGTATGAAATATATAAGAAAAACTAGTCTAAAATTTTGTCTATGTATGTATTATATGTACCTTCATAATATGACTATGTACATAGACAATACATAGTGAAATGCAAGCATGTGGCATCGAAATGAAAATAAGAAACAATTTAATATTAAATGTAACATTTATTAGAAATTTCAAACAAATCTTTCAAACCAGCGCCTTTGCTAGCAAAAAAACTTATCCCACCAGTGCTATCACCAGTTTCGCTAAAGTGTTGATAAAGGAGTTTTGCATTTTCACGAATGATGAGTGAACTTAATGGAATTTTATTTTGAGTTCGGTCTTCTATCCACAGATTTAAATCTTTTTCAATTTTTTCTAATTTAACATCACGAGTTACAGAGCAAATTTTTGAAGCAACTAGCGTGTTTTCACGGACACTGCGGCGGATTTTTTCTTACGATTTTTTGATTGATCGTACCGTTGACTCATTGATTTTATGTTTTGCCACTGAGAAGACACTTTCACCATTATAAATTTTATCTAATAACTCAATTTTATTCACTAATGTCATCACCTTCTTTGATATTTTCACATTTCTCTTGTTATTCGGAGCCATATTTTTGTAGGGGTTAGAAAGAACTTGTCCACAATAAAGTCACTTTCTTCCGTTAACACACTAGAAAAAGTCTGTTTTACACTGCAAAACGGTAGATTTATCATTTTTGTAAGCATATAAATTGATAAATTTATGCAATTTATAAGCATATAAAATAAAAGCAAACAACGAAACCTTCCATAACAAGCGCATAACACATACTGAACAAGGATTAGCGAGAAACAACCACGCTCGCGATTTTGTCACCCCTCTCCCCCCCCACCCACTGAGCGCTGTTTTGACCGGGAAAGATAATTTCAGCCACGCCCATGTTTTTTTATGGCGGAAAATATTCACGGCGCTTTAAAATTCACATTTTTTTTAGGTTTCATTTTATATTAAATCGGCGATCGCGAATATGCGAAACCGCGAATACAGATACCGCGAATAGCGGGGTTTACTGTACTTCCAAGGGAGTAATTGCAGAGTGGGATCTGATAAATGTAACAGAAGATGAACTGGCCCAAGAACTCAAACATCAGAAAGTGATACAAGCCAAACGCATCATGATCAGGAAAGATGGAGAACTTGTTCCCACCCGCAACATCATTCTGACATTCGGAACACCTATCTTGCCATCCAGTGTCAAAGCCGGCTATCTCAACTGCCGAGTACAACCCTTTATCCCGAATCCTATAAGATGCTACAAGTGCCAAAAATTTGGTCGCGCACAAATGGCTTGTCGAGGAGATCCAGTCTGCCCAAACTGTGGGTCGAAAGAACATTCGCACACAGACTGTGACGCCAAAACACCGCACTGTCTGAATTGCAAAGGCATGCATCCAGCCTACTCCAAGTCATGCGATCTATGGAAAACTGAAAAAAAAATCCAAAAGTACAGGATAGAACGAAAAGTCACATACCAAGAGGCAAGAAAGCAAATTATGCTTAACGCACCTAAGAACACATATGCAGCAGCAATGCAAAAATACCAAACAACAGCAACACAAACTGAAGTATCAGTTCCCCCAACCATGTCGATTGCAGACTGGGCCCGATCTGTACTGTCACCATCAATGAAACAGACTCCAAAAGAGCAAAAGGTAGTAGATAGAGCCAACAACACCCCTGTCACAGTCCCACCAGCAACCCCACATAGACCATCAGATATTTCAAAGTCAAAAACCGACTCAGTTACAAATAGGAAGACAAACAATATCACTTCAGTAAATATGGACACTGATAACAATACTGACCCAAATGAACCTATCCTAGATCTTCATGCAGAAGATGACATGGATACCGGACGCCCAACCTTTCCAAGAAAAGAGAAAATGAAACTTGACCGCCACAAACAGCCTGGGAATAAAAAAGACTCAGAATCTTCCTCAAGTAACAAAACCAAATAATGCACCAAATCATACAGTGGAACTGTAGAGGAATTCGCAGTAACATTGATGATATCCACAAGTTAATTGATCATTACCATCCCATAGGCATCTGCCTACAAGAGAAAAATTTAACACGTCATGTATCACTCTCAGTTAAGAATTATGCACTCTTTAGAAAAGACAGAACTGCTACAAATAATGCTCACGGAGGGGTAGCCATACTCATAGACTCACGAGTACCTTGCAGATTAATTCCTTTACAAACCTCCATCAAAGCTGTTGCAACACGTATTGTGATTGGTATTACTTTGACAATTGTTTCTATCTACCTATCGCCCAATCACTCCTATACCATCCATGAACTAGAAGATCTTATTCGGCAGTTGCCAACCCCTATCTGTTTATTGGGTGACTTCAATGGACACCATCCATTGTGGGGTTCTCCCAATGCAGATGGATGAGGACAACTTATCGAACAGCTTGCTGACAGACAAAATCTGACTATACTAAATACTGGCTTGCCAACTTACATCCATCTCTCTACGGGTAGAACTTCTGCAATAGACCTTTCGATATGCTCTCCGATCCTCTTCCCTAGTATTGAGTGGACGGCCCTCGACAACCCGCTAAATAGTGATCCCTTTCGGCTAAAATGTAAGATTCAAACAGGACATTCAATAATTTCCCAAAACTACGTAAAATGGAAATTTCACAGAGCAGATTGAGCAAAATTCAATTCCCAAGTGTCCTTTGATGAACAGATAATCGAAACCTGTCCTATTGACAGAGCTACTGATCACATCACAAGACAAATACTGGCTGCTGCATGTGCTGTGATTCCACAATCACAGACAACAACCCATAGAACCATAAACTATTGGTGGAACGAAGAGTGCAGAGGTGCAAAAAAAGAGAAAAACCGAGCATGGAATCTGTTTCAAAAATATCCCACCACTGCCAATCTTATAAACTACAAGAGACTCAGAGCCAAGGCCCGTCACATTAGGAAGAAAGCTAAAAGAGAATCTTGGATTCGATTTGCGAGCTCGATTAATAAAAATACTGATTCAAGAATAATATGGCGGAAAATAAAACAACTAAGTGGCAAAGTTCCCCGATTATCCTCTCCAATTCTCAACTGGAATGGACAGGATCTTTCTTCACTGCAGAGAACTCGTTGAGACCGATGAAAGCAAACTCAACTTACCGAATTCAATCATTACAGATGACAAAACATGGTGTTTTCAGTATGACCCAGCAATGAAACAACAAAGTGAGGAAATGAAAGTCAGCAAACTCTTCCAAAGCTAAAAAGTTCATCAACGTCAAAAATCAAAACCATCCTCATCACTTTCTATGACATCAAGGGAATTGTGCACAAATGGTCAAAGTATTACTGCTGCCTGCTATCTGGACATTTTGAAACATTTTTTTGCAGAGAATCCATCATGTGCAGCCTCAGTATGGACAAGACAGCAATTGGTTCCTCTTGCATGACAATGCACCAAGCCACAAAGTCCTTATTGTTTGGGAGTTTTCAGCTAGCAAAAAAGTCGCACTTCCGCACCCACTGTATTCACCTAACTTAGCCCTGTGTGACTTCATTTTGTTCCTGAAGCTCAAAGCAACACTGAAAGGCTATTATTTTCATGATATCAACACCATTCAAAGAACTGTGACAACAATATTGAATATCATACCAGTCACGGCCTTCCACCAGCTCTTCCAGTTACTTCATGGTTGTTACATGCAGTGTGTGGATGCGGTAGAAAGTTACTTTGAAAACACTAAGGTTAGTTTACTCAAACATGAATATTATTTTTTTTCTAGCATCAGTCTCATTTTCCAATTGCCTGTGTATTTACTAATAGCTGCATGACTGTACTTAACTTTTAACATAATGTTTGGCACTCCAAGCCGAATCATTATGAGATCAGTGTCCTTAACCTTTCACTGACTTACAAAAGTCATCAAAGTAGTTAAGGACTATGGTGGTTCACTAGATATTTTGAATTTGAAATGTGAGCCACATTTCAAAAAGTTAAAAATATCACCATAGGAAGATCATGAAATTAAAAATTACCTGTGCACAGAAAATTTACTGTGAAGAACCTTCTGTTTAAACCTTAATTCAGATAAGCAGGATCATGATTATCCAAGATTAACAGAACCAAGACCTCGGATATCAGAAACCCATCTTTTCCCAGGTGCTTAGGATTTATTTATTACTCTACAATATTTATTCTTATGTAGTCACAATAAAAATATGTATTTACAAAGTAATTTAAAAGCTTTTTTTAGATAATATCAAGAACAAATACAGATTAATATATAAAATGTACTGCATATGGTATGTAGTAGGCATTAAATTAATAAAGTTATAATTTTACTCTTTCTTATGTCATTTAATAAAATTTCTTACTTCTAAACTTACCAGTTGATAAGTTTACTATTTTTTAAAATTAACTGCAAAGTGTGCCAGTTATTAGACAAGCCCAAAAAAAGTTTTCCTTGGGATGGTCATTCCATATAACAAGGTTGAGCATATTTGTAATTAATCATGACTTTTAAACATCAAAACAAGTGAGAAGAGTATATGCTTGTATATGCTTACAAGCTTGAGCATATTTGTAATTAATCGTGGCTTCTAAACATTAAAAGAAGTGAGAGAGTATATGAAATATATTATATGCCATATGATGTATTTATTGACATGTTTGTTGCCGATTACTAACATGTCAATTATTAATATTTATGAATGTGATTGCTAGTTGAGAGTGACATGACCCATCAGGCCACATGCAATCAAATTAACAATTCCAAGGTTTAACTTCTAACATTATTTATTTTATTTATTTGTGTTTGTTTTGGCAGGGCAGCTCAGTTAACAGAAACTTCAGTTAATGGAAGCTCAGATAATGGAGGTTCTATTCTAATTATAATATTCTTTAAATTTTAAAGTTCAATCTCATTTATCTCTGAACTGCTGCCAGTGGCATTTGTTGCATTAGAAAATGTTGCACACTTTCCTGAACTTAAACCTACACTCTTTTTTACTAAAAGAAAGGAGTGGAGACTTAATTGGAAGTTTTTACACTCCTTTCTTCCTCTTCCCATTTAGAAGAAAGGTAATACGTCATGGAATTGCTAAGAAGTCAATAAATTCCTGAGATGATTATGAGCCACTAATAATAGAATAGCTCTGTGATACTTGTATCTTTTCAAAAGAAATATGGAATATTCTTCATAACATTTTCATAATCAGGGCATAAAAATATAATAAAATCACCTATTTTAGATTTTGGAGGAAATGAGTAAAGTACAGTACAATTAGCCTTATTTACCCGATATTAATCTCATCAAATATCCAGGTTTCTCTGAAGTCCTTTCTTTCTAAAGTCTTCTTTTCTTTTAAGTCTTCTTCATCACTTCTAACAAAATCTAAAAAGTCAGGACCAACATCAGCAATTCGGAAGCGAGAATCAAATTCTGGACTTCCAGCAAGTGCACTTGCCAAAACTGTATAAATAAAGAATATCCTTTTAATTACATTAATTACAAAGGTATTCATATACATATATATGGGAAAACTGTTTAAGTACATGCATATTTATTTATATATCAAATAAATAAAATTAAGTTTTATAGGTAGGCATTATACAATAACATATTAAAGCAATGTTATTCTTTAATACTATGCTCAATTATAAGCAATTAAAAGAGTTCATTGAATTTTACCTGAATCAGGATGAGAGCTGCAATCAACTGCAATTGGTAAGAACAAGTTTTCTGCTTCAGAACTGCTGACAACTAGATGGAGGTCACATGGTTTTTTTTTTCCTAATCTTTTCATCTTATGGAACAAATCAAAGCCACAAGGAACTGTCTCTGAAGAATAAGGAATACACAAGGATTTCCCAATATTATCACTGCAATAATACCGTCAGGCGCGCGGGTACATAAGTACACGTGCCTTGAGTGACCGGGGTTCAAGCCCGTGACTACTGAATACGGTGCTGTTTCTTGTATTCTATCTTGTGAACTCCTCTGACCGTTTGGTCATCCTGGAGTATAAACAGAAAATTTATTTAATTTATTTATTCATCACCACATGACACCTTGATTATTATATGTGGCTAGGATGGAACCCTTCTGCAATGTGCAGTTCCTTAAGCAAATGCTATAAATGCCATAATTACCACTTGTTTATGGAAAGAATTGGTACCCAGAAAGTGCAACCATTTCCTAGAAATAACATCAATAATCTTATACTGAGTGGACAGAAATCATGGGAAACCTACCTAGTAATAATTGGAAGGCCCACATTTCGCCTGGATAAGAATAGGTAGGCCCACATTTTGCCTGGATAAGGGCAGTTGCATGGCAAGGCATTGAGTCCACTAGTTCACGAAAGCATTCCACGGGTATTTCCAACCATTCTTGCTGCACCGCTGTCCATATTTCCGTCGCATTCCTGGGTGGAGGCCCACAGCTCAAATGGACCTTTCCACGGTGCATCTCAAAGATCCTCCATAGGGTTCATGTCTGGTGAATGGGGAGGCCAAATCTGTAGAATGCTTTGAACCATGTTCTGGTCACTACAGCTCCGTGGGAGGCACATTGTCCTGCCGGAAGAGTCCATTGCCCTGTGGGTGCATGATGACCATGAAGGGATGCAGATGGTCTGCAAGGATGTTAGCATTAGCATTAGTAGAGGCATTTGATGCAAGAAAGCAAGCTTATGCAACATCAGCCAAAAAAAAAAGAAAAAAAAAAAAAAACCCACTTCCACTTCACCCCTCTGTTCGTTCAAAATACCTGTCCAGCTGAGCCTTAAACTTATTTAGGCTATCAACCTCCACCACAAGGGATGGAAGTCTGTTCCACCAACCAACCACCCGCTGGCTAAAGGCAAATTTCCGCACGTCTATCCTACATCTGTCTTTCCTCAATTTGAATTTATGCCCTCTCAGGTGATTTTTCTGAGCTAGAGGAAAAATCCCATCAGCATTGAGCATGTTCAAACCATTGAAGGCTTTATACACCTCTATCAGATCACCTCATTGGTGCCTAGTCTCCAGACACTGTAATTTGCAAAACTTAAGCCTTTCTTCGTAAGAGCACCCCTTTGTTCCATTCACTAATCTTGTTGCCCTTCTCTGTACTCGTTCCAGCAGCTCTACATCCTTCTTGAAACGAGGCCTCCAGACCTGTATACAGTACTCTAGGTGTGGCCTGACCATTGCCTTATACAATGGAATAATCACCTCCTTATCCCTGCTGGAAAAATTCCTGTATATCATTGACAACACTCCATGAGCTACTCTTGCAGCCCGTCTGCACTGCTCAGAGAACTTCATATCTGCCTGCACAACCACCCCCAAGTCCCTTTCATTCTCTACCACTGTCAGTGTAGTACCACAGAGTTGATACGTTGCTCTGGGGTTGCTGTTTCCCATGTGTAGTACTTTACATTTGTCAATGTAAAGTAATGTAATGTTCATGTAACCTGGACCATTCAGAGATGCATCTAGACGTACCAGGTCCCAACATGTGCCAGTTGAACATGCCCCAGACCATTAGCGACCGTCCACCTGGCTGAACAGTTCTTTGTTGACAAGACAGGTGCACAGCTTCGTGCACTTTCCGCTAGATAGCAGCTTTCCAATCACCCTATACATGAAAATAAAGTAAATGAAGGCATTGGTGTTTTTGTGGAAGGCTACTGAGATACTCTGTATGCAAGTACCATATATGGGTTAAAGGTCGGAAGCCAGAAGAAAACTGGCTAATATACAGACCAGATGTAAAGAAAATAAACATTTTTTTTTTTTTTTAAATAGGTAACATGCTCAGGTAGCCGATAAACTGAATGAGTATTTTGCATCTACATTCACACATGAGAAGTTATTCAATGAGGGGAGTGCCAGAAGTTTATCAAACTCTAACAGGAAGCCAAGTGATTTTGTAATAACTGAAAGCAAAGTGGAGGAGAAATTGTTGAAGTTAGCATAAAAAAGGCACCTGGGGTGTATGAGATCTATCCACTTGTATTACAGGAGGCAGCAAAGGAAGTAAGCAAACCCTTAGCCATAATTATGAGAGCCTCTTTGGACTCAGGGGAGGTCCCCATGAACTGGAGATGTGCAAATGTATCAACAATTCATAAAGGGGGTTCTAAAGGTGACACAAGTAACTATAGACCTGTTAGTTTAATTTGTTTTCCAAGGAAAATACAGTAATGGAATCACTGGTTAAAGAAGCATTGCAGGATCATCTAGACAAGTCTGCAGCAAGAGTTAAGACACAGCATGGGTTTGTTAAAGGGAGGTCTTGTCTGACCAGCCTAATTGAATACTATGATGTGGTCACAAAGGAACTGAATGCCAAAAATAATTTTGATATCATATTTAATTTCAGGAAAGCTTTTGATATTGTTGCACATGGAAGACTGCTGAAAAAATTGGAGAGGTATGGCATTAAGGGTAAGTTGCTACAATGGATAAAGGGATGGTTGAGTGGGAGATAACAGAGAGTGGTAATCAATGAACACTGCTGTGTGGACAAATTATTATTATTATTATAAATAGCTATATGGTGCAAGGAAGCCTTGGTGAGCCTTTTGCTGCACCAGCTAAAAAAAAAAAAAAAATTTCAAAACTTTGAATAACAAAGGAGATAAATCAGAAATTGGAAATTACAGATCAACTATCTTGCTATCCCATATCTACAAGTTGTTCACAAGGTCATTACTAACAGATTAAAAAGAATACTTGATGAGAATCACCATAATGCATAGTAGTTTAGGTGAATATCCTAATAAACTATATTGTCAATTTTACGTGGTATATGAGTGGTATTAAATATAATAATTATCCTATTCAGTTGAACCAACCAATGATTTACCAACAACAAATTTTAAATGATACCCATTCAGGGAAATAATCATAGAAGCTTCCAGACTTTTTTATACCAACTTAGATATAATACTCAAGGTTTAGACCTAAATCGATGTCAGCTGAACTAATGAGACCAATGGCAGAAAAAAAAAATACAGGTGATGCATATACAGAGTGATTCAGGAGGAATAGTAAATATTTTGGGAGGTTATGGTATCAATTATTCTGAGTAAAAAAGTTCATATAAACATGTGTCCAATTCTCAATGGATGTGGAGATACAGCTGTTTGAAATTGGCATGCACAAATCCATTATATGGGGTATTAAAGAATGATAAATGATTTATTGTTTGCATTTATTGACTTTTTGAATGATACAAAACACAATTGACAATTTTTTTAAAGTTCACAATAAATGTTCGAAAATCCCACCACCAACCACAATGCACTTTGCCACTCTTGTGGTAATATGATGTGTTGTTCTTCTGAGGTCATCTTGGTGTTCTTTAATGAGGGCAGCAGTATCCAAAATGCGAGCGAGGAATTCGTCTGTTGTATTCACCTTTACTTTGCATACTGCACTTTTCATCCATCCCCACAAACAAAAATCTGATGGAGTGAGGGCTGGAGACCTGGGTGGCCAGTGAACAGATCACCGCAGCCATCATTCACGCAAAGTTCGATTTAGATATTTATCACTTGACGGGTATAATGTGCAGGAGCTCCGTCATGCTGAAAGTACATACCAATCCATGTAGCCAAGGGAACATCCTCCAATAGCAGTGGAAGTTCATTTTGTAGAAATTCTAGCTAAACAGGCCCTGTAAGATGATTTTGTAACACAACAGGCCCAATCAACTAATTGTCAATAATACTGCACCACACATTTACAGAGAAGCAAAGTTGAAAATTTGTTTTTACAGTGGCATGTGGATTTTTGTCTGACCAAAAATCATTGGAACTAATGACATTATGAGCAGGAGATATGCAGACTTACTGAACAAGTACAGGTCAACGTTGAAAAAGAGTCATGAGTTAGGGTTAAATTTGAAAGTGTCTACAATTCTGCCAAGACATGATTGGAGGGAGTATATGATGAGAGCCTTGTAAATCAATTCAGCCCTGGAGGAATTGTGCAAGGCTCATGGGGTAGAATTTTTCTCAGCGTGGTCTGTGCTTGTTAACAGGAGAGACTGCTTCTACAGGGATAGGATAGGATACACTTAAATAAAAAGGGTGCAAGAGTGTTTGCTGATGCTTGTTTGCTCAAGGCAGCGATCGGTGAGTCAGAAAACTGCTAGCTTGGGGGGGATTCACAGACTAAAAGGTTAAAAATAGCCACAGGCAGAGGTGAAAGTGATTCTTTCACTGCCTTCATTAGAATGAGCAGTGGCCTAGAGGGTGAGGTGTTGGGATATTCAGGGACTGGTGGGAGTCATCATAAAATATACTCCCTCCTATCTGCCCAGACATGATAGGAGGGAGTATATGATGAGAGCCTTGTCGATCAATTCGGCCCTGGAACGATTGTGCAAGGCTCAAGGGGTAGAATTTTTTTCAGCCTGGACTGTACTTGTTAACAGGAGAGATTGCTTCTACAGGGATGGGATACACTTAAATAGAAAGGGTGCAAGAATATTTGCTGATGCTATCGAGGCAGTGTTAGGTGGGTCGGAAAACTGCTAGCTTGGGGGGAGACAAAGACCAATAGATTGACAGTAGCCACTGGCAGAGGTGAAAGAGATTCTTGCACTGCTTCTATTAGAATGAGCAGAAGCCTGAAACACAATATGCATGGTATTTCAGAGACTGCTGGGAACCATTGCGGTACAAGTAAACACATGGGTTGTGTTAGGGTAGCTAAGAATAGAAACAGGTGCAGGTATACTTGTGTGTACACCAATGCTAGGAGTTTAGTAAATAAATTTGATGAATTTGAGGTATTGCTCAAAACATCAAAGGCAGATATTGTTGGGATATCAGAGACGGGGTGTCACACAGATATAAGGGATGCAGAACTGCAATTTGGGGAGTACAACGTCTACAGAAAGGATAGACAGGATAGGAAGGGAGGAGGGATTATGCTATTAGTTAAGAAACACATAAAAACCAAGGAAGTGAAGCCAGTCGACATCGCTGGACAGTGCAGTGTTGAGTCAGTTTGGTGTGACATAAGCATTGGGAGATCAAAATTGAGAGTAGGAGTGTGCTATAGGCCTAATGACTCTGATGAGTATAATAAGGAACTGTACAGGGAAATAGAGTGGGCCAGTAAATCAGAGAGTCTTATAATGGGAGATTTTAATTTCCCAGATATTGACTGGAATTTGGGGGCTGGTTACTCACGCACTAGCAGGGCTTTTGTGGATTTATTGGATGATTGTTTTCTACATCAGCATGTTCGGGAGGCAACTAGAGAATCTGCATTAAGAATCTGCAGATAAATGAACCACTAGGTGGCAGTGATCACAGTGTGCTGAAGTGGGATTTACTCAAAGAGGTAACTACCATTAGGGGTAAAGGGAAGGGTTATTGCTTCCGTAAAGGCGACTACAATGGACTGAGACAGTATTTAAATTCTATACAGTGGGACCAACTGATGATGTTACCAACAGCAAATTCAAAATGGGAAGCATTCAAAGAACTTATCTTGGAAGCTACTAGGCTTTACATACCAACTAAGAAATATTGTTCAAGGTTTAGGCCAAAATGGATGTCAGATGAACTAATGAGGCATATGGAAGAGAAGAAAAATGCATGGGATACTTACAAATGAACACATGACACAGAAGCCTATGATAGATACAAGTTGATATGCAACCAAGTTACAAAGGAGGTTAGGCAGGCGAAGGCAGATTACGAGAAATCCTTGGCAAGGGATGCAAAGAAAAACAGCAAAGAGTTCTTTACTTATGTAAACTCTAGAAGGAAGGGGATGAATCAGATTGGTCCACTTGATATTGATGGGTCAACTGTTGATGATCCTGCTCAGGTAGCTAACAAACTAAATGAATATTTTGCATCGACATTCACACATGAGGAGTTATTCAGCAAGGGGAATGCCAGAGGTGTATTCAACTCTAGCAGTAAGCTACAGAATCTTGAAATAACTGGGAGTAAAGTGGAGGAGAAACTGTTGAAGATAAACACAAGAAAGGCACCCGGGGTGGACGGGATCTATCCAGTTATATTAAAGGAGGCAGCAAAGGAAGTAAGCAAACCCTTAGCCATAATTATGAGAGCTTCCTTGGACTCAGGGGAGGTACCCATAGACTGGAAATGTGCAAATGTGACCCCAATTCACAAAGGAGGATCAAAGGCTGACACAAGTAATTATAGACCTGTGAGTTTAACTTCTGTTCCAGGAAAATTAATGGAGGCACTGGTTAAAGAAGCACTGCAGGATCATTTAGACAAGACTTCAGTTATAGCTCAGACACAGCATGGTTTTGTTAAGGGGAAGTCTTGCCTGACCAACTTGATTGGATACTATGATGCAGTCACAAAAGAACTGGATGCAGGGAATAACTTTGATATTATATACTTGGATCTTAGAAAGGCTTTTGATACTGTTGCACATGGAAGACTGCTACACAAATTGGAGCAGTGTGACATTGGAGGCAAATTGCTGCTATGGATAAAGGGGTGGTTGAGGGGGAGAAGACAGAGAGTGGTAATCAATGGACACTGCTCATCGTGGACTAATGTTATTAGTGGAGTCCCTCAGGGCTCAGTGTTGGGTCCATTATTGTTTTCTGTATTTATAAATGATATGGATGATGATATATCAAGCTTAATGTCCAAGTTTGCAGACGATACAAAGGTTGGCAGAGTTGTCAAGGACACTACTGACACTATGCTGCTGCAACAGGATCTGGAAAGGTTGAGCAGATGGGCTGAGAGGTGGCAAATGAAGTTTAACATTGACAAATGTAAAGTACTACACATGGGAAACAGCAACCCCAGAGCAACGTATCAACTCTGTGGTACTACACTGACAGTGGTAGAGAATGAAAGGGACTTGGGAGTGGTTGTGCAGGCATATATGAAGTTCTCTGAGCAGTGCAGATGGGCTGCAAGAGTAGCTCATGGAGTATTGTCAATGATATACAGGAATTTTTCCAGCAGGGATAAGGAGGTGATTATTCCATTGTATAAGGCAATGGTCAGGCCACACCTAGAGTACTGTATACAGGTCTGGAGGCCTCATTTCAAGAAGGATGTAGAGCTGCTGGAATGAGTACAGAGAAGGGCAACAAGATTAGTGAATGGAACAAAGGGGTGCTCTTACGAAGAAAGGCTTAAGTTTTGCAAATTACAGTGTCTGGAGACTAGGCACCAGCGAGGTGATCTGATAGAGGTGTATAAAGCCTTGAATGGTTTAAGCATGCTCAATGCTGATGGGATTCTTCCTCTAGCTCAGAAAAATCACCTGAGAGGGCATAAATTCAAATTGAGGAAAGACAGATGTAGGATAGATATGCGGAAATTTGCCTTTAGCCAGCGGGTGGTTGGTTGGTGGAACAGACTTCAATCCCTTGTGGTGGAGGTTGATAGCCTAAATAAGTTTAAGGCTCAGCTTTACAGGTATTTTGAACGAACAGAGGGGTGAAGTGGAAGTGGGTTTTTTTTTTTTTCTTTTTTTTTTGGCTGATGCTGCATAAGCTTGCTTTCTTGCATCAAATGCCTCTACTAATGCTAATGCTAATGCTAAAACAAAGAAATACATGGACTGTGTTAGGATAACTAAGAATAAGAATAGGTGCATGTATACTTGCATGTACACCAATGCTAGAAGTATAGTAAATAAATTTGATGAATTTCAAGTGCTGATCAAGACATCAAGTGGAGGAGAAATTGTTGAAGTTAAATATAAAAAAGGCGCCTGAGGCAGATGGAATCTATGCAGTTAGATTGAAGGAGGCAGCAAAGGAAGTAAGCACACCCTTGGCCATAATTATGAGAGCATTCTTAAATTCAGAGGAGGCCCCCCCCCCATGGACTGGAGATGAGCAAACATATTCCAAATCACAAAGGGGGTTCAAAGGGTGATGCAAATAATTATAGACCTGTTAGTTTAACTTCTGTTCTGGGGAAAATAATGAAGTCAATGGTTAAAGAAGTGATGCAGGATCACCCAGATAAGACTGCAGTTCAGACACAGCATGGGTTTGTTAAGGGGAAGTCTTGTCTGACCAATTTGATTGGATACTATGATGTGGTCACAAAGGAACTGGATACAAAAAATAATTTTGATAACATATACTTGGATTTCAGGAAAGCTTTTAATACTGTTGCACACGGATGACTACTGTACAAATTGGAGCAGTATGGCATTAAGGGCAAGTTACTGCAACAGTTAAAGTGATGGTTGAGTGTGAGACAGAAGAGAGAGTGGTAATAAATGGACACTGTTCTATGTGGACTAATGTTATTAGTGGAGTATCCCAGGGTTCGGTGCTGAGCCCACTGTTGTTTTGTGTATTTATTAATGATATCAATGAAGGTATATCAGGCTAAGGTCCAAGTTTGCAGAAGATACAAAGGTTGGCAGGGTTGTTAATGATAGTAAAGAGAGTATGCTACTGCAACAGGATCTAGAAAAGTTAGGTAGATCGGCTGAGAAGTGACAATTGAAGTTTAATATTTGCAAATGCAAACTACTGCATATGGGTAGCAATAAATGAAGAGAAATGTACAAACTGTGTGGTACTGCTCAGGGTGGTGGAGACTTGGGGGTAACTGTGCAGTCGGACATGAAATTCTCTGAGCAGTGCAGACAGACTGCTAGAGCAGATCATGAAGTTTTGTCAATGATATATAGCAATTTTGCTAGCAGAGACAAGGATTATACCACAATGGTTTGTTTGTTTGTTATTTGGTTTTTAGGAGCAGTAGCAACTAAGGCCATATTGCTCTGGGGATATGCGGTGGTCATTCCCTGACCTTTCCGCATCCTCCGTATTTGGTGGTCACAGGCTCGAACCCCAGTCTAATCAAGAAGAGTGTGCTACGCACTGCTGCTCCTGCCCACCTGGCTACGGAGGCGCCTTACCACAATGGTCAAGTCACACCTTGAGTAATATGTACAGGTCTGGAGGACTCATTTTAAGAGGGATGTAGAGTTGCCAGAATGAGTACAGAGAAGGGAAACAAGATTGATGAGAGGAACAATGGGGCTCTCTTACCAAGAGAGGCTTAAATTCTGTCAACTGCATCATCTGGAGACTAGGCACCTGTGAGGTGATGTGATTGAGGCATACAAGGCCTTGGTTGGTTTGAGCACACTCAATGTGCTGATGAGATACTTCCACTTGCAGAGATTAAGAACTTAAGGGAGCATAGATACAAACTAAGGAAAGGCTGTTGTACAATAGATGTGTGGAAGTTTTCCTTTAGCCAGAGGGTAGTTTATTACTGGAACAGATTTCCATATGTTGTTGTGGAAGTTGAAAGCTTAAATAAATTTAAAGCTGAACTACACAACATTTTGAGTGACTGGATGGGTGAAATAGGAAAAGTTTTTTTTATTGAAGGATTTATTTTCTACAGAAATATGTCTGAGGGGCAAACAGATGGAGTAATACTCTTGATCTGATTATCAGCAGTGATTATTAATGCATTAAGAATTTTCAGATAAAGGAGCCACTAGGTGACACTGATCGCAGAGTACTGATGTAGGATTTAAAGATGTAACTATGTGCTGATGAGATACTTCCACTTGCAGAGATTAAGAACCTAAGGGAGCATAGATACAAACTGAGGAAAGGCTGTTGTACAATAGATGTGTGGAAGTTTTCCTTTAGCCAGAGGATAGTTTATTACTGGAACAGACTTCCATATGTTGTTGTGGAAGTTGAAAGCTTAAATAAATTTAAAGCTGAACTAGACAACATTTGGAGTGACAGGAATTGCCAGATATTGACTGGAATTTGGGGGCTAGTCACTCACACACTAGCAAGGCTTTTGTGGATTTATTGGATGATTGTTTTCTACATCAGCATGTTCGGGAGGCAACTAGAGGGAGTAATACTCTTGATTTGATTATCAGTAGTGATTCTTCATGCATTAAGAATCTGCAGATAAATGAACCACTAGGTGGCAGTGATCACAGTGTGCTGAAGTGGGATTTACTCAAAGAGGTAACTACCATTAGGGGTAAAGGGAAGGGTTATTGCTTTCGTAAAGGCGACTACAATGGACTGAGACAGTATTTAAATTCTATACAGTGGGATCAACTGATGATGTTACCAACAGCAAATTCAAAATGGGAAGCATTCAAAGAACTTAACTTGGAAGCTACTAGGCTTTACATACCAACTAAGAAATATTGTTCAAGGTTTAGGCCTAAACGGATGTCAGATGAACTAATGAGGCATATGGCAGAGAAGAAAAATGCATGGGATACATACAAATTAACACGTGACACAGAAGCCTATGATAGATACAAGTTGATCTGTAACCAAGTTACAAAGGAGGTTAAGCAGGCGAAGGCAGATTACGAGAAATCCTTGGCAAGGGATGCGAAGAAAAACAGCAAAGAGTTCTTTACTTATGTAAACTCTAGAAGGAAGGGGATGAATCAGATTGGTCCACTTGATATTGATGGGTCAACTGTTGATGATCCTGCTCAGGTAGCTAACAAACTAAATGAATATTTTGCATCAACATTCACACATGAGGAGTTTATTCAGCGAGGGGAATGCCAGAGGTGTATTCAACTCTGGCAGTAAGCTAGAGAATCTTGTAATAACTGAGAGTAAAGTGGAGGAGAAATTGTTGAAGATAAACACAAGAAAGGCACCTGGGGTGGATGGGATCTATCCAGTTATATTAAAGGAGGCAGCAAAGGAAGTAGGCAAACCCTTAGCCATAATTATGAGAGCTTCCTTGGACTCAGAGGAGGTACCCATGGACTGGAGATGTGCAAATGTGACCCCAATTCACAAAGGAGGATCAAAGTCTGACACAAGTAATTATAGACCTGTGAGTTTAACTTCTGTTCCCGGAAAATTAATGGAGGCACTGGTTAAAGAAGCACTGCATTATCATCTAGACAAGACTTCAGTTATAGCTCAGACACAGCATGGTTTTGTTAAGGGGAAGTCTTGCCTGACCAATTTGATTGGATACTATGATGCAGTCACAAAAGAACTGGATGCAGGGAATAACTTTGATATTATATACTTGGATCTTAGAAAGGCTTTTGATACTGTTGCACATGGAAGACTGCTGCACAAATTGGAGCAGTGTGGCATTGGAGGCAAATTGCTGCTATGAATAAAGGGGTGGTTGAGAGGGAGAAGACAGAGAGTGGTAATCAATGGACATTGCTCATCGTGGACTAATGTTATTATTGGAGTCCCTCAGGGTTCAGTATTGGGTCCTTTATTGTTTTCTGTATTTATAAATGATATTGATGATGGTATACCAAGCTTAATGTCCAAGTTTGCAGACGATACGAAGGTTGGCAGGGTTGTCAAGGACACTACTGACACTATGCTGCTGCAACAGGATCTGGAAAGGTTGAGCAGATGGGCTGAGAGGTGGCAAATGAAGTTTAACATTGACAAATGTAAAGTACTACATATGGGAAACAGCAACCCCACAGCAACGTATCAACTTTGTGGTACTACACTGACAGTGGTAAAGAATGAAAGGGACCTGGGGGTGGTTGTGCAGGCAGATATGAAGTTCTCTGAGCAGTGCAGACGGGCTGCAAGAGTAGCTCATGGTGTATTGTCAATGATATATAGGAATTTTTCTAGCAGGGATAAGGTTTGAGTTTGATTTGGGTTTTATTGGCGCATTAGCAACTTAGGCTATAATGCGCCAAGACCAGGTCATGTATAAAAGAGTAAACTTTCAGTGACCTAATTAGTTAGGTCACTATGTCAAAAAATTTAACAAATGTATAAAAAACAGAAAATCACAATAAAATGTAAATTTTATATATAAACAAAAACGTTTATTGATTTTAAAAAGCTAAAAACAGCAGACACGTGGTCATTGTCGGATAAAATCTGGCTGAGTGTATAAGGCTCAGCCAGATGACTAAAAGCGGTAAAATAAAAATCACGTTCAAGGGTAAAACGTGGACATACGGTTAAAATGTGATAAATAGATAAAATGGTGTCACAGTTCTCGCACATAGGACAGTCATCTGCCCTCAGAAGAAAAGAATGTGTAAGATGACTGTGTCCTATGCGGAGACGAGCTAGAACAACTTCCTCCTTACGATTCCTGCGCAGACTAGACTGCCACGGTTCAATTACAGGCTTTATACGATATAATTTATTCACAGTCTGTCTATTCCACGAATCCTGCCATTGGGAATGTATCTTTTGATGTACTACTTGCCTGTAGTCTGTATAGGGGACTAACAGGCAGCGGTTATTATTGGGAATTGCTGATTTGGCTGCGGCGTCAGCCAAATCATTTCCCCTAATCCCAATGTGGCTGGGAATCCAGCAGAAGCGGATGTCATATTCGCATTCATGGAGAACGTGAATCTTCTGCTGGATGCTAGACAGAACTGGATGAGAATTATACCTCACAGATATTAAAGCCTGTAACATGCTAAGAGAGGCGGAATATAAAATGAACCGTTGGTATTGGAATTTACTAATTTGATCCAAGGCTAACTCAATTGCGTGCAGCTCTGCAGTAAATATACTGCATTCAGAGGGAATCTGCTCTGATATAGTGCTGTCTGTAAAGACAGCAGCAGATCCCATATATGATTCTGATTTCGAACCGTCTGTGTAGACTGGCACGAAGTCAGAATATTCAGTTCGGTGTGCTGAATGAAGCTGCAGGTAGACACATGGTGGAGTGTCCGACTTTCCCCAGTTTCTAAGCGACAAGTCGCATGCCGGGACAGGAGCATGCCAGGGTGGAAAGGGTTGCTTTGATGTTTGGGCAACCTTGTCTACCTTGATATTGAGTTCATTCAGTAGCTCTTGGACACGAATACCAAAAGGACGATTGGCAGTCTTACGGGTTTTGTACAAGTTTTCCCATCGTGGCTCCAAAACGAAGGGCCACGTAGGATGGTCTGGCAGGGATTTCAGTTTTAAAGCGTACTTTAAAGACAACTGCTTACGTCGAAACGATAACGGTGGTTCGTTTGCTTCGACGTATAAACTCTGGACAGGAGATGTTCGAAATGCTCCAGTAGCAATACGTATAGCCTGATGATGGACAGGATCCAGCCATCGAAGTACACTGTCTCTGGCTGAAGAATATACTTGGGACCCATAATCTAATTTGGATCGCACAAGTGCACAGTAAAGCCGTAGAAGGGTGCATCGGTCTGCACCCCAAGATAAGGAGGAGAGCGAGTGGAGCATATTAAGGGCTCTTGTGCACTTTGTGCGGAGTTGGCGAATATGATCCAAAAAGGTCAATTTTTTATCGAATATGAGTCCCAAGAATTTTGTGTTCGCTGCTACTGGAATAGCATTTTGTCCGAGCCTTAATTCAGGTTCAGGATGAAGATTACGCTTGCGACAAAAGTGTACGCAAACGGTCTTCTCTGGCGAGAACCTGAAGCCATTAGCAAGTGCCCAGGAATTCAGACTATCGATGGCTTTCTGCAGTTGTCTTTCAATAACCCTCATGTTGCACGACTGGCAAAAAATGCTAAAGTCATCAACATAGAGGGCACTGTTTACAGTTGGAGGAAGTTGTTCTGTGATGGAATTGACTTTGATGGCAAAAAGCGTGACACTTAATACTGATCCTTGTGGTACTCCCTCCTCTTGGCTGAAGGAACGAGAGAGTGAGGATCCCACACGAACTTGGAAAGATCGATTGGCTAAAAAGTTTTTAATAAAAATGGGGAGTTGCCCCCTAAGACCAAGGCTATGCAGATCTTTTAAGATGCCAAATCTCCAAGTTGTGTCATACGCTTTCTCCATGTCAAAGAACACTGACACCAAGTGTTCGCGTTTCAGGAAAGCATCCCGGATGGATGCTTCTAATCTAATAAGATGGTCCAAAGTGGACCGGTTCCTTCGTAAGCCGCACTGGATGTTGGAGAGAAGGTCATTTGATTCGAGATACCATATTAAACGAAATTAACCATTCTCTCCAGGATTTTGCACAGACAGCTAGTCAGAGCAATAGGACGATAATTGGTGGTGACTTTTGGATCCTTTCCTGGCTTAGGGAAGGCAAGAACGATTGCCTTTCGCCAGGAGTCCGGAAACTGCCCTTCAGTAAAGATTCTGTTATACAGAAGGAGCAGACAATCCATAGATTTTGGTGAGAGATGTTTAATCATTTCATAATGGATGCCATCTGGTCCAACGGCACTTGCTTTGGAAAGAGCAAGGGCTCTTTTCAGTTCCTCAATAGTGAAATCCCCATTGTAGGGATAAATGCTCTTAAATTTAAAGCTAAGTGCCTGTTTTTCGATTTTATATTTCAGGACCAGGAACTCTGGGGAATACGAAGATGTTGCAGAAATGTTAGAGAATGTTTCCCCAAGAGAATTAGCTATTGCAGTTGGATCTGCAATAGCGCATCCATTATAATCTAGGATTGAAGAAGGGTGGGATGTATATTTTCCCTTCATTTTCCGGATTTTATCCCAGACTACCTTAGAGTTGGTAGACTGGTTAATAGATGATGTAAAATGGATCCACGATTCCTTTTGACTCTGACGGCGGATATATCGTGCTTTGGCTCGCGCACGTTTAAAGGCTATAAGGTTGGTCGTGGTAGGATATCGGCAGAATATCCCCCACGCTTTGTTTTGAGCCTTTTTTGCTGCTGTGCATTGTGAATTCCACCAAGGTTTAGGAAATGGTGGAAACCGGGCAGATGTTTTTGGAACAGCATTCGCAGCTGCTTGGACAATATTTTCTGTGATGTACTTAACTGCATCATTGATAGGCTCTTGACTGACTGTGCTAAGATCAAAATTTGCCTGATGTTGGAAGGAAGTCCAGTCAGCCTGATCAATCTTCCACCGTGGTAACCTAAAAGGAAGACATGGTCTCCTACTGTGTAACCAGGTTATCACGGGGAAGTGATCGCTTCCGTATGGATTCTCCTCCACTTCCCAAGTGAGTGAAGGGAGTAGAGAAGGGGAGCAGATAGAGAGATCAATGGCAGAAAAAGTACGGGTAGGCATGTGGAAGAAGGTGTTTGTTCCAGTATTTAGAAGGGAAAGGTCATTATCATTGAGCATACGCTCTATGACTCGTCCCCTTCCGTTGATGTTAGCACTACCCCACAGCGTGTTATGTCCATTCATATCCCCGAGAAGTAAGAAAGGGGGAGGCAGCTGCGTTAGAAGATCATCAAGGTCTGCTTGGGAGATGTCAGTCCCAGGTGGCAAATAAATTGAGCACACAGTTAATAAAAATCCCACTGAAAGGCGAATTGCAACAGCCTCTATGCTGGTTGTAATTAGCAAGGGCTGCACTGGGGTCTGGTTACCCACAAGGATAGCCACTCCCCCATGTACAGAGCCATCCGCAATTCTATCCTTTCGAAAAGATGTGATGTTGTGCATGGTGGGATCATCATTTGCCTTTAGATATGGTTGCCAGGACCATAGGTTCTGGGTTCTCAGTGGTATCCACTGAGAATAAGTAACAACAGTCTTCTCCTGCAGGTGAAGCCTTACTTATTCGAAGCAGTGCAATGTCATGGCAACTCATCGTGAATATGAGATATAACTTAAACGATGCCGCTATTGCAAATTTGCTATATTTAGCTGTGTATAAATGATGCAATTGCACTAAAACAGTGGTCTCAAACTGAAATTGCATGCGGGCCGAATGCACAATCTGAAAGCAGCTGACAGGCCGTACATTAGTTTGTCTCCATCTATATAGTAATATGAACTGCGCAGCTGTACATCCAGCTAACCAACTAGTGACGGACTCAAGGAAAATATATATCAGAAGTACCAACTCAATACAAAAAAAATCGGAAACACCAGAATACTGAAGCGCCACCAATTGTCGGCTAGCGAACTAAATTTACTGATTGTACCGACGTGAGAAGTTCTCCCACCTTACCCCAGTCAAGTGGCCTGACATACAAGCATACAGTGACAAAGACAAAGCCCCAACCTATTCATTCTATCTCTTTTTCCTTCAATAGCAGTTGTGCACATAAGCTCAGTCCATATCTCTGTCTCTAAAATTATAAGCACCATTTACAACAAATACATAATTGAAATGTATTCGCGGGCCGTGTAAAATTGCTTAGGGGGGGCCGGATACAGCCTGCGGGCCGCCAGTTTGAGACCACTGCACTAAAATACACATAGTCTGAATGATTGTTATTTATCCCATGTTAGATAAAAACAAGTGGTTCTAATATCTTTAACTTGGCGCTCACTAAGGATCCAAAGTGCATGTAAAATTTGACAATGCAGGAACCAACAGTGGATAATGACCAATATGTCATAAAATGGCTAGTGTCCAAGGAGATTTCTGTGGTAAAAAGAAAAGGTGTGGGTTTTGTCCAAAAAATTATTATAGCAAACTGAGGTATTTCTTGGGCTCTTTAACTGTTGGAACAACTATATGCTGTTGGACATGAATTCGTTATGGAAATATTTAAGGGATTTATCCTGGAAGATAGCAAATGCATTTGTTCTAGTGGAGAAATTTCAAAAAAGAAAGATGCCTATGTGATGACAAGAGAGAGATAGATTAATGGTTTAATTAAGTAAAATAATAAAATAGATTACTGTGATATACATGAGTATTTGAAGCTGAATATAAGAAATCACTAGAAAAGAGCTAATAATGGAGATTAAAGTCTCTTTAATACATGAATACAAAAAAACAGGAGAGTGAATCAAATAGGCCTTTACTGTATCGAAATATGAGAATTAGAGAAAGCCCAGCAAAAGTATATAATCTGAACTTTGCAATAATCTGTACAGTGGAAAGACCATTCAAATCATGATTGAACAATGGCAGGAGTCAGGGTGCTCTAAATTAAATGATATAGCAATCTTGGAGAAAGGTCTATAGGAAAAAATACAGAATACAGAAGTGAGTGAAAGTAAGGTAAAAGTGGCATAACCTTTACTAAAAAAAAGTGACAAAGACTTTTTTGAGTATATCATCCCATTGTGAGTTGTTAATCTTGCAACAGTTGCTCTCTTATTTGTTTAGGGTTTCTTTTAGTTGCTCCCTAGTTTGTTTAGGTGGGAGGTCAAGTTCACCTGACAGGTGACAAAATTTTTATTTAAGTTTTTGAATTTTTTTTTTTAATTATGTTTCTAGTATACTAACATATGATCTTTTTAATAGATTGCCATAACTTATTTAAATTTTTCTTTTTTTTTAATAAAAAAATTTAAATATTTAAAAAATGATATGCTTCAACACATTATTGTTAAAAATATTGGTATCACAAATAAAAAATTTTGGTGAGTTACAGAAGGCTGGATTTCGTGTTAACCTTTTGGCAGCATGTTGTAAATCACTGGAATCGACTACCAGGCATGGTGGTTGAGGCAGAGAGTTTGGTAAAGTTCAAAGTGGAACTGGATAGTTTATCATTTAGCCATTATAATACTAATACTCACGTTGAGGAATATCAGTATCTTTTCCTTGCTTTAAGAGACAACAGTGTAAATAAACATTTGAACATTCATCATCTTCAAGAAAGTGTTGTACAATGTCTGCTCTTTCTTCACATGATCGTTCATCTTTCTTCATTCCAAGATGACAGCAATCACGAGCCATTCCTGTATACTGGTTTGCTAAAAAAGTACCCAAAAAGCTAACATTAAAATGATTTTTTATTCACAGGAAGCAGGATTTATATGAATAAATTATACTTAAGACTAATACAATACCCAAAAGTGCATTTTAACATGTGCGTATTCACATACTTTAAGAACACAAACCCCAAAACTCAACTTAAAACTCAAAATGTTTTTTCAAAGTCATTTCCACTAAAGAAATATTTTATAGTCTTTCAATATTTTAAATATATTCTTTGGTTCTGAAAACATTTATTATTCAAAACAGAATACAAATTTCCTAATTTTGATAATTAATAGTCATACCACCTTAATTTCACTTACAGTGAAAGACAGAAATTTGCATTTAAAAAAATATCGATGATGTCTGCAAGCAATCAGGCAAGCAACTCTCACTGGAGCAACATGCTGACCAGTTGCATGCAAAAAGATGACTAGTTCTATATGTTAGGTAACCTGTTTTCAATGTCATGAATAAAATGTCTAATAAGGAGGATATCAGTTGCCACTGCTATGCTTCGGTATTTGAGATGAAAAAGAATTAAAGGGGGGCCCTCCCACTGGGAAAACATGAATGGGCTCACATCTGGTGAGTATGGGCTTGGCACACCCAAGGTCCTGAGCTGGATACCATCATTCTTCTCTTTCTTGGAGACTCCTTTCCACTTCTAATTTTCGGTCTGTCTCTCTCTCGGAAATTTGTTTTTTGGCTGTGCAGCATAAGCCTCAGGTTTCCTTGCACCATATGGCTAATAATAATAATAATAATGCTGATCTCCAGTTAATTCTCCAGTCGGGCAAAGATAACCTAGTTGATTTCAATCCTTCTAAAACTCAGGCCTGTCTTATATC
Source organism: Mastigoproctus giganteus (assembly GCF_048544385.1). NCBI lineage: Eukaryota > Metazoa > Arthropoda > Arachnida > Uropygi > Thelyphonidae > Mastigoproctus > Mastigoproctus giganteus. Next base: position 196,748,456 of record NC_143583.1, on the reverse strand, counting down.
TCACAAAAAGGTTTCTTCTGCTCCTGTGCTTATCTTCGATGACACTATGGTTTTTAGGCAAGATCATATATCTCTAATGGGGATTACCCTGACTTCTAATCTCTTTTGGCATAAGGCATGTTACAAATATAGCTGCCTCTGCTTCTAAAAAACTGGGTTTTCTCTTTTGGTCTCGGCATTACTTTTCTTCCAAACAGCTGTTGTTATTTGTGGTTTTATGCCACAAGAGCTGCTTCGGCTATATTGCACCTACAACAGCTGTTCACTCTGTACATATCACAGATCCACTCTACCATGGAATAGAGTTCCTCACATCTATATAAAAACATGGAGTTAAAATTGCTCTATACACATCTAAACTATACTGGGAAAAAATGTAATTTTTTGATATATTAGATTTATTTAAATTAAGGTTATTGCAGAGGAAAGATCCTTATGTCCAATTAAGGTAACTGATGTCCCACTCTATAAAAGCAAAATAATAGATAATAAAGAAGATAGATGTTTCAACTGTTGGGAATTTTTTTTTTTTCATGTGAGGTTTTGTTAATTATTCTTAATTATATTTTTTATTTATTTTTTTTTTCATGTTTAGCAAAAAAGGATTAATCTTTGCCTCACTTTCATTTTTGTTTGTTCAGGGCAGCAATGCTTTAAAAAATTGTTGTTGAAACTGTGCAAGCTATTTATGGAAGCTTACATGAGGAATACACCTCTATCACATCACCGGCGAGGTGATCTGATAGAGGTGTATAAAGCCTCGAATGGTTTGAGCATGCTCAATGCTGATGAGATTCTTCCTCTTGCTCAGAATAATCACCTGAGAGGGCATAAATTCAAATTGAGGAAAGACAGATGTAGGATAGACGTGAGGAAATTTGCCTTTAGCCAGCGGGTGGTTGGTTGCTGGAATAGACTTCCATCCCTTGTCGTGGAAGTTGATAGCCTAAATAAGTTTAAGGCTCAGCTGGACAGGTATTTCGAACAAACAGAGGGGTGAAGTGGAAGTGGTTATTTTTTATTTATTTATTTTTTTTTTAAATTTTTTATTTTTTTTGGATGATGCTGCATAAGCTTGCTTTCTTGCATAAGCAATACCCCGCACAGCACTGATGATTGGTACTGAAACTATTCCATGTAATGTGAAACCGTGTTGATTGAGGTATAATTATAATGGGTTTCAATTGAATGCATACCAAAGAAACAGTCTATAAACAAATTATAATAAATCTATAAACAATTTGCACTTGATAGCCAGTTAAAATGATTTGAAAAAAAAATACTGCAAAAATTTTTTTAATGAAAAGGTAACATCATGAGAGACAAGAAAAAAGCTTTTAAAAAGGCAGTTGTTTATTTAGGTATTTCAATAATGAAGTCTGGTGAAGTCGTCTTTTCTTTTTCTTGGCATTCAAATCTTTGTAGCATCGAATCCCATCTTATAAAATTTGCCATATCTTGATGCTATGTTCAACATTCAGATTTCCATTCATAATCGCCTTGTAGGCCATGTCAACCCCCCCCCCCCCCGAAAAACTTTCCCCAATCTTCTGCTGAAAATACTTTTGGTGCCACTTTGGAACTCTTTTCCTCTTCTTCATATACAGTTTTCTCATCAATTTCAAGGAGAGTTGCACCATCCAAGTCACTTGTATGTGAGTCAATGTAGTCACATACATTTCGTGTCCAAAGTTTCAAATCCCAAGTCTTTTCTGATCTTCACAATATTTTTGGCAGTTGTCTGAACTTGAGATTCAAAACCAGTGAAATCATTTACCAAATGGGGCAAAACATGCTGCCAAAAGAATGCATGTTGTTGGCAGTGATTTCTAGCCAAGATGCAGATATTTTCAATCGTATAAAACAAATGTGAAATGAAAAGCTGTCGTGTCTTCTCATAAACAAGATGAAATTAAGAATACTGAACACTGTTGCATGTTGCAGCTGACTGCCTGAGGGGAGCTATTGTCACATGTGCATGTGAGACAATAGTTGGCACTGCAGCATATTGTACCGTACATAGGCTACGACAATGCAGCATACATATAGAGTATGTGTCTATGCTATTGAATGAGTTTTAATATGCACAGTAAATTTTCGACTTAAACTTAATTGAAAACCCTGTTATAGTGAAATTCATGCTGTTTGAAGCCGTGCTAAGCGAGGTATTGCTGTATATGTCTGTACCAAATTCAGAGCAATGAATAAATACTACAGGTTTATTTTGGACAAATTCAAAAAATTTAAAGAATCAGATTGACTAATCATACTTATAAATCATGGCATGCAGCGACACTGATGAGAACTAACTTTACAACAAATGATGAAAGGAACAGTGATGGTGGTGCTTTTCAAGCATCAAGAATAGAGAGAGAGAGAGAGAGAGAGAGAGAGAGAGAGAGAGAGAGAGAGAGAGAGCACTTACATTGCTGGTGATAAGGCAGATACTCTACCTGCACAATCATGGTGGTGGGAATGTTACTAACCCCTGATGCACATAGCCTGCATCTAGTATACTGGAGGTGACCAGCCAGAAGTGAAGAAACCGAAGCAGGTGCCGAGGTGTGGCATCCACATTACACAGAGAAAAGACCAATCCTCTGTGTCACCAAAGAGTACTATATGGTAGATGACCGTGGGGTTCCACAGACCCCCTAAGCTAAGAGGCCAAATTAATAACAGACCAACACTATACAACGCAAACCACACAATAATTCACACGTTTTTCTGGCCAGAGTTTGTACCATGTCACAATAGTTCACCACACTGCTGGGAGAACCCCTCCAGGCAGCAAGACACTGAACACTATTTTCAATCTTTCTACCACCCTAAACACTCTCTACTGTCCTTAACAGTCCCTCCCCCATGGAGAGTGGGTTGTCTCTACAGGGGTGTCCCTCTGTCCTTTAAACTTCCTGATTCCTGGTGAACGTCTTTCTGTCCTCCACTCTCTTTGCTTTCACCTATTTTCCACAACTTTCACCAGCTCCCTATGTTCCTTTCCAATAAGGATGTCCTTTTCTTTTTATTAGGCAAGCTCATGCAATACCAGGATTCATCCCAGCCAGAGCATTCATTCTCTACTTCCTGGCCCAACTCCTTGTGGCAAGTGGATTGGCAATGGGGGAGGACTTGGTTTTCCAATGGCTAAGAGATCAGATGAACAACATATCAGTAACTCGACACTACACTACTCAAACACTTTACACAAACACTAAACACCATGTTCAATCACTATTCAAAAATCTCAGACATATCCTTGAAAATGGTCCAGGAGCTAAAATACCTGGGTATAATTTTTAATACTAAATTAATCTTTTTTCCACATTTTGAGCATATATGTTGAAAAGTTAAAAATTATGCAGGCCAAATTACTAGAATTATCAAAGCCGAATGGGAGCTGACTGTAATATATGAAACAGTTTTCATCTAAATTCCACACAAAGAATTACCTTGATTGCCATCATGAGAGCCTGCTGAACAGCAAGTACCTTGCAGATTATGGTGGATACTCTGCCAATAGCTCTTGAAATTATTTGCCATTGATTGTATCATTGGCTGAACAGAGGTACTGCCACTGAACTTCATGACATAGCCCTAGACTTTACTCAAGACATCAAGAAAGAAAGGAAACATGTTGCCACCAAATTACAGAAATTGTGGAAGACAAGATGGGAACTACCCACCAAGGAAGAGATCACAAGGGGGTTTTGGATAAGTTTTGGTGGGGGTTTGGATAAGTCAGTGCCACATTGGGTTTCCACCTAGTGTGGCACTGACTTATCCAAAACCCCCACCATGGTATTCTCCTGGCCTGTACATGACCTTCTTTATGCCTGGTCACCGTTCCTTTAAGGCAAAACTCTAGAGCCTGGGACTACCTGATGCCTCTCCCCACTGCACTTACAAAGCCATCAAAGATTGAACACGTATACTCTGACTGTCCCAAATATGACAACCACTGAACATTACAAAGATAGGTCCACTTCCCAACATTATTAGCACCCTCACCTTAAGGAACAGTACTATAAGTTTTGTGGAATTTTCACAAGCAATGCAAACTGTTTCCATTTATTTAACCTATTTCAGAAAATACACAGCAACAATCAAGAATTACATTAATAGATCAATAACAAGCTGATCCTTCCCCCATTTGGACTGATTGATTTTTGATTTTGTAGTTGTTGGCGCATCGGCTTCTGTGGCCATATTGCACCTCCCAAGGTTTTTGCAGTACTTTGATCCAAGCCCGAGGCGGGAATCGAACCCGCGACCTTTGGGTTGCCGGGCAGGTACATTACCCACTCGGCTAGCCCGGTCGGCCCATTTGGACTGACAAAGAACTATCTCTATGATTTAAACTAGATTGACTCCCTGAAGTGACCTCAGTGGCTGAGTTGGCCTCCAAACTGAACCAGGTGGCTGGTTGGACCCATAAGGGTCCTTGGGGTCCGGCTCCTACCTAGCCACTAAAATGTGGCCTAAAAACTAAAAATGATACCCATCCCAAATATATGTTGGAGGCACCTTGTCCTGTCCATATTAGGGTACTGATTCTGACTGTCACTGGAGAAAATCTTAGTAAACTGAAAAGTTTTTGGGGGCAATCAAATAGCACACATACATACACTTGTCTGAATGAGTGTCGAGAATAAATATGTCCGTGTATATGTTTTTGTTTTTTTTTAAGAAAACCCCAAACACGAGAGGTATTAGAACCTATAGTACTTAGTACTGTGCTTGGGTTGTGTGCTTGGGTTGGAGATTCAGAAGACAAAAGAAGATATTTGTTGACATTAGACTTGAACTTTTGTACACTGTAATTTTCAGGAAATATGTATGAAGGAAGGTTGTTCCAGAAAACGGCAGTTTAATGAATAAACGAGGAAGATGAAAAGTTGGTTTTGTGAGTTTCAGGTTGGACAGTAAATGGATGTTGGCTGGTGGTCGCACATATTCGGACTGTTTTGAAAGAGAGAGCGGGGATTATAGAAGCCAATTCAGAAGAACAGTGCCCATGGAAGTATCTGTAGAAAACGCATGCAGCAAAAACAGAACGTCTATGAGACAGAGAGTGGAGAGACTCTGTTAGAGATGAGCCATTAATTAACCTAAATTCCCTCTTCTAAATGAAATCTATAAACCTAAGAGAGGTTTTCGGGGCACCACCCCACATTTGCAAACAATATTCCATGGTAGGGCAGATTTGCGATTTGTACAGAGTGAACAGCTGTTTGGAAGAAAAGTAATGCTGTGAGTGAAAGAGAATTTGAGTAATCTCCAAAAGAGATATATCTTCTTGCCTAGAAATTGAAGTATCACCAAAGATATAGAAGATATGTCACCAAAGAGTAGAAGAATCCTTTTAGCGAGATAAAAGACAAGACTGAGATTTAGAAGGATTGAAATCAACTAAGTTGTCTTCGCCGCACTGGAGAATTACCTGGAGATTTAAGGAATTGGTAGCAGATATTCAAGAGGTTGAAGCTGATTGAGCAGGACAAGGCTTCTCGAACTGGAAAGTGGAATGCAATCTGCTGTCATCGGCAAAACTATAGATAGGATTTCCAGTCAAAAGAAGAAGGTAATTAATATACAAGAGGAAAAGAGTAGGAAAAGAACTGAACCTTGGGGAACACCAGCATTAGTGGAGAAGTAGGAAGACAGAAAGCCATCTACCATCACCCTCAGTGAGCGATCAGGGAGAAAATTCGATAACCAATTACAAAAAACAGTTGGCAAACCATAAGATGGAAGCTTGTTTAGAAAACCTTTATGCCAAACATGATCAAAAACCTTTCAGATGTCAAGAGCAACTGCTTGTGTTTCACTGAACTTTTCCATTGAATTTTTCCATAAATGGGTAGCATAAGCCAGAATGTCACCAGTGGATCGACACTGATGGAATTCATACTGGCAATCTTTGATTTTTTGGTTTCTAGATAGTTTAAAAGTTGGCGGTTAATTGATTTCTCCATTACATTAGAAAGAGTGAAAGTAATTGCCATGGGACGATAACTGGATGGGAAGGATTTCTCACCCTTTTTAGGAACTGGTTGGATATGAGCAAATTTTCAAGCAGAAGAAAAAACACCTTTGGAATAAGAAAGTGAAAAAAGGTGGCAAAAAACAGGAGTAGGTTCAGGAGCACAGGTTTTTAGAGCAAGTGGAGAAATACCATCAGATCCTGAAGCTTTCTTAGCATCAAGATTCATCAAAATCCTTTTTTTCATCCTTGACGGAAGACCAGAGGAGGCATAGTTTGGACTGATTAATAACAGCTTTACAACTGTTGCGAGCTCTGGTGTAGGCAAAAAATGAAACTGAAGAATTGGAAACAAGCCAATTACGATATGCAACATTCTTCTCTTGAACAGCCTTAGTCCGTTTATTGTAAAATCAAGGTTTAGATAAAGGACAAGATTTTAAAGTGGAGTTTGGAATAAAAGATTCCATTCCTAAAAGAATAATTTCACTGACATGACCTGAGCAAACATAGACATCAGATGTTTTGAAACAATAATCTGACCAAGAAAAAGAAGAAAAGAAATCTCGCAGGTCATCCCATTTTGCATTCTTGTAATGCCAAACAACACGAGGTTGGGAATAGCCATGAGATAAAGGCTCCATTGGAGAAGAGACAATCACCAAGTTGTGATCTGAGGTGCCTAAAGGACCACTCACTTTGACCGTGTACTTAGATTGAGCGTGTTGGCTGTATGGTTAGGATTGTCCGGTATTCTGTTAGGTAAATGAATAATCTATGTGAGGTCATTAGTAATTGAAAAAGTCTCGGCATCTAGACCAGCTGAGTCAGCGTGACTAGAAAATAGAAGCCAGCCAGAGTTGTGAACATTAAAATCACCAAGGAAAATTACCTCACTGTTAGGAAAGTTGGACTGAAGAAAGTCAAGTTGCAAAGAAAGGAAGTCAATGAGCTCCAAGTGATTAGTAGAGTTTGGAGAATGGTAGAGAAAACAGATGAATTTGACACAGTGAGGTAGAGAGATTTTAAGCCAGAAAAGACTGAAGAGAGGAGATTCCAAATTACCGTCTCTGACAGGGAATATCGGAACGGACATATGCACAAGTACCACCTTTGAGGCGAAAGAAATTATACAGCAAATAATTTGGGCAACTGAGATGAGCACTAGTTGAATCAACTGATAACTGAGATTCTGTCAGAAAAGTACATGGGGTTTGACGGACTGCAAGTGGAAATGGACATCGTTGAGATTAGAATTGAGACCACGTATATTTGTGAAATTTGCAAGTGCACTGTCAGCACATGAATTTGCCATTGGTCTCTTTCCTTTCACCATTGTAATCAGTAAATCGGAATGAAGAGATGTTTCTGAAAATTTGTTTTTTATATGATTGAAGATTTCGGTGAAGGGGAACACATTTCATAATAATACTGTAACATAAAAACACACAGAATTTCAGTTATCAAAAATGCAATAAGATCGAATTTAGTACCATTTATAATTAGATGTACTAACAGAAAAGCCCAATAAACCGGAAAGTGCAAATTGTTTTTATTGTTTTTGGTCATGACCTTCAGAAACGTGCTTTAGAAAAATATCACAAAGGCGTTCAAAATTGATTGTTATAATGGGAACAGATGATAATGATAAAAGTGTAGGGCAATTTTCATTATAAATATGACCTTTTAGAGAGACAAATAGCTTAGTAATATTGCAAAATTTTCAACTTCCAAGGACTTGGAAAGAATTACAAAAAAAAAAAAAAAAAAAATGTGTTATTGAATTCACATTACGATATTTTCACATTTATTCCTACAGGATGCAAAATACGATTCCACGATTTTTTTAAGTTTGCACCCCACGGCAAAAACTTACATAAAGTTAAATTTCCATAAGTCGGGGAGTTCCTGTATAACCTTGGTTATACAGGAACTCCCCGACTTATGGACCTTGGTTATACCCACTGTAACTACATTTCAAGCACATCAACAAATTTCTTGCAAGCTCAGCTGTTTAATTTCACTGATTTTAAACCATCATCATTTAAATTTGAAGCCACAAACACCAATATGTTCAATTCTGAGCCTGACATATGTGATCTACAACCAGTCATTAGTCCGAAAATGACTGACAAGGAAAATAAAGACTATAAAATATGAAGAGGACAATAACAAGCAGCACAAGCCAGTGCTAAGATCAAAAAGGAAGAGCCTACAGAGTTTAAGTCGCCTACATGATTTCCAATTTCCTCCCCACAACGTTCTGTTCTGAACCTGGGGAAGTACCAAACAATAAAATATGAGCACTAAGCTTGTATTTCATTGTCTGGTATGAAATTTCAAAATTCCATTAGATGCTACTGTTAAAACAATGCTTAAATTGGAGGAGCTCATGGCCTCTGAATCAAACTGGATAATGGGCACTGTTCATGTTCAGATTGTGAAATATTAGACACAACTAGAACAAATAGTTACCGACTTACATGTTGAGAACCAGGTTCTCCTGACTAAGCTCGATTTAACAACTAAGGAAAGCAAGATCTTCTAACAGGAGACAACCATACCCTAGGCATATGCACTTAGGACACAACCCCTAAATGCTAAATCTACCCTCCCCCACCATAATGCATACAATCCAATGAGTCTCGCAAAGTCCAGAAAATTAGGGATAACAGGATAATAATAACTCATCCCAAGGAGCAGGGTATCATGGAAACAAACAAGCAAGGAGGTAAAAAAGTGTTGTACTGATATTTAAGTCACATTTCGAGAGTGTTAAAGTAAAGGCTGTAAGAAAAATAAGAACTACTAGGGTTTTAATTGAGACTGCAAAGAAACCGAACACACACTCAAGTTACTAACCTCAGTCTAACAGTAGATGCACCCAAGGGAAGAGGGCCCTCTCTTCATATTTGACAGAGATGACTGCATCGATGCAAGAGATTAACAACCAAATTCCATGCAAAGGATTTTGAAAATCATATCACAAAGGATGAAACGGCAAAAGAATTTGTATTAAGAAGGGAACAATGTCTAGGTCCCCCAACCTATGCAATATCATAGTTGAATAAGCAAGAATGCACATTACAGACTGGTCCTCACATACAGTTAGGGAACATTTCCCAATCACCCAGTGTTGCCACTGCATGAGATATGAGCATACTTTCCATCAGTGCCAACAAAAGAATAGCAAATGCGGGCACTGCACCGTCACTGGGCATGACTTTAAAGCCAACCGAAATCCACTGTGTACAAGTAAACAAGGATGAAACATAATAAAAAAATTATGATGGAAAATGCAATGATGCAAGAAAGTAAGCTTATACAGCATCAGCCAAAAAAAAAAAAAAAAAACTTCTCATTTCATCCATCCATTTGCTCCAAATGTTTGTCTAGGTCTGCTTTCAATTTATTTAAGCTATCAACTTCTATAATGACAGATGGAAATTTGTTCCGACAATCAACCAACTGTCTACAACTGTCTTTCTTCAATTCGAATTTATGTCATCTGAGGCAATTAATTCGGGCAAGAGGAAGAATGCCATCCACATTAAGCTTGCTCAAACCATTCAAGGGCTTATACACCTCAATCAGATCACCTCGCAGGTGCCTAGTCTCCAAAAACTGCAATTTGCAAAATTTAAGCATTTCTTTGTAAGAGCAACCCTTTGTTCCATTCACTAATCTTGTTGTCCTTCTCTATACTCATTTCAACAGCTCTATATCCTTCGTAAAATGAGGCCTCCAGACCTGTATACAGTACACAAGGTGTGGCCTGACCATTGCCTTATACAAGTGGATAATCACGTCCTTTTCCCTGCTAGAAAAATTCCTGTATATCAATTAGCATTAGTAGAGCCATTTGATGCAAGAAAGCAAAAAAAAAAAAAAAAAAAAAAACCACTTCCACTTCACCCCTCTGTTCGTTCAAAATACCTGTCCAGCTGAGCCTCAAACTTATTTAGGCTATCAACCTCCACTACAAGGGATGGAAGTCTGTTCCACCAACCGACCACCCGCTGGCTAAAGGCAAATTTCCGCACGTCTATCCTACATCTGTCTTTCCTCAATTTGAATTTATGCCCTCTCAGGTGATTATTCTCAGCTAGAGGAAGAATCCCATCAGCATTGAGCATGCTCAAACCATTCAAGGCTTTATACACCTCTATCAGATCACCTCGCTGGTGCCTAGTCTCCAGACACTGTAATTTGCAAAACTTAAGCCTTTCTTCGTAAGAGCACCCCTTTGTTCCATTCACTAATCTTGTTGCCCTTCTCTGTACTCGTTCCAGCAGCTCTACATCCTTCTTGAAATGAGGCCTCCAGACCTGTATACAGTACTCTAGGTGTGGCCTGACCATTGCCTTATACAAGAGAATAATCACCTCCTTATCCCTGCTGGAAAAATTCCTGTATATCATTGACAATACTCCATGAGCTACTCTTGCAGCCCGTCTGCACTGCTCAGAGAACTTCATATCTGCCTGCACAACCATCCCCAAGTCCCTTTCATTCTCGACCACTGTCAGTGCAGTACCACAGAGCTGATACGTTGCTCTGGGGTTGCTGTTTCCCATGTGTAGTACTTTACATTTGTCAATGTTAAACTTCATTTGCCACCTCTCAGCCCATCTGCTCAACCTTTCCAGATCCTGTTGCAGCAGCATAGTGTCAGTAGTGTCCTTGACAACCCTGCCAACCTTTGTATCGTCTGCAAACTTGAACATTAAGCTTGATATACCATCATCAATATCATTTATAAATACAGAAAACAATAGTGGACCCAACACTGAGCCCTGAGGGACTCCACTAATAACATTAGTCCACGACGAGCAGTGTCCATTGATTACCACTCTCTGTCTTCTCCCCCTCAACCACCCCTTTATCCATAGCAACAATTTGCCTCCAATGCCACACTGCTCCAATTTCTGCAGCAGTCTTCCATGTGCAACAGTATCAAAAGCCTTTCTAAGATCCAAGTATATAATATCAGAGCTATTCCCTGCATCCAGTTCTTTTGTGACTGCATCATAATATCCAATCAAATTAGTCAGGCAAGACTTCCCCTTAACAAAACCATGCTGTGTCCGAGCTATAACTGAAGTCTTGTCTAAATGATCCTGCAGTGCTTCTTTAACCAGTGCCTCCATTAATTTTCCTGGAACAGAAGTTAAGCTCACAGGTCTATAATTACTTGTGTCAGCCTTTGATCCTCCTTTGTGAATTGGGGTCACATTTGCACATTTCCAGTCTATGGGTACCTCTCCTGAGTCCAAGGAAGCTCTCATAATTATGGCTAAGGGTTTGCTTACTTCCTTTGCTGCCTCCTTTAATATAACTGGATAGATCCCATCCACCCCGGGTGCCTTTCTTGTGTTTATCTTCAACAGTTTCTCCTCCACTTTACTCCCAGTTATTTCAAGATTCTGTAGCTTACTGCTAGAGTTGAATACACCTCTGGCATTCCCCTCGCTGAATAACTCCTCATGTGTGAATGTCGATGCAAAAAATTCATTTAGTTTGTTAGCTACCTGAGCAGGGTCATCAACAGTTGACCCATCAATATCAAGTGGACCAATCTGATTCATCCCCTTCCTTCTAGAGTTTACATAAGTAAAGAACTCTTTGCTGTTTTTCTTTGCATCCCTTGCCAAGGATTTCTCGTAATCTGCCTTCGGCTGCCTAACCTCCTTTGTAACTTGGTTGCATATCAACTTGTATCTATCATAGGCTTCTGTGCCATGTGTTAATTTGTAAGTATCCCATGCATGTTTCTTCTCTGCCATATGCCTTATCAAATCATCTGACATCCATTTAGGCCTAAACCTTGAACAATATTTCTTAGTTGGTATGTAAAGCCTAGTAGCTTCCAAGATTAATTCTTTGAATGCTTCCCATTTTGCATTTGCTGTTGGTAACATCATCAGTTGGTCCCACTGTATAGAATTTAAATACTGTCTCAGTCCATCGTAGTCGCCTTTACGGAAGCAATAACCATTTCCTTTACCCCTAATGGTAGTTACCTCTTTGAGTAAATCCCACTTCAGCACACTGTGATCACTGCCACCTAGTGGTTCATTTATCTGCAGATTCTTAATGCATGAAGAATCACTGCTGATAATCAAATCAAGAGTATTACTCCCTCTAGTTGCCTCCCAAACATGCTGATGTAGAAAACAATCATCCAATAAATCCACAAAAGCCCTGCTAGTGTGTGAGTGACCAGCCCCCAAATTCCAGTCAATATCTGGGAAATTAAAATCTCCCATTATAAGACTCTCTGATTTACTGGCCCACTCTATTTCCCTGTACAGTTTCTTATTATACTCATCAGAGTCATTAGGCCTATAGCACACTCCTACTCTCAATTTTGATCTCCCAATGTTTATGTCACACCAAACTGACTCAACACTGCACTGTCCAGCGATGTCGACTGGCTTCACTTCCTTGGTTTTTATGTGTTTCTTAACTAATAGCATAACCCCTCCTGTTTCTGCACCTGTTTCTATTCTTAGCTACCCTAACACAACCCATGTGTTTACTTGTACCGCAATGGCTCCCAGCAGTCTCTGAAATATCATGCATCTTGTTTTCCAGGCTTCTGCTCATTCTAATACAAATGTAGAAGCAGTGCAAGAATCTCTTTCACCTCTGCCAGTGGCTACTGTCAATCTATTGGTCTTTGTCTCCCCCCAAGCTAGCAGTTTTCCAACCCACCTAACACTGCCTCAATAGCATCAGCAAATATTCTTGCACCCTTTCTATTTAAGTGTATCTCATCCCTGTAGAAGCAATCTCTCCTGTTAACAAGTACAGTCCAGGCTGAAAAAAATTCTACCCCTTGAGCCTTGCACAATCTTTCCAGGGCAGAATTGATCGACAACGCTCTCATCATATACTCCCTCCTATCGTGTCTGAGCAGAATTGCAGACACTTTCAAATTCAACCCGAATTCTCGGCTTTTGTTCAACAGTGACGTGTACTTGTTAAGTAATTCTGCCGGTCTCCTACTCTTAATATCATTAGTGAGTCTCCTACTCTTAATATCATCCTACTCTTAATATCATTCAATGATATCAATATCATTAATATCATTGAAGAGACACTAGGAGCTACTCTCGCAGACCGTTTGCACTACTCAGAAAACTTTATTTTTGACAGAACAATCAACCGAGCGAACATCCCACAATGCAATTACCCTCAGGTCCTTTTCATTCTCCACTACTCTGAGTATAGTACCACCCAGTTGATATGTTACTCCTGGGTTACTGCTACCCATATGCAGTATTTTATATTTGTCAATGTTAAACTTCAGTTGCCACCTTTCAGCCCATCTGCCCAACTTTTCTAGATCCTGTTGTAGTAGCGCACTGTCATTAGTGTCATTAACAACACTGCCAATCTTCATATCATCTGCAAACTTAGACATTAAGCCTGATATAACTTCATCAATATCATTAATAAATACGGAAAACAACAATGGACCCAACACTGAACCCTGGAGGGACTCCAACAATAACACTAGTCCATGTACTAACTGTCCAAGAACTCTAAACTCACTAGCTCATTCCTGCCATGGGCTTCTGTGTCACCTGATAATTGATATGCATCCCACACATTTTTCTACTCTGTCACGATCCTCATTAGTTCATCTGACATCCATTTTGGTCTAAATCTTGAACGATATTTCTTAGTTGGTATGAAAAACCTAGTAGCTGCCAAGATTAATTCCTATAAGGCTTTCCATTTAGAATTTGCTGTTTTTAACATCATCAATTGATCCCACTGTACAGAATTTAAAAACTGTCTGACACCACTGTAGTCATCATTACGAAAACAAAAACCCTTCCCTTTACCCTGGATGATACTTACATTACCATTAGTAGAGGCACATGATGCAAGAAAACAAGCTCATGCAGCATCAGCCAAAAAAAAAAAAAAAAAAAAAAACCCACTCCCATTTCATCCCTCCATTCGTTCCAAATACCTGTCCAGCCCAGCCTTAAATTTATTTAGGCTATCAACCTCCACAACAAAGGTTAGAAGTCTGTTCCACCAACCACCCGCTGGCTAAAGGCGAACTTCCCACATCCATCCTACAACTGTCCTTCCTCAATTTTAATTTAAGCCCTCTCAGGTGATTATTCTGAGCAAGACGAACAATCCCGTCAGCACTGAGCATGCTCAAACCATTCAAGGCTTTATACACCTCAATCAGATCACCTCACAGGTGCCTAGTTTCCAGACACTAATTTGCAAACCTTAAGCCTTTCTTCGTAAGAGCATCCCTTTGTTCCATTCACTAATCTTGTTGCCCTTCTCTGTACTCGTTCCAACAGCTCTACATCCTTCTTAAAATGAGGCCTCCAGACCTGCATACAGTACTCAAGGTGTGGCCTGACCATTGTCATATACAAGGGGATAATCACCTCCTTATCGCTGCTAGAAAAATTCCTGTATATCATTGGCAAGACACCTTGAGCTACTCTTGCAGACCATCTGCGCTGCTCAGAAAACTTCGTATCTGCCTGCACAATTACCCCCAGGTCCTTTTCGTTCTCTAACACTGTCAGTGTAGTACCACAGAGTTGATACCTTACTCTGGAGTTACTGCTTCCCATATGTAGTACTTTACATTTGTCAAGGTTAAACTTCATTTGCCACCTCTCAGCCCATCTGCTAAGCTTTTCTAGATCCTGTTGAGCAGCATACTGTCATTAGTGTCCTTAACAACCCTGCCAACATTCGTATCGTCTGCAAACTTGGACATTAAACTTGATATACCATCATCAATATCATTTACAAATACAGAAAACAACAGTGAACCCCGCAAGACTCCACTAATAAGTTTTATTCCACGATGAGCAGTGACTATTGATTACCACTCTCTGTCTTCTCCCAATCAACCATCCCTTTATCCATAGCAGCAATTTTCCTCCAATGCTACACTGTTCCAATTTGTTCAGCAGTCTTCCATGTGCAACAGTATCAAAAGCCTTTCTAAGGTCCAAATATATGATATACAAGTTATTCCCTACATCCAGTTCCTTTGTGACCATATCATAGCATCCGATCAAATTGTTTAGGCAAGACTTTCCCTTAACAAAACCATGCTGTGTCCAAGCTATAACTGAAGTCTTGTTAGTGCTTTTTTTACCAGTGCCTCCATTAATTTTCCTGGAACACAAGTTAAACTAACAGGTCTATAATTACTTGTGTCACCCTTTGATCATCCTTTTTGAATTGAGGTCACATTTGCACAACGCCATTCCATGAGTACTTCCTCTGGGTCCAAGGATGCTCTCATAAGTAAATTAGGGGCTCACATCTGGCGAGTACGGGCTTGGCACACCCAGGGTCCGGAGCTGGATATCATCATTCTTCTCTTTCTTGTTGATTCCTTTTGACACTCTCTCTCTCTCTCTCTCTCTCTCTCTCTCTCTCTCTCTCTCTCTCTCTCTCTCTCTCTCAGAGTAACACGGAATTTTTTTTTTTTTTGGCTGGTGCAGCATAATGCAGGAAGCCTGACGTTTCCTGCATGGTGGAAGGAAGCCTCAGGCTTCCTTGCACCATGCAGCTAATAATAATAATAATAATAATTATGGCTAAGGGTTTGCTTGTTTACTTTGCTGCCTCTTTTAATATAACTGGATAGATCCCATCCACCCCAGGTGCCTTTCTTGTGTTTATCTTCAACAATTTCTCCTCCACTTTCCTCTCAGTTGTTACAAAATCATCTAGCTCCCTGCCAGAGTTCAATTCATCTCTGGCATTCCCCTCCCAAAATAACTCCTCATGTGTGAATGTAGATGCAAAATACTCATTTAGTTTGTTAGCCACCTGAGCAGGATCATCAAAAGTTGAACCATCAATATCCAGTGGACCAATCTGATTCATCCCTTTCCTTCTAGAGTTTACATAGGTAAACAACTCTTTGCAGTTTTTCTTTGTATCCTTTGCCAAAAATTTCTCATAATGTGTCTTTGCCTGCCTAATCTCCTTTGTGCTTGGTTATAGACCAGCTTATATCTATCATAAGCTTCCATGTCACCCATTAATTTATATGTTGTTGTTGTTATTTGGTTTTTAGGAGCATTAGCAACTAAGGCCATATTGCTCTGGGGATATGCAGTAGTCATTTTCTGACCTTTCCGCATCCTCTGTATTTGGTGGGTACGGGCTCGAACCACGGTCTAATCAAGAAGTGTGTGCTACGCACTGCTGCTCCTGTCCACCTGGCTATGGAGGCGCCATTAATTTATATGTATTTTTCCCATGCATTTTTCTTCTGTGCCATATGTCTCATTAGTTCATCTGACATCCATTTAGGCCTAAACCTTGAACAATATTTCTTAGTTGGTATATAAAGCTTAGTAGCTTCCAAGATTAATTCTTTGAATGCTTCCCATTTTGAATTTGCGCTGTTGGTGACATAATCAGTTGGTTACATCGTATAAAATTTAAATACTGTCTCAGACCACCGTAGTCACTTTTACGAAAGCAAACACCCTTCCCTTTACCCTTGATGGTAGTTACCTCTTTGAGTAAATCCCACTTTAGCACACTGTGATCACTGCCACCTAGTGGTTCCTTTATCTGCAGAGTCTTGATGCATGAAGATTTACAATTTGCAGATGACATTGTGATCATAAGCCATGATCCCAAAGAATTAGAGGAAAATCTTAATCCGTTATGCACAGTTAGTAAGGATTTTGGACTAAAGACAAATATGGCTAAAACAAAAGTAATGAGGAACAAGTATGCCACAGAAAGGTATATAATCATTGAAGGAACAGTAATTGAAAAGGTGGATTCATATACTTATCTGGGACAAATCATTAGCTTTAATAATGATAAATGGCTGGAAGTCAAGAGAAGAATAAATTTTGGATAGATATCATTCAGAAAATATAGTCACATACTGAGGAGCAATATCCGAATTTGTCTGAAACATAAAATAAAGAACCAATGTATACTTTCCACCATGACTTATGGAAGTGAAACTTGGACACTCACCAAAAGAATGGAAGGCAAGCTGAGAACTACACAGTGAAGAACGGAATGAATTATATTAGGAATCAAACTGTTAGATAAGAAGAGAAACACATGAATTAGGCAGCAAACATAAGTAAAAGACATTCTTATCAAAACTAAAGAACTAAAATGGTCTTGGGGAGGACACATAGCTCGAAGACATGATGACAGATGAACTAAGAAAATAACAGAATGGTACCCATGAGGATTTAAAAGAAAACACCTGGAAGACAACAACAGAAGTAGACAGAAGAAATTCATGAGTTAGTGGGTAGCAAAATGGATGGCCATTGCACAAAACAGAAGGAACTGGAAAGTTGCTGGAGGGGCCTTCATCCTGCAGTGGATTGAAAATGGCTGATGATGACGATGATGATGATGATTCCTGCTAGCAAAATTCCTGTATATCATTGTCTAAACCTCATGAGTTGTCTTGGTAACCTGGTTTGCATTGCTTAGAGAATTTCATATCTGACTACACAATTCCCCCAGGTCTTTTTCATTTTCCACTACCCTGAGTGTAGTACCATACATGTGGTATGTTACTCTGTAGTTACTGGTACCCATATGCAGTACTGTGCATTTATGAATATTACCAACTTCAATTGCCATTTCTTACCACATCCGCCTAACTTTTCTAGACCTGTTGTAGTAGCCTATTGTCATTTCTGTCATTAACCACCCTACCTACCTTTGTATCATCTACAAACTTGGACATTAAGCCTGATATACCTTCATCAATATCATTGATAAATACAGAAAACAGCAATCGTCCCAACATTGAATCCTGGGGGAGCCTCATAACATTAGTCCATGAAAAGCAATGTCCATTGATTACCACTCTCTGTTTTCTCCCACTGAACCCTTCCTTTATCTATAACAGCAACTTGCCCTTAATACCACAATGCTTCAATTTGTACAGCAGTCTTTATGTGCAACAGTATCAAAAGCTTTCCTGAAATTCAAGTATATGAAATCAGAATTATTTTTTGCATCCAGTTCCTTTGTGACCACATTGTAGTAACAAATCAAACTGGTTAAACAAGATTTCCATTTAACAAACCCATGCTGTGTTTGAAATATAATTGTGTCCTTGTCTAGATGATCCTGCATTACTTCTTTTACATTTGACTCCACTGTTTTCCCTGGAACAGTAGTTAAGCTAACAGGTCTGTAATTACTCGTGCCATTCTTTGATCCCTCTTTGTTAATTGAGGATACATCTGCACATCTTCACTCTACAGGGAACCTCCCCTGAATCCAAGGATGCTCTCATTATTATGGCTAAAGGTTTGCTTTCTTCCTTCACCATCTCACTTTATATAACTGGATAGATTTCATCCACCCCAGGTGCCTTTCTTATATTTAACTTCAGGAATTTCTCTTCCACTTTCCTCTCAGTTATTAAAAAAATCATTTAGTTCGCTGTTAGAGCCTGATAAGCATCTGGCATCCCCTTCTCTAATAAATTCCTCACGTGTGAACGTATGTGCAACTCATTCAGTTTGTCAGCAACTTGAGCAGGATCATTAACAGTTGAACCAATTTGATTCACTCTCTTCCTTCTAGAGTTTATGTAAATAAAGAAGTGTTTGCTGTTTTTCTTTTCAATCCTTTGGCAAAGATTTCTCATAATCTGCCGTCACTTGCCTGATCTCATTTGTGACTAAATAAAATTACATAATTTTTAGTAATAAAAATCACGTAATATATCAAATTTAATGTTACTTCCCTAATTAAAGAAACTTTGGAAGTAAAGCAATCTCACCTATTTGGTTAGCAACTTCTCTTCTCCTCCTCTTCTTTTCCATACACCCATGTTCTGAAAGAAATGTTATTATAATAAATCTTTTACTGATCTTATAAAAAGTATTTATAATTAACTATTCTAATTAATTTAAAATGGATGTAACAAATGTACATGGTCATAATAATTTGTTCTTATAGCTTATATCATTCCATAAGGAAATTAAAAAAAAAATCATTGTATTAATCTTATTTGTCTTATCTTAATAGCCAAAACATACACATTATAATAGCAACTGAAGTATTTTAAATATATACACATCAGCCAAATGTTTTTAAAACTATGAAAATCACTGTACTCAAAGTATTTCTTTTTTCTTTTCTTTTTTTTATATACAGAGGAGAGGCAAACAGCTTGCACTTAAAAGACATATTCTTTATTTATAAGGCTTCAATGCTTTAAACTAATTTTTTTTTTTTTTTATGTTTTTTTTTTTATGATTGAGTTGTAATTTGAACATTTTGGAATCATTCATATTATGAATATAATCTTCAACCATTATTATTTGTTGCATATAAGAATCCAGTGATTCCTATCAGTACTTTGGTATTGATAATCCCTTAGTCATATCAACAGTGACAAGTTATGAATAAATAACAATATACTACTTCTCCAGAAGCATGCTTGTTAATTTGTACTGTAACACTGGGAAAAACCTGTGGCAAATAACTCACAATATGAGGAAAAATACTCCACAAGGAGAATTCCAAGTTGGATGGATAATGAAGTTGCCAGATTACTTGAGCAGAAAAAGATGGCATGGAAACGTTACAGAGTAATAAAAAGTACTGAAGCCTATAACAGCTACAAATTGATCTGTAATAGTGCCACAGAAAAGGTTAGGCTGACAAAGGCAGATAATGAGAAATTGCTGGCAAAGAGTAGGGATAAGGAATTCTTCACATATATAAATGCAAAAAAGAGAAGGACAAATCAGATTGGTTTGATTAAGGTTTTTATGATGCAAAGGCAACTAACACCATGAGGCACCAAGTCCAAACCAGATCAGATCCTTATGTAATGGATGTAGGATAGTATTAAATACCCCAGCTGCTGTTGTAGATGAACTCAACAGTTACTTTGCATTGATATTTACAGAAGAAAAACCTTTATGTCAATGAGAAATTATTATAGGAGTGAAGTTGAAAAATATGTAATTAATGATATTGAAATTCCCCATGATTATTTAATGAAAAAACTCCGAGCCTACAGATGAGTAAGGCTCCTGGGGTTGATGGCATATACCCTATAATTTTAAGAGAGGCGGCAAGTGAGTGCATTGAACCACTGAGACTAATTATCAGAAATTCACTGGACTCAGGAGAGATTCTGCTGGATTGGAAAAGAGCCAGCGTAACTCTAATACATAAGGGCAGTTCTAAGAGTGTAGTGGGAAATTATCAACAGGTTGAGTATAAGGGAAAATCATGGAAGGCAAAGGCCATAGATCAAGGTGGAATTCAGGATCATTTAGATAGAAAGGGAAATTCTGAAGGATACGCAGCATGATTTTGTAAAGGGTAAATGATGTTTAACAAACTGGTTAGCTATTTTGATAGGGTGGGTCACTCATGAGCTGGATTTAGGGAATAATTTCGATTCATTTATTTAGATTTCAGCAAAGCACTTGACTCAGTCCCATTTAGCAGTTATGTTATAAGCTGGAACAGGTTAGAATTACTTAGATGGCTGGTAGGATGAGTTTGGGGCAGGAGGCAGAGGGTTTTCATAAATGGTTATTCCTCAGATTGGGTAACGTAAGAAGTGGGGTTCTCCAGGGATCAGTATTGGGACCACTGTTGTTTTTAATTTTCTTAAATAACATCGATGAACGGATAAAGAGCATGATGTCTAAATTTACAAATGATGTACAAGATTGGTAAAGTAGTTAATGATAACCCCCAAGCAGAGCTTCTTCGGAATAACCTAGATAGAATTCAGGGATGGTCCGAAAAGTGGTAACTTTGCTTTAATGCAAAGTGCAAGATCTTACACTGGGAAACAGTAACCCTAAAATAACTTATACACTTGGAATTGAACTAAAGTAGCAGTGGAAGAAAGGGACTTGAGAATTACGATACAGTCACACACAAAGTTCTTTGAGAATTGTAGACAGGTTGCAAGGAAGGCCCATGGTGTTTTATCAAACTTTTGATAGTAGAGATAAGGACGTCATAATCCCATTATACAAGACTATTGTTAGACTACACTTGGAATACCATGTTCAAGTATGGAGCCTGCACCTAAAAAAAGATGCTGAGCTTCTTGAAAGGGTCCAAAGACAGGAAACTCACCTGGTGAGGTTGGAAAAAGGGCATCCATATCAGTAAAGATCTAAAATATGTGGTTTGCACAGCTTGGAAACTAGGCAGCTTAGAGGAGACCTGATTGAGGTGTTTAAGACTCTGAGAGGCAAAAGTAAAATGAATGAGGACAAAATTTTCAGTTATAAATGATTCTTGAACTAGGGTCCATAAATTCAAGTTACAGTGGGAAAATTTAGACTGGATTGCAGGATGTTTTATTTTAGCCAGCCAGTTATAAATTACTAGAATAAGTTACCTACATGGGGGGGGGGGGGGGTAGAGGCTGACAGTTTGGAGAAATCCAAAGGTCAACTGGATAATTACCTACAGGAGGAGGGAAATGCATAGGTTGTCTATTTCCTTTTCTTTTATTATTTATTAAGTATTTATTTTATTTTATATTATTAATGTTCTTATATTATTTCTTTCTGATTGGGGGATTCCACTCCGTGATGGGTACTGCTACCAAGTACACAGGGTGATTGTAATGTCTGGTGTTACTGTTGGTCGAGGAAATCTCTGACTATCCTACAGTTGTTCAGGATTGCGACTTTCTGGAGTTCCTTGTAGGTGTTCTCTGGGAGACCTATTGCTGCTAGGCTGCTATGCAGAGTCTTTGGCACCATACTGGTGGTTGACACGATGATCGGGATGGTTGATACTTCTTGCATATGCCACATCTCCGTGACTTCATGTGTCTCAGGTTCATGTACTTCCTAATTTTTTTCCTCGTGGGTTTTCTGGACATTGCTAGTGTTGGGCACTGCTTTGTCAATCAGGTAGGTAACCTTTTCCATCTTGTCCACAAGGGTTATGTCTGGTCTGTTGTGTGGGATGGTCTTATCTGTTATTATTGCGCAGTCCCAGTACAGCTTGTGGGGTCAGGTCTCTAGTACTGCCTGGGGTTCGTGCTTGTAGTATAGTACACTTTCTTTGGTCAACTCTTATTTCCTTGCTAACTTCTAATGTATTACCCCTGGCTACCTGGTCGTGTCTATGAGTGTATTCAGTCTGGGTGATCACCTTGCAACCCGCGGTGATGTGTTGGATCACTTCTGAGGCCAGGTGGCATCGTCGAAATGTGTTATCTGACATTCCGGGCTCCTTTGCAATGTATTTTCAATAGTTTCTGGTGTTGATTACCTGGTCTTGGATGGCCAGCATGAATCCTTCAGTCTCGGGGAAGAGCGTCCCGCCGCTTGTGAGCCATGCATTGGAAGCAGTGTTATTGATATGATCTTGATGGAGGTCATTGTAGTGTCTGCCATGGAATGTCTTCTTTTCCCATCTTTCTAACTTCATTTCTTGTGCCGTCTGGGTGGGTGAGGGTTTCCTCGCTTAGGTTGAGTGGGGTATACCATTTATCTATCTTCCTTATGGCCTGGTGGTAGTGCTGTGTTGTTCTCGAAGTAATCCTTCAGGTTAACTATCGCTGTTTTCTGTTGCTCTATCAGGTCTATCAGGCCCCTTCCTCCCTCTTTCCGAGCTATTGTTAGTCTCTCCACTGCTGACTTTGGGTAGTGTTGGCATCTCTCAATCATCATTGTCCTTGTCTTTTGCATGATATCATCTAGCTCTGTGTTAGTCCAATCTATGACCGTGAAGATGTATGTTAGTACTGGAACTGCATTGGCGTTTATGGCTTTAACTGTGTTCCCTCCATTCAATTTTGCTTTTAGCAGGCTTCTGAGTCTCTGATGATATTTTTCAGTCAGGCACTTCTTGATTTCCTTGTGCTCCAACTGCTGAGCCTGCATCATCCCTAGGTATTTGTAGATCTCTTCTTCTGTCATAGCTTCGATCTCTTTACTAGTCAGCAGCTGGTAGTTTCGGTCAACTAATTTTCCCTGGTGCAGTGTGCGGGTCTTGCATTTTTCTAGACCAAATTCCATCCCGATGTCCTTGCTGAATTCTTTGGTGATCCGGAGTAGTTGCTTCTCGGTTGCCACACAGAGCTTGATGTCATCCATGTACATCAGGTGGGTGAGGGCATACAGGTTCTTTCTTCCTTCTTTGAGATTATATCCATACTTGTTGCTGTTAAGCATGGTGGATAGCGGGTCGAGTGCTAGACAGAACCACAGTGGGCTCAGAGCATCTCCCTGAAAGATTCCTCTTCTAATGGGGATTGGCCTGGTTGTGACGTTCTCGACCTTAATGGTGGTACTCCTTTTCGCCATTGTTGCTCCTAGGAAGTTTGTCACTATTGGATTGACCTTGTAGATCTTCAGGGTCTCTATTAGCCAGCTATGAGGTACGGAGTCGAAGGCCTTGCGGTAATCGATGTAGGCTGTGTATAGGTTGTGGTGCTTCTTGTAGGCTTGCTTGATAACTGCGGCGTCTATGGTTAATTGCTCCTTGCATGCTTTGCTCCTCAGCTTGCATCCTTTTTGCTCTTCAGCCATTATGTTATTTATTATTATTACTGTACTTTTTTTCTTTTTTTTTTTTGGCTGGTGCAGCATAAGCCTTAGACTTCCTTGCACCACATGGCCATTACTAATAGGTGCTTTACACAAGAAAGATTTTTTTTTTTTTTTTTGATTTGGTAGTTGTTGGCGCATCGGCTTCTGTGGCCATATTGCACCTCCCAAGGTTTTTGCAGTACTTTGATCCAAGCCCGAGGCGGGAATCGAACCCGCGACCTTTGGGTTGCCGGGCAGGTACTTTACCCACTCGGCTAGCCCGGTCGGCTTATACAAGAAAGACTATCTTTCTAATGCAAACTCGTTTGTCTCAGCTATCTATATAATAAAGTACATCACATATTTTTTTTGCAGCTTTAACATAAATTATTTAAAAGTCTTGGTCATAACAAATGCTATAAATTCCTATTTCTACCACAGGACGATGCTGGTATTTTTCTATTAGCTGTTAATTTGACCTATAGTTTTCTGTCATGTGGAATCAACTTTACCAATTTGTTCTGTATATTTGACATCTGGGGACCTTCCCAGGTGTCAATTATACAGAACATACTGTTAAGAGAAACCATACAAAGCAAAGAGCAACAAGCTCTATGTTGGTAGTAAGAGGTATTTGGAAAATTGTATGGTCTGTCCACTACGATGGCAATTTTCCATAAGAAGGACCATTCTCAATGCAAAAAAGTAGAGTCCTCTATTGCCTTAAATACATCTCCTGAAAACAAAATAAACTGGCTTGTGCCCTATGGAGCAGGGTCTTAATTTTATCAACATCTTATCAGAATTCTGTGATTTCAGTGTATGAAATCACAGAATTTAGTCATTATTTGGCCTTGGCAAATCCATTGGTCGAATTGTGAAATGCCGAAGGCTCATTCTTGTCCTGAGTTTATCTTTTTTTTGAGGAAGTATGGACACCATTTTATATCCATTTCTTTCTCTGCAAAGATTTTAAAACTAAATCACCTGGCAAACCTCCTCAACCTTGATCCATTTTCCTTGTGTTTCAAGAGATACTTCACTTTTTTGTGACTTTCTTTTGCCACTTGCTTTGTTTTTTTTTAATGTGGAGCATGGGGATGGGGGGAAACTAATATATGAAAGGGAGCTGACTGAGTTTTTTAATGTTTTTGCAAACTTAATAAATAGCATACAATGGGTGTAAATAACTAAATATGAGGAACAGTCATTTTAGTTTGTTTTTAAATGGACATCTCCCTGCAACCTTCTCAAAATATGAGGCCATCTATAGGTTTCACCACTTTTTGTATCTTCCGATATGAACTGTTTAGCCCTGCCTTTAATATTTGTATTTTTTTACCTCTTCCTTCTGCCATTGGCATACTCATAGTGCTCTCCTTGATAATTAATACATGTGGGCTCTGGAGATGAATATACTGTAACTTCATCATCCTTTGCATCACATTGAGCACATGCAAGGTGCACCATGATAACCCATTTGCAAGTTTTTATATTATTGGCACTTTAAGCACTTCAATGGATTCAGCATGTATGGTCTTGTTGGGTAAGTAAAAGTAAAGTAAAGTGCAGCCATTATCAACCCACTGCAGGATGGAAGCCTCCTCAACAATTCATGCTGAGGGAAATGGACCATAATCTGCCACGCTGGTCCAGTGCGGGTAGGCAGATCGACCGTATTCAGCAGTCAGGGGCTTGAACCCCGGTCTACTCAAAGAGCGTGTGCTACTGCACTCCCGCTCCTGCCCACTCGGCTACGGAGGCCTTGCTGGGTAGTGGGAGAAATTTCTAGTGGGAATCAGATTCCTATCCCTATAGTGGATTATTCTTCATTTAACAGCTTTCAAGTCTTGCAGTTTTAGTTTAGAACAGATTTCCTCTTCGTATGATTCAAGAAGACTCCATTCAGAGATCATTCCTCATCAAACCTCATGAGTGATCATACCTGATGAGTTGTGTCTTTTCAGTGATCCTGTATGCTTATGGCACCCCTTAGAGAGGCTTCTTTTCTGCCCCGTTTCTTGCTGGTCTTTTTGTTCTATTCTTCCAGAAAGTTCTCAGTTCCATCTTATGATGATGTCACTCCTTCCATCTCCTTACCTTCCATCTTTGATGAGGTCAAAACTATACCTGATGTAAATATCCTGATTGTGGAATTCATTAATCACACCAATTACTTTGACCTTAATCTAAACTTGGCTAAAACCCATTACATAATTTTCTCATTTTTCCCTCCAACACTCCACTGCACATCAGCTGATATAATTCTGAATTAATACCCTGTATTAGGCCTGACATAGCCAAGTGGTTAAGGAGTGAGAGTGCATTAACACATGCTCTTTGAGTTGGTCGTGGTTCAAACTCATGTATTTACTAAATACAATTAACAATTTGAGGGTTCAGTGTCAAACAACATTAACTACAAAACTGCACCCTTTTTTTTTTTTTTTTTTTGAGATAACTTTAGTTTTACTTTATACAAATAACAATGCATATCATATCATAGAACTGTATTTCTCTAGTACTTTAGAAGTTAGCTTGGGCTGAAAGTACATTTCCAGTAAACCAAGAAATGTCGAATGACTTTTTCTTGGTTAATTACAAAAACTTTAACTACAAAATGATTTTTGGTTTTTGTAGTTAACATTGTTTACCACTAAACCCTCAAATTGTAATCGTGATTTATTGTAAATTTCTCTGACCTGATGATTGTGCCAGAGTATAAACAAGAACATTTTATTTTAATTTTTGGAAGTGCTACTGTACCCAAAACTCTTTTCATTTTCATATCTTATCTCTCAGGCTCAAAATTTTATGTACCTTCTGGGCCCATAAAACCAATCTATGTTTGGTTTTCATTTAACAGGGGTTTGATCCAAAACTGATTATGAAGTACTTTCAAATTTATCTATTCTGCACTTTCTATACTGCGTGCTAATCAAGTTCATAGTTGATACCTTTGCCTTTAAAATTATTCTATTCTGGTACTCAAGTATATCAGTATCAAATCTAACACTCCTTATACAGTATCTAGAACACAGCTATATGACAAGTTCCATCACACTTCAGTTGTCCATTGCTGGAAAATCCAACCTTTTAATGCATTTTATCCAGGTACGGGCCATACCTAGGTATGGGCAGACCGGGCAGCTGCCTGGGCCCAGATAATGTAGGGGACCCTGAATTCCAATGATATATTTTTATTTTTTTAATAAAAAAAAAAACAGTTGTTTCTTAATATAATACTTTAATTATACAAAAAAAATTTAATATTAGCTTATTACTATTACAGTAAATTTATTTATTTTATAATCAGATGTTAAAAGAAATTAATTTTTGCCTATTTTTATTTTTTAAGCCTAGTTTTAGTGCAACAAAAACCCACAAAAATGCTGATTCACATTTAAAACTGTATGCTTTGCTTTAAATGTGATGTCATATCACCTAGAATGAGATGGAAGATACATGCATGCCAATGCAGTACATTACAAGTTGCAACCTGTACTAGAGCATAGTAGTGTCAGTTGGAGAGTGGAACATATTTCGGAGCAACATATTGGAGCGATGGGGCCGCCCAAAACAGAAAAATGAAAACTCTATCCCATTGATGGTTATCACTGACAGTTTACAACTGAGCATTGTTTCAAGACCATAAAAAATGGCAAAAAGATTATTATTATTATTATTAGCTATAAGGTGCAAGGAAGCCTGTGGCTTATGCTGCACCAGCCAAAAAAAATATTCCCGAGTTACCCTGAGAGAGAGAGAGAGAGAGAGAGAGAGAGAGAGAGAGAGAGAGAGAGTGTGTCTAAAGGGAATCACCAAGAAAGAGAAGAATGATGATATCCAGCTCAGGACACTGGCTATGCTAAATCCATACTCACCAGATGTGAGCCCCTGGGGTTAAGGACTTGGCTGATATGCTCAGAAAAAAAAAAAAAGGATGCCATTTTCTGCTTTTGCTGCAAATTATTTAGTCACGCAAATATTCTCTTGAAAACTACTGGGTTCCGTTCTTGACATCATCTACAAGATGGTTTAAGCTCACATGAGAACTCTCAAAATCATAAAATATGCATGCAATGGTGGAAGGAATTTAGAGCTCCAATTAAAATCGAATAAAATTATGGATGTTGTTAATCAAGATTTGATAGAGAAAGAAAAATAATACTGGAGAATGATTTTGGAACAAGTAATTGAGATAATTAAATTTTTAGCTTCACGAAATTTCGCATTGAGAGGAAGCAATGAAAAATTATTTGAACCAAATAATGGAAAATTTTTGGGACAAATAGAGTTATTGTCTAAATATGATCCAAAACTTAATGAATATGTTCATCGAGCATAAAGTAAGGAATGTACATATGCATATTATTTGAGTAGTCAAACACAAAATGAATTATGCGCCTCCGTGGCCAGGTGGGAAGGAGCAGCAGTGCGTAGCACACGCTTCTTGATTAGACCGGGGTTCGAGCCCATCACCACCAAATACGGAGGATGCGGAAAGGTCAAGGAATGACCACCGCATATTCCCGGGGCAATATGGCCTTAGTTGCTAATGCTCCTAAAAAAAACCAAATAACAAACAATAACAAAATGAATTAATTGAAATGATAAGTGGAATAGTATTAAAAGAAATTTGTAAAAGAGTTCGTGATGCAAAATATTATTCAATTATTTTAGATTGTACCTTGGACATAAGTCACGAAATATTCATAAATTCTTATAGCTTCACTATAAAAATTTATGAACATTTTTTGGGATAGTCAGCCTTTCATGATATTTCAGGGAAAGGACTAACAGAATCTATATTAAAAATGTTAGACACGAACAATATCGACCTAAGTAACCACCGTGAGAAAGGGTATGATAATAGTAGTAACATGAAAGGTAAAGATAATGGTGTAAAAGCAAGAATTTTATAAGAAAATATTAGAGCTTTATATGATCTGTGTGTTGCCCATGATCTATTTAGTTGAATCTGATGCAGCACATTCTTCAACAACAGCAGAATTATTTTTGGAATATTACAAAGATTATACGCCATTTCTTATAAGGGGATTTTACCTTTCCAGATATTGACTACACCTTGTGGGTTAGTCATTCGCACACTAGCAAGACTTTTGTGGATTTACTGGATGATTTGATTATTTCCTAAAGAGGCAACCAGAGGGAGTAATACTCTTGATCTGATTATCAGCAGATTATTCATGTGTTAAGAATCTATGAATAAAGGAACCACTAGGTGGCAGTGATCACAGTGTACTGATGTAGGATTTCCTCAAAGATAACTACCATCCAAAATTCCCCATAGGACTTTTTTTAATATTGGCAATAAATGGACAAATTTAAAGCTATTTTCATAGAACAGGTAGACCGTCACCAATCAGGCAGCGTTGGAACCTGGAGTACCAGATTAATGAGTTTGGCAGATCACCGGTGGTTAGATTAGCACATACAGTTTACCCAACAGCTAACCACCTCATCCTACCTTTAGCACGTTGACTGTCAAGCTAGTTTAAAAAAAAAATTCTCCAGGAGCCAAAAAATATTTAGCAAATAATTAGATTAGTAATTCCAAAATAAATATTGTAATGTCAGTGTTGTCGCTTAAAATATAATATCAAAAAAAATATCAAAAAAAAATATCAAAAAAAAAAAAAAAAAAAAAAAGGCTTTTTTTTTTGTCACATATAGGTGGCCAACGTGGCCCAGTAGGTTACTTTATTTCTTGATAAGCCGTGTCGGCCATATATGTGTGACGCTATTATGGCATACATATGAAGGTCGCTTGTGATTAGTTTATTGCACCCACAGTGAGTGATGCAATAAAACTAATTGCAATAAAATAAACTCTCAAATGGTGCAATAAGTTTGTCAGTATTTTCAGAGATTTTGCGAAAACAAGTTCATTAGCGCACTGCATTAACCGTCATATTGTGTTGTGTTTTTCCACAAGTGTGTTGTAAAAAAAAATCTAAAAAGGAATGGCTAAAAGAAAATTACTAAAATAAGAGGAACTGAGAGAAATTGCTGGAATTTACAACTAAGCACAGTTGAACTTTTCACAGACACACCGCTGTCGAGTTTTTTCAGAAGTTCACCTTTATTTAACCCCAGTGGCTCACATCTGGTGAGTATGGGCTTGGCACACCCAGGGTCCTGAGCTGGATATTATCATATCCACAGACTTCTCTGTGATCATACCCTTCTACTTTGCTCTCTCTCTCTCTCTCTCTCTCTCTCTCTCTCTCTCTCTCTCTCTCTCTCTCTCTCACACACACACACACAACACACACACACAGTAACTCAATTTTTTTTTTTTTTTTTTTGGCTAGTGCAGCATGAGTCTCGGGCTTTCTTGCACCATATGGCTAATAATCTGTTATGGACCAAGTACGATGTTTGTGCTTTACACCATGAGAAGCACTTCCTTTATGCATTGGAACCATGGCTGGGGCTAAATGTGAGCAGGTTATAATAATAAACACAGAAAAACAAGTAGGAATGGCTTGCCAGTGTGTGAATGATGTGCCAGTGGCAAATGACTTTGCCAACTGCTGATGCTGCAACCAATGACACCAAAACAGTATGGCAGGTCGGTGTGCCGAAAGAGGGAATTTGAAATTACGTTCGTGGAAGTTATGTCTGAATTAGCGGTGGAACCGGATTACCAGTGGCTGGATTAGTGATGGTCAACACTATGATGACAATATCATCTCTACAAAAGTAGAGATAATATTGTCAATTGAATAAATTTTCTAGATGTGTAATAAGCATCATTTATTTATTTTTCTCTTACCACCTAGTGGTAAGAGAAGGAAAATCATTTTGCAATTTTTTCATTAAAAAAAATTTATTTTAATTAATTTAATTTTTAATTGCATTAATTGATTTTTAATTGTGTTCATTTGATTTTAATTGTGTTCAACTGATTTTTAATTATTTTTTACTGTAATGAAAGATTTTTGATTTTTTCATTTTAATTGCTGGAGAGTATCATAGGGAAATGTTCTATGTATTATATTGCGATAAACTTCTCTTATTATTTTACGTAGGCAAAATAAATTTTATAAACATTTCTGTAACAACAGTGTGTTTTTTTTTTTAACATATAAAAACCGTAAACACTAAAGGTATTAGGCCCTACAGTGGTTAGTACCGTGTGCGGGCTGTAACGTGAGAACACAGAAGATACATGCTGACTTTAGACCTGAATTTCTGTAGATAGCAATTTTCAGGAATTATATGTTAATTATATTTCAGAAAACAGTGATAGTGAATGGATGCGGCACATGTTCACATTGGTGTAGAAGAAGACAGTGGAGGAATTATAGATGTTAATTCAGAAGAACAGTACCCATGGATATCTATAGAAACGGCATGCAGCAGACTGAATCTATGAGGTAGAGAGTGGAGAGACTTTAAAGAGATGGGTCATTAAATAATCTTGTAATAACTGAGAGTAAAGTGGAGGAGAAATTGTTGAGGATAAACACAAGAAAGGCACCTGGAGTGGAGGGGATCTATCCAGTTATATTAAAGGAGGCAGCAAAGGAAGTAAGCAAACCCTTAGCCATAATTATGAGAGCTTCCTTGGACTCAGAGGAGGTACCCATAGATTGGAGATGTGCAAATGTGACCCCAATTCACAAAGGAGGATCAAAGGCTGACACAAGTAATTATAGACCTATGAGTTTAACTTCTGTTCCAGAAAAATTAATGGAGGCACTGGTTAAAGAAGCACTGCAGGATCATCTAGACAAGACTTCAGTTATAGCTCAGACACAGCATGGTTTTGTTAAGGGGAAGTCTTGCCTGACCAATTTGATTGCATACTATGATGCAGTCACAAAAGAACTGGATGCAGGGAATAACTTTGTTATTATATACTTGGATCTTAGAAAGGCTTTTGATACTGTTGCACATGGAAGACTGCTGCACAAATTGGAGCAGTGTGGCATTGGAGGCAAATTGTTGCTATGGATAAAGGGGTGGTTGAGGGGGAGAAGACAGAAAGTGGTAATCAATGAACACTGCTCATTGTGGACTACTGTTATTAGTGGATTCCCTCAGGGTTCAATGTTGGATCCATTATTGTTTTCTGAATTTATAAATGATATTGATGACGGTATATCAAGCTTAATGTCCAAGTTTGCAGACAATACAAAGGTTGACAGGGTTGCTAAGGACACTACTGATGCTATGCTGCTGCAACAGGATCTGGAAAGGTTGAGCAGATGGGCTGAGAGGTGGCAAATGAAGTTTAACATTGACAAATGTAAAGTATTACATATGGGAAACAGCAACCCCAGAACAACGTATCAACTCTGTGGTACTACACTGACAGTGGTAGAGAATGAAATGGACCTGGGGGTAATTGTGCAGGAAGATATGAAGTTCTCTGAGCAGTGCAGACAGGCTGCAAGAGTAGCTCATGGTGTCTTGTCAATGATATACAGGAATTTTTCTAGCAGGGATAAGGAGGTGATATTCCCTTGTATAAGGCAATGGTCAGGCCACACCTTGAGTACTGTATACAGGTCTGGAAGCTTCATTTCAAGAAGGATGTAGAGCTGCTGGAATGAGAACAGAGAAGAGAAACAAGATTAGTGAATGGAACAAAGGGTTGCTCTTATTAAGAAAAGCTTAAGATTTGCAAATTACAGTGTCTGGAGACTAGGCACCAGAGAGATTATCTGATAGAGGTGAATAAAGCCTTGAATGGTTTGAGCATTAGCATTAGCATTAGTAGAGGCATTTGATGCAAGAAAGCAAGCTTATGCAGCATCAGCCAAAAAAAAAATAAATAAATAAAGTAAAATAAATAAATAAAAAATAACCACTTCCACTTCACCCCTCTGTTCGTTCGAAATGCCTGTCCAGCTGAGCCTTAAACTTATTTAGGCTATCAACTTCCACGACAAGGGATGGAAGTCTTTTCCACCTACCAACCACCCGCTGGCTAAAGGCAAATTTCCGCACATCTATCCTACATCTGTCCTTCCTCAATTTGAATTTATGCCCTCTCAGATGTTTCGAGCCCGTCACCACCAAATACGGAGGATGTGGAAAGGTCAGGGAATGACCACCGCATATCCCGGAGCAATATGGCCTTAGTTGCTAATGTTCCTAAAAACCAAATAACAAACAAACATCTCAGGTGATTATTCTGAGCAAGAGGAAGAATCCCATCAGCATTGAGCATGCTCAAACCATTCAAGGCTTTGTACACCTCTATCAGATCACCTCGCTGGTGCCTAGTCTCCAGACACTGCAATTCGCAAAACTTAAGCCTTTCTTCGTAAGAGCACCCCTTTGTTCCATTCACTAATCTTGTTGCCCTTCTCTGTACTCATTCCAGCAGCTCTACATCCTTCTTGAAATGAGGTCTCCAGACCCGTATACAGTACTCAAGGTGTGGCCTGACCATTGCCTTATACAAGGGAATAATCACCTCCTTATCCCTGCTAGAAAAATTCCTATATATCATTGACAATACACCATGAGCTACTCTTGCTGCCCATCTGCACTGCTCAGAGAACTTCATATCTGCTTGCACAACCATCCCCAGGTCCCTTTCATTCTCTACCATTGTGAGTGTAGTACCACAGAGTTGATATGTTGCTCTGGGGTTGCTGTTTCCCATATGTAGTACTTTACATTTGTCAATGTTAAACTTCATTTGCCACCTCTCAGCCCATCTGCTCAACCTTTCCAGATCCTGTTGCAGCAGCACAGTGTCAGTAGCATGCTCAATGCCTATGGGATTCTTCCTCTTGCTCAGAATAATCACCTGAGAGGGCATAAATTCAAATTGAGGAAAGACAGATGTAGAATAGATGTGTGGAAATTTGCCTTTAGCCAGCAGGTAGTTGGTTGGTGGAACAGACTTCCATCCCTTGTTGTGGAAATTGATAGCCTAAATAAATTTAAGGCTCAGCTGGACAGGTATTTCGATGAACGGAGGGGTGAAGTGGAAGTTTTTTTTTTTTTTTTTGGCTGATGCTGCATAAGCTTGCTTTCTTGCATCATATGCCTCTACTAATGCTAATGCTAAGTAACTGACAGTCCTCTTTTAAATAATTCTAGAAGCTTGAAAGAGGATTTGGGGAGGAATCAACCCCAAGTGTGGGAACAGTATTCCTGGTAGAGTGGATTTGTGATTTCTACAGGGTGAGTAGTTGTTTAGAAGAAAAGTAATGTTGAGAGTGAAAAGGAAAACACAGATACAGAAGGAACAATATTTCTTATGTGCTTATTCTGTGATGAGAGAGAGAGACAAATTGGAAGTTGGAGTAATTCCTAGTAGAGAAATGCAATCTTGTCCAGAAACCTATCATTGAAGATAAGCAAAGGAGCAGTAGTCTCTTTTTTGCAAGAAACAAGAAAGGACTGAGAATTAGATGGATTAAAATTAACTAAGTTACCTGGTGATTGGCATTTAAGAACATATTAGACGATATTTGAGAAGTTGAAACTGTTTGTACAGGAATTAATGGTGGAACATAATGTGCTGTCATCAGCAAAACTCTGGTGGAGAACACCTGTGGTGGAGAAGTTAGATGCTTGTTTAGAAAACATTTATGCCAAACATATCAAAAGCCCTAGAAATGTTATGACCAAACTTTTTCTTCATGAAATTTGTCCAAAGATGTGTAACATAAACCAATATATCGCCATATGATCAACACTGATTTAATCCATACTGGTAATCATTGATCAGAATGGAAGGTTTTCAGATAGTTTAGGAGTTGGTGGTGGTTTGTGGATTTCTCCATCACTTCAAAAAGAATATAGATAAGTCAATAGGCCAATAATTGAGTACGGGAGAGATTTGTTACACTTTCTAGGAACTGGCTGGACATCAGCAAATTTCCAAGCAGAAGGTGAAACACCAATGGAATAAGGTGTAAAAAGGCAACAGAACATGATGAAGCTTATTGGCAGAGGTTTAGAGAGGTGGAGAAAGTCAAGGATTGAAGAATTTAAGATTGTTCAGCATTCATCTAACGTCCATCAGACCACACAAGGCAAATATTTGTTTGCTTACAGGTGAAAGTGAGTCTAGCACCTGGCCTGATTTTGAAAGTGTCTGAGAAGGATCCCCACATCTAATATGGAAATTTTAGACCATCAGCATGATGGAATATTCTATTAGAATAAATTCTGATAGAATTATTAGAATAAAAGTAATTCTAATAAAAATGATAGAATAAAAAAGTTATTAGAGTAATTAGGATACAAGTTATTAATAACAGTAGTCAAAAAAAAAAAAAAAAAAAAAAAAATTGTCACGCCTCCAATGAAAATATGTGATTCTGGAGAAATAAATGCACTGATTCCAAAAATTGCCATAAAAAGTCTCTATCTATATCAAAAGATCTACTGTTTAATACTAAAATAAAGGGATATATACATATAAATCAAGTTTGTAATATAAGGGTAAAAAATATTATGCGTTCTCTATAAGTCATTTAACTTCGGAAAAAATATCATAAATTATTGCAAAATAATTTATGATATTTTCTCTTGTATTCCTGTTTACTCTCCATCACAAGGAACTAGCAGTAATCCCCCATCATTAAGGAGGAGAAATTGTTGAAGTTAAACATAAGAAAAGCACCTGGGGTGGATGGGATCTATCCAGTTATATTAAAGGAGGCGGCAAAGCAACTAAGCAAACCCTTAGCCATAATTATGAGAGCATCCTTGGACTCAGGGGAAGTTCCCACGGACTGGAAATGTGCAAATCTATCCCCAATTCACAAAGGGGGATCAAAGGGTGACACGAGTAATTACAGACCAGTTAGTTTAACTTCTGTTCCAGGTAAAATAATGGAGTCACTGGTTAAAGATGCATTGCAGGATCATCTAGACAAGACTACAGCAATAATTCAGACACAGCATGGGTTTGTTAAGGGAAAGTCTTATCTGACAGATTTGATAGGATATTATGATGTGGTTAACAAAGGAACTGGATGCAAAAAATAATTTTGATATCGTATATTTGGATTTCAAGAAAGCTTTTGACACTGTTGCACATGGAAGACTATTGTACAAATTGGAGCAGAATGGTATTAAGGGTAAGTTGCTACAATGGATAAAAGGATGTTTAAGTGGGAGAAGACAGAGGGTGATAATCAATGGGTGCTGCTCTTCGTGGACTAATGTTATTAGTGGAGTCCCACAGGGTTCAGTGTTTGGTCCACTGTTGTTTTGTATATTTATCAATGATATTGATGAAGGTATATCAGGCTTAATGTCGAAGTTTGCAGATGATTCAAAGGTTGGAAGGGTTGTTAATGACAGTAATGGCAGTGTGCTACTGCAACAGGATCTAGATAATTTGGGCAGATGGGCTAAGAAGTGGGAACTAAAGTTTAACCTTGACAAATGCAAAGTACTGCACATGGGTAGAAGTAACCCCCAGAGAAACGTACCAACTGTGTAGTACTACACTTAAGGTGGTAGAAAATGAAAAAGACCTGGGAGTAATTGTGCAGTCAGATATGAAGTTTTCTGAGCAATGCAGACAGGCTGCCAGGGCAGGTCATGAGGTTTTGCCAATGATATATAGGAATTTTGCTAGCAGGGAGAAGGAGGTGATTGTCCCTCTGTATAAGGCAATGGTCAGGCCACGCCTTGAGTACTGCATACAGGTCTGGAGGCCTCATTTTAGGAAGGATGTAGATTTACTTGAGCATGTACAGAGAAGGGCAATAAGATTGGTGAGGGGAATGAAGGGATCCTCTTACCAACAGAGGCTTAAGTTCTGCAAATTGCAGTGGCTGGAGACTAGGCACCTACGCAGTGATCTGATTGAGGTGTATAAGGCCTTGAATGGGTTGAGCACGCTGAATTCTGATGGGATTCTTCCACTTGTTCAGATTACGAACCTAAGGGGACATAAATTCAAATTAAGAAAAGACAGAGGTAGAATAGATGTGCGGAAATTTGCCTTTAGCCAGCGGGTGGTTAATTGCTGGAACAAATTTCCATCTGTTGTTGTGGAAGTTGATAGGTTGAATAAATTTAAGGAGGAACTGGACAGGCATTTGGAGGGAATGGTGTGATTTTTTTTTTTTTTTTTTTTTTGGCTGATGCTGCATACGCTCATACACTTGCTTTCTTGCATTACATGGCACTACTACTACTACTACAGGATCCAAGCAACCTTGGTACCACTTTTCCATTGTGGAAATATTATTATTATTATTATTATTATTATTGTTGCTCTTATATTATTTATTCCTGATTGGGGGATTCCACTCTGTGATGGGTACTGCTACCGAGTACACAGGGTGGTTGTAATGTCTGCTCTTACTGTTGGTCGAGGAAATCTCTGCCTATCCTACAGGTGTTCGGGATTGCGACTTTCTGGAGTTCCTTGTAATTTTTCTCTGGGAGACCTATTTCTGTCATGTAGTCTTTGGCACCATACCGGTGGTTGACACGATGATCGGGATGGTCGATACTTCTTCATATGCCACATCTCCTTGACCTCATGTCCCAAGTCACGTCTTATTATTATTATTGTTATTATTATTAGCCATATAGTGTAAGGAAGCCTGAGGCTTATGCTGCCCCGGCCAAAAAAAAAAATTTCCAAGTTACCCTGAGAGAGAGAGAGAGAGAGAGAGAGAGAAGTAGAGAGGAATCACCAAGAAAGAGAAGAATGATGATATCCAGCTCAGGACCCTCAGTGTGCCAAGCCCATACTCGTCAGATTTGAGCCCCTGGGGGCTCAAATCTGGCGAGTATGGTGATGAAAACTGCTCAACTGCACTTAATGAAACTGCTCAACTGCTCCCCTTGTTCATCACTCACAACTCCCACATTTTCAGCAGGAAATTCGAGATGAGATTGAAGAAAATGAATATTCAGTGACATTCGATAGCCCGTGTTTTTGTAGCACTCGAATAAATTAGACACCAAAATTTCATAGTTTTCTTCTTTCCTATTACGAAAAAAACCATGTACTACTACCTTAAATGATCGCCACACATTGTCTTTCACATTGTCTTTCACAAGTTTCCTGATTTGGGGGTTCTACGAAAATTTCTTCCTCAAGTTTGGCATATGTTAAATTAGGAAACACACTTCTCAAGTATGCAAATCCATTACCTTCTTTATCTAGTCCCTTTACGAAATTTTTCATCAATCCAAGTTTGATGTGAAGGGGTAGAAGAAGAACCTTGTTTGATTGCACTTAAGAAATATATTTTACAATACATGGTTCTGGTATGAACTTGTCCTGCTTGTCCCAATGTTGCACAACATAATGTTCTCCTGTCATGCAGCTGCCCCACAAACACAAAAAGAACAATATTTTGTGAAACCCACCCCCTGCAAATCAATAAGATCATTGCATATATTCCAACCATAATCCTATTATTTTATAGCATGTAGAATCTTAGACATACTTTCATAACTTTCTTTAAGTCCAACTGAATGAAACAGAAAATGGTGGAAATTCATTGTCATTATGGAGCAAATTAAGCTTAATTTTGAGGTACAACACCTAGTTCTTTCAGAAATCCAATAATGTCTTTGCAAAAACACATACTGTCCTCTATAGCAAAATATTTCCAAAACCTTTCCTACTTCAAGGGTTGCAAGCAGCACTCTCCTGCTCTCGAGGGGCTGTTTATGTTTGGAGGATAGATTTACAACCCTGAGAACATGTCACGATCAGTGTATAATTGGAAAACCATGGCACAGCCTACAAAAATCCTCACCAAAAATGCTGTGCGCTCTCTTCAAATTGTAAATTGTTGCATCGGAATTTGAACCTAAGAACCACTGGCAAAAATTTGATTATGTTTATCACAAGAATACTGAGGACAGATTTATTTTAACAATCACAAGCTAGTTATCTTAATTTTAGCAATTGATAATTGCTAAAATTAAGATAATTAGCTTATGATTGTTAAAATAAATCAGTATGTCATACATTACTGGCTAAATTTTGGCAAAATGTAACTCCATCTATATATATAATAACTGTGACATGATGTGAAATTATCATGGTGATTTTTGAAATCTACACATAAAAATTGGTTAAAAACAGCATTTAAGTTCTTGGAGGTAAAAATTGTGTGCTAGTGTAATCAATGGACACTGCTCTTCGTGGGCTAATGTTTATTAGTGGAATTCCCCAGGATTTGGCATTGGACCCATTGCTGTTTTCTGTATTTATCAATGATATTGATGAAGGTATATCACACTTAATATCGAAGTTTGCAGATGATATGAAAGTTGGCAGGGTTATTAATGATAGAAATGCCAGTACACGACTGCACCAGGATCTAGAAAAGTTGCGCAGATAGGCTGAGAGGTGTCAACTGAAGTTTACCATTGACAAACGCAAAGTACTGCATGTGGGTAGCAGTAACCACAGGGTAACATACCAACTGTGCAATACTACTCTCAAGGTAGTGGAGAATGAAAAAGACCTGGGGGATAATTGTGCATTCAGATATGAAGTTTTCTGAGCAGTGCAGACAGGCTGCCAGAGCAGCTCATGGGGTCTTATCAATAATATACAGGAATTCTGCTAGCAGGGGATAAGGAGATGATTATACTTTTGAATAAGACAATGGTCAGGCCTTACCTTGAGTACTGCATACAGTTCTGGAGGCCTCATTTTAGGAAGAATCTAGCACCGCTGGAACGAGTACAGAGAAGGGCAACAAGAATTGTAAGGGGGTATACAGTTCTGGAGGCCTCATTTTAGGAAGGATCTAGCACCGCTGGAACGAGTACAGAGAAGGGCAACAAGAATTGTAAGGGGGTACAAAGGGTTACCGTTACCAAGAAAGGCTTAAGTTCTGCAAATTGCAACATCTGGAACCTAGGCACCTGCAACAAGATCTTGAGGTGTATAAGGCCTTAGAGGGTTTAAGCAATCTCAATGCTGATGGGATTCTTCCTCTTGCTGAGATTACACACTTGAGGGGACATAAATTCAAATTGAGGAAAGGCAGTTGTAGAATAGATGTGCAGAAATTTGCCTTTGGCCAGCAGGGGGTTGATTACTGGAACAAACTTCCAACTGTCATTGTGGAAGTTGATAGCTTAAATAAATTCAAGAAAGAAAGAACTGTACAAACTGTTGGAGCAGATGGATGGGTAAATGGGAAGTTTTTTTTTTTTAAGGCTGATCTTACATAACTTGATGTTGTTGTTGTTGTTTGGTTTTTAGGAGCATTAGCAACTAAGGCCATATTGCTCCGGGATATGCGGTGGTCAATCCTTGACCTTTCCCATCCTCCGTATTTGGTGGTGACGGGCTCGAACCCCGGTCTAATCAAGAAGCGTGTGCTACGCACTGCTGCTCCTTCCCACCTGGCTACGGAGGCGCCACATACATAACTTGATTTCTTGCATCATGTGCCTCTACTAATGCTAATACTAGTCAGCTATCTGCTACAGACTGGTTCCATGGAGTGATTTTTTGTGGAATTTTCTCTATTAGACTGATTCAAAAATCAGCTGAATAAAGAAATCCTTCACTATCCTCACACATACCATTTTCGTTATAGCCTTCATGGAAATTTGATGAAAGTTTCCACCAAGCCCAGTTTAATGTGGAGAAGAAAGAGAGACAAGGAATCTCCTTCGGGCTTGATAAATGGCTGATGCAAAACACTTTTATGCTCTGATAATAAACTCAGTCTAACAGGATAATAAACTCAGTCTAACGGGTCTAGTGGGACAGCCAAGCCAAAGGCAGCCATAATGGATGACTTTCGCTTGTCTCTCCCACGTACATAAGAGACGTTTCATAAATTCTAGCTGTATGCCCACATCTTATAACTTTTGGTCACTACAAATGTTCCATTCATATATATCATAGTTAGAATACATCATATTCTCAGTAAAAGATATAGGCTTAAGAGAAACTAATTTCTCTTCAGCACCTACATTAGTTAATTTATATCGCTGCAATATTATATTAAAAGAAAAATAATGCTAAATCGTTCTGATGCTTACAAACCTGTTATCTTTGAGGATATTGCTCTTTTTAAGGAGACTGCACCTTGAAATTTGGAGCCTAATAGTTCAGTTTAATTTTTTGAGAGATTTATGTCTCTAATGAGGTTATTCAACCATGCTTATGATAGCAAATGAGGTGCTGATATAGGTAGCTGAAAGTTCACATCAGATTCGTGAGAACATATCAGTTCATTCTGGAATTCATCATGAAATTCTGCCTTGTTTCAAATCAATGCATCAGATGGCCTGTACTGGTAGAGTATTGTAAAGAAGTTCTGGTCACATGGTTGATGGCAGGTTGGATTTCTAGTATGTTCTAACTTAGAAGAGAAGTCAGATATATTTGTTAAAGAGAAGCAGCAGTAAATGGCATCATCATTAGTGCTGTTTGCTATCTTGTCAGTATGGCGGGAATCAACAAAGTTGCTTCCCGCCATACTGACAAGATAACAAACAGCACTAATGAATGTGTACTTTAAGTACAATACACACTAGCTGAATGGTATTTAAGTGTAGAGTTCAGCTCTTGTCCTGTCCTTATGAACGTCTCTTCAATTGGAGGAGAAAACAGTTGCCTTTAGAATTTTAATGTCATTTTTTCTCCACACACAAAAAAATTAGACTGAAGTGCTAACACACTTATGACATAAGGCAATTTCTGATTCAGTTATTTCAATTAATTAACCAAACAAAAAAACAAAAAATCAGCCATTTCAATAGCACACAAATTAAAATTATCCACAAAATCAAAAATACAAAATTTTAAAGGAGCAGCGGCAATAAATTCACTAGGTGATAGATGACTCTCATCAATCGGTGCAATACCACCACTTTGCTTATTGGAGGCTTGAAGTGGCAGAACCCATGTCTAGTCTCTAGAGCTAGGTTCTGGTCAACCCTTCCCCATCTCTTCCATCATGCAATATGATTGATGACTTTTGAGGTTATGATGAACATCGTGGCGAGATCCAATATTCCTTACATTTCGAGGGTACAGCTCTAAAACGGTGTTCAAAGGCCGGCCACTAGTTAGTACACCGGACCGAACCTATTGGTAACTCTCTAGGAGGCTTCCGGATCAGATAGTGTATAATCTTGCTACCTCTACTCTGCCAGATAGTGACTGGAGGGAGTCCGAGTAGTGTGTATGCGGATGGGGGGGGCATTGTCGAGGCCACGTTATGTCGAGGATCTGGGTATATTCTTACCATGTGTATGCCATATCCAAAAATTTCATTACTTCATACAGCATGTCCCACCCACTTTTTCTTACTATTGAATACACCATGAATTGTCAAACTAATAGAGCAAGCTTATCTGCGAAAAGATCTAAACCTCCCAAGCACTTCCTAATTCATTTCACAAATATATGTGGTCTCAATTCTAATCTCAACGATGTCCATTTCCACTTGCAGTCTGCCAAACCTTATGTACTTTTTCTGACAGAATCTCAGTTATCGGTTGTTTCAACTACTGCTCATCTCAGATGCACAAATTATTCACTGTATGATTCCTTTCGCCTCAAAGGTGTTACTTGTGCATATGTCCATTCTGATATATGCCCTGTCAGAGACTTGGCAATTTGGAATCTCCTCTCTTCAATCTTCTCTGGCTTAAAATCTCTCTACCTCATTGTGTCAAATTCATCTGTTGTCTCTACCGTTCTCCCAACTCCACTAATCACTTGGAGCTCTTTGACTTCCTCCCTTTGCAACTGTTGTACTCCAATATGAATTCCACTCCCTGGACCTAAGTCCATCCGTGGAATTTTCAGCCAGTAAAGCCAGTTGCAACTAGGCTTTACATACCAACCAAGAAATACTGTTCAAGGTTTAGGCCTAAATGGATGTCAGATGATCTGATAAGGCATATGGCAGAGAAGAAACATGCATGGGATACATACAAATTAACACATGACACAGAAGCCTATGATAGATACAAGTTGATCTGTAACCAAGTTACAAAGGAGGTTAGGCAGGTGAAGGCAGATTACGAGAAATCTTTGGCAAGGGATGCAAAGAAAAACAGCAAAGAGTTCTTTACTTATGTAAACTCTAGAAGGAAGGGGATGAATCAGATTGGACCACTTGATATCGATGGGTCAACTGTTCATGATCCTGCTCAGGTAGCTAACAAACTAAATGAATATTTTGCATCGACATTCACACATGAGGAATTATTTAGCGAGGGGAAAGCCAGAGGTGTATTCAACTCTAGCAGTAAGCTAGCGAATCTTGTAATAACTGAGAGTAAAGTGGAGGAGAAATTGTTGAAGATAAACACAAGAAAGGCACCCGGGGTGGATGGGATCTATCCAGTTATATTAAAGGAGGCAGCAGAGGAAGTAAGCAAACCCTTAGCCATAATTATGAGAGCTTCCTTGGACTCAGGGGAGGTACCCACAGACTGGAGATGTGCAAATGTCACCCCAATTCACAAAGGAGGA
Organism: Mastigoproctus giganteus; assembly: GCF_048544385.1. Lineage (NCBI taxonomy): Eukaryota > Metazoa > Arthropoda > Arachnida > Uropygi > Thelyphonidae > Mastigoproctus > Mastigoproctus giganteus. Next base: position 196,705,471 of record NC_143583.1, on the reverse strand, counting down.
TCAAAGGCTGACACAAGTAATTATAGACCTGTGAGCTTAACTTCTGTTCCAGGAAAATTAATGGAGGCACTAGTTAAAGAAGCAATACAGGATCATTTAGACAAGACTTCAGTTATAGCTCGGACACAGCATGGTTTTGTTAAGGGGAAGTCTTGCCTGACCAATTTGATTGAATACTATGATGCAGTCACAAAGGAACTGGATGCAGGGAATAACTTTGATATTATATACTTGGATCTTAGAAAGTTGTTGTTGTTGTTGTTGTTTTTTGGTGCAAGGGCTGCTTAGGCCATATTGCACCTATCATCGTTATGAATGTTAAATATGCATGGTGATTGTGATGGCATTACTCAAAAACGATCATATAATTTGATCTTTTTTGTGAAGTGAAAGAACTCCAGTAGATTAGCGTCGTTACCTATGATGTGGCAGAGTGTCAAAGGTTCTTTAAGGTTTGGCAGAAAGCTAAAAGAGACTTGGCGGGCAGTGGTGTATAAAGTACACTCAATAAGAATATGCTTTATTGTGAGTGGACAGCTGCACTGTGTGCATTGTGGAGGATCATTACCTGTGAGGAGATAAAGGTGGGTAAGATGACTGTGGCCAATTCGTGCTCTAGTTAAAATTACTTCTTCCCTCCTGTTTATACGGAAACTGGAGGTCCACAGTTGCAGTTCAGGTTTTATTTGGCGGAGTTTATTGTGTGTTTGGGCTTGCCATTGAATTCTCCATTGTTCTTTACACATTCTTCGAATGTTACTTTTGTAGTCAAGATATGGGACGTAAAGCTGTGATAATTCTCTGTCTGATGGATGTTTAGTGGAATAGTCTGCACGTTCGTTTCCTTGTATCCCAGCATGGCCTGGGATCCAACAGAAAATGGCCACTCGTTGGAGTTCTTGAAGATGCATCAGTTTGGATTTTATGAGCTTTATTAAAGGATGTGTTTTAGAAGAATTGTTCTGTAAAGCTATAATCGCACTCTGGGAGTCCATATATATCATGCTTTTATGAATGGTCAGATGGAGGATATTTTCCACTGCAAGTTTGATGGCGTATAATTCAGCTGTATAGCTGCTGCATTCATTGGGAAGTGATATGGAGAAGGTTTTATGAGGGAAAACGGCTGATGCACCCACTCCACTCTCAGATTTTGATCCGTCAGTATATATTTTTGAAAAATGGAGATAATTTTGTGTATGGGCTATATGGAGTTGTTGTATATTAACATTTGCAAGAGAGTGTTTTCCCCAGTTTAGAAAATAATTGTCACAGAGTGGCTTAATAGACCTCCATGGGGGATCCGTACTGTTTAAATCTTGAAGAACTTTATCGGGATCTATATTCCAAGTTTCTGATAATGCTTGAGCTCTGAGAGCAAAAGGCTGAATTGCTCTAGGTTTATTTCTATAGAATGTTGTGAACTGTGGGTCGTTAAGTATCAGCCTAATGGGATGGGTAGGTAGACTTTGGATTTTAGTTGTATAGTTAAGAATTAACATCTTTCTCCTGAGAGTTAGAGGAAGTTCATGAGCATCAATATAAAGACTTTGAACTGGTGAAGTTCTATAAGCGCCTATAGAAATCCTCAGGGCAGAGTGTTGAACTGGTGCAAGTCGCGCTAGCACGCTTTCCCTGGCAGAATCATACACCGGGGCACCGTAATCAAGCGAGATCTGATTAGGGCTCTATACAAATGCAGTAACGTGTACAGATCTGCACCCCATGATGTAGAAGAAATGACTCTGAGTATGTTCATTTTTTTCAGGCACAACGTCTTTAGATGTTTAACGTGCTCTATGAAGTTCAACTTACTATCAAAAGTCAGACCAGGCAGACGAATGCTGCTCACAACTGAGACAGGCTGATTTGTTAAGTGTACTTCTGGATCTGGATGCATCTTCCTTTTTTCACAAAAGTGAACTACTTTAGATTTTGAACAAGAGAGTCGATACCCATTCTGTGCCATGCATAACTGAATATTATTAATTGAAATTTGGAGCTGCCGCTCAATGAAAGTCATGTTTTGAGAACTGCAAGAAAAAGTGAGATCATCAGCATAGAGGTATGAATTCACAGTGCTGGGCATATATTTAGTCATATGGTTTATTCTTATTGCGAATAAGGTGGCACTGAGCACAGAGCCTTGTGGGACCCCTTCTTCTTGTATATATTTTTGAGAGAGAACTTGTTGGTATCGGACTTGAAAAGATCTGTGCTGAAGGAAATTCAATATGAAGTATGGTAAGTGGCCTCTCAGGTCAAGGGAATGCAGATCTCTTAGGATACAAAAACGCCATGTGGTGTTGAAGGCTTTTTCTACATCAAGGCATACCATGATGAGATGCTCATTTCGAATGAATGCATTCCTGATGTTTGTTTCCACTTTGACCATGAGATCCAGGGCTGATCGATTTTTCCTGAATCCAAATTGATTGTCAGAAATTATATTTTTAGAGTCGAGAAACCAAGTAAGTCGACGGTGAATTATTTTTTCCAGGGTTTTGCTTAAGCAGCTGGTGAGAGAAATAGGTCTATAGTTTTCAGGAATGGAATGATCTTTTCCTGGGTTCGGAATTGCTATTATATAGGAGTGGTGACAGGAACTGGGGAAACAATGTTCAAGAAAGATGCGATTGAAAAAAGTGAGCAGTTAACAGACCGATTCTTTATTTAAGTGTTGGAGCATTATGTAGTATATTCCGTCGGGGCCTGCAGCACTGTGTTTTGAGCTAGATATGGCTTCTTGAAGTTCAAGCATTGTAAGCGGCTGATTATAAGGTAAAGTACATTTACTCGTACATCTGAAGTTCAGTTTGAATTTTTCAGCTAATACTTTGATCTTCTGGAATGATAGATCATATGCTGTTGAGGCAGATAACTGTGAAAAAACAGTCCCTAGGGCATTTGCTATATCTGTAGGAGAAGAAAGATCCTGTCCATTCCAGTTGAGAATTGGAGAGGATAATTGGGGATCTTTGCCACTTAGTTGTTTTATTTTCCGCCATATTATTCTTGAATCAGTATTTTTATTAATCGAGCTCGCAAATAGAATCCAAGATTCTCTTTTAGCTTTCTTCCTAATGTGATGGGCCTTGGCTCTGAGTCTCTTGTAGTTTATAAGATTGGCAGTGGTGGGATATTTTTGAAACCGATTAAATGCTTGGTTTTTCTCTTTTTTTGCACCTCTGCACTCTTCGTTCCACCAATAGTTTATGGTTCTATGGGTTGTTGACTGTGATTGTGGAATCGCAGCGCATGCAGCAGCCAGTATTTGTCTCATGATGTGATCAGTAGCTCTGTCAATAGGACAGGTTTCGATTATCTGTTCATCAAAGGACACTCGGGAAGTGAATTTTGCCCAATCTGCTCTGTGAAATTTCCATTTTACGTAGTTTTGGGAAATTATTGAATGTCCTGTTTGAATCTTACATTTTAGCCGAAAGTGATCACTATTTAGCGGGTTGTCGAGGGCCGTCCACTCAATACTAGGGAAGAGGATCGGAGAGCATATCGAAAGGTCTATTGCAGAAGTTCTACCCGTAGAGAGATGGATGTAAGTTGGCAAGCCAGTATTTAGTATAGTCAGATTTTGTCTGTCAGCAAGCTGTTCGATAAGTTGTCCTCGTCCATCTGCATTGGGAGAACCCCACAATGGATGGTGTCCATTGAAGTCACCCAATAAACAGATAGGGGTTGGCAACTGCCGAATAAGATCTTCTAGTTCATGGATGGTATAAGAGTGATTGGGCGATAGGTAGATAGAAACAATTGTCAAAGTAATACCAATCACAATACGTGTTGCAACAGCTTCGATGAAGGTTTGTAATGGAATTAATCTGCAAGGTACTCGTGAGTCTATGAGTATGGCTACCCCTCCATGAGCATTATTTGTAGCAGTTCTGTCTTTTCTAAAGAGTGCATAATTCTTAACTGAGAGTGATACATGACATGTTAAATTTGTCTCTTGTAGGCAGATGCCTATGGGATGGTAACGATCAATTAACTCGTGGATATCATCAATGTTACTGCGAATTCCTCTACAGTTCCACTGTATGATTTGGTGCATTATTTGGTTTTGTTACTTGAGGAAGATTCTGAGTCTTTTTTATTCCCAGGCTGTTTGTGGCGGTCGAGTTTCATTTTCTCTTTTCTTGGAAAGGTTGGGCGTCCGGTATCCATGTCATCTTCTGCATGAAGATCTAGGATAGGTTCATTTGGGTCAGTATTGTTATCAGTGTCCATATTTACTGAAGTGATATTGTTTGTCTTCCTATTTGTAACTGAGTCGGTTTTTGACTTTGAAATATCTGATGGTCTATGTGGGGTTGCTGGTGGGACTGTGACAGGGGTGTTGTTGGCTCTATCTACTACCTTTTGCTCTTTTGGAGTCTGTTTCATTGATGGTGACAGTACAGATCGGGCCCAGTCTGCAATCGACATGGTTGGAGGAACTGATACTTCAGTTTGTGTTGCTGTTGTTTGGTATTTTTGCATTGCTGCTGCATATGTGTTCTTAGGTGCGTTAAGCATAATTTGCTTTCTTGCCTCTTGGTATGTAACTTTTCGTTCTACCCTGTACTTTTGGATTTTTTTTTCAGTTTTCCATAGATCGCATGACTTGGAGTAGGCTGGATGCATGCCTTTGCAATTCAGACAGTGCGGTGTTTTGGCGTCACAGTCTGTGTGCGAATGTTCTTTCGACCCACAGTTTGGGCAGACTGGATCTCCTTGACAAGCCATTTGTGCGCGACCAAATTTTTGGCACTTGTAGCATCTTATAGGATTCGGGATAAAGGGTCGTACTCGGCAGTTGAGATAGCCGGCTTTGACACTGGATGGCAAGATAGGTGTTCCGAATGTCAGGATGATGTTGCGGGTGGGAACAAGTTCTCCATCTTTCCTGATCATGATGCGTTTGGCTTGTATCACTTTCTGATGTTTGAGTTCTTGGGCCAGTTCATCTTCTGTTACATTTATCAGATCCCACTCTGCAATTACTCCCTTGGAAGTATTTAGTGTTGCATGAGGGGTAACTTGAATGGGTAGTCCGCCAAATATTGTTAGTTTCAACAGTCTCTGAATGTGCATGACTCACTGTTTCTACCAAGAGGTCTCCAGATCTTAGTCTTCTCACCATTTTGGGAGAGCCCGCCACATTTTCCAAATATTTTTGTATAAGAAATGGTGAGAGAGTGCTCATAGATTTGTCCAACATTTCTAGGCAAAATGATATATCTCTTTTGGGAATGTAAGATAAGGAATGATGGGCATTCCTGTTGGTCTGTGTCTGTATGCAGTCGTTTAGACTTTGTTACATCGTGAGAAATTTCATGATCAGCATTGTTGATGGTACTGGATAAGTGCCTAGGCTGCTCAAGCTCTGGGTAATTGTCGTAGTCCATGTTAGGCTCCTTTTTGCCCTGGGAGGTTGACTTTCCCTCCCAAGTTTCCGGCCCCGCCACGGGGAGGCAGGAGCAGTGCCGCAAGGAGGCCAAGCGGTTAGATAAGTTAGTTGGTTAGTAAAATAGAGTAAATATATGTAATGAAAAAGAAAGGTGAGTTTCCTTCCTTGTTCTTACTTGTGATTTTTCAAGTATAGAACTGAATTATAAATGAACTTCCAGTAAAAAACGATATAACTTAAAATAAACTTTTATCACTGGGAAAGATCCCTATATATTCGCACTTTGAACGCTTGATCTCGAATTTGCTTGGCACCCGGGGCCATCTTAGAAAGGCTTTTGATACTGTTGCACATGCAAGACTGCTGCACAAATTGGAGCAGTGTGACATTGGAGGCAAATTGCTGCTGTGGATAAAGGGGTGGCTGTGGGAGAGAAGACAGAGAGAGTGGTAATCAATGGACACTGCTCGTCGTGGGCTAATGTTATTAGTGGAGTCCCTCAGGGCTAAGTGTTGGGTCCATTATTGTTTTCTGTATTCATAAATGATATTGATGATGGTATATCAAGCTTAATGTCAAAGTTTGCAGATGATACAAAGGTAGGCAGGGTTGTCAAGGACACTACTGACACTATGCTGCTGCTGCAACAGGATCTGGAAAGGTTGAGCAGATGGGCTGAGAGGTGGCAAATGAAGTTTAACATTGACAAATATAAAGTACTACACATGGGAAACAGCAACCCCAGAGCAACGTATCAACTCTGTGGTACTATACTGACAGTGCTAGAGAATGAAAGGGACTTGGGGGTGGTTGTGCAGGCAGATATGAAGTTCTCTGAGCAGTGCAGACGGGCTGCAAGAGTAGCTCATGGTGTATTGTCAATGATATATAGGAATTTTTCTAGCAGGGATAAGGAGGTGATTATTCCCTTCTTTAAGGCAATGGTCAGGCCACACCTAGAGTACTGTAGACAGGTCTGGAGGCCTCATTTCAAGAAGGATGTAGAGCTGCTGGAACGAGTACAGAGAAGGGCAACAAGATTAGTGAATGGAACAAAGGGGTGCTCTTACGAAGAAAGGCTTAAGTTTTGCAAATTACAGTGTCTGGAGACTAGGCACCAGCGAGGTGATCTGATAGAGGTGTATAAAGCCTTGAATGGTTTGAGCATGCTCAAGGCAGATGGGATTCTTCCTCTCATTCAGAATAATCACCTGAGAGGGCATAAATTCAAATTGAGGAAAGACAGATGTAGGATAGACGTGCGGAAATTTGCCTTTAGCCAGCGGGTGGTTGGTTGGTGGAACAGACTTCCACCCCTTGTCGTGGAAGTTGATAGCCTAAATAAGTTTAAGGCTCAGCTGAACAGGTATTTTGAACGAACAGAAGGGTGAAGTGGAAGTGGTTTCTTTTTTTTTTTTTTTTATTTATTTATTTATTTATTTTTTTTTTTTATTTTTTTTTTTTTTTTTTGGCTGATGCTGCATAAGCTTGCTTTCTTGCATCAAATGCCTCTACTAATGCTAATGCTCCAGGTCCAAATGATATTTCTCCACTCGTTCTCAAAATCTGTGCTGCTGAACTTACTCCTATTCTTTGCCGCCTTTTTTTCACTTTCTTATTCCAAAGGTGTTTTTCCTTCTGCTTGAAAATTTGCTCATATCCAGCCAGTTCCTAAAAAGGATGACAAATCTCTCCCATCCAATTATCGTCCCATTGCAATTACTTCTACTCTTTCTAAAGTAATGGAGAAATCAATTAACTGCCAACTCTTAAACTACCTAGAAACCTTCCGTCTGATCAATGATCGCCAGTATGGATTCTGTCACTGTCGATCCACTGGTGATATTCTGGCTTATGTTACCCATTTATGGACTAATTCAATGGAAAGGTTCGGTGAAACACAAGTAGTTGCTCTTGACATGTCAAAGGCTTTCAATCGTGTTTGGCATAAAGGTCTTTTAAACAAGCTTCCATCTTATGGTTTGCCAACCGGTTTTTTGTAATTGGTTATCCAGTTTTCTCTCTGATCGCTCACTGAGGGTGATTGTAGATGGCTCTCTGTCTCCTAACTTCTCCACCAATGCCGGGGCGCCTCCGTAGCCAGGTGGGAAGGAGCAGCAGTGCGTAGCACACGCTTCTTGATTAGACCGGGGTTCGAGCCCGTCACCACCAAATACGGAGGATGCGGAAAGGTCAGGGAATGACCACCGCACCGGAGCAATATGGCCTTAGTTGCTAATGCTCCTAAAAACCAAATAACAACAACAACAAATGCCGGTGTCTCCCAAGGTTCAGTTCTTTCCTCCACTGTTTTCCTCTTGTATATTAATGACCTTCTTCCATTGACTGGAAATCCTATCCATAGTTTTGCCGATGATAGCACATTGCATTCCACTTTCCATTTTGAGAAAAATTGCCCTGCTCAATCAACTTCAACTTCTCGAAAATGTGCTACCAATTCCTTAAATGCTGATCCTCAGATAATTCTCCAGTGGGGCAAAGACAACTTAGTTGATTTTAACCCTTCTAAAACTCAGTCTTGTCTTATAGCTCGCAAAAAGGATTCTTCTGCTCCTATGCTTATCTTTGGTGACACTCTGATTTCTAGGCAAAATGATATATCTCTTTTGGGGATTACCCTGACTTCTAATCTCTCTTGGCACAAGCACATTACAAATATTGCTTCCTCTGCATCTAAAAAACTTGGTTTTCTCTTTCGCTCTCGGCGTCACTTTTCTTCCAAACAGCTGCTCACCCTGTATAAATTGCAAATCCTCCCTATCATGGAATATTGTTCCCACATCTGGGGTGGTGCCTCCAAAACCTCTCTCAGGCTTCTTGATTGATTCCATTCAGAAGAGGGAGGGTAGGTTAATTAATGATTCATCTCTAACAGTCTCTCTCCACTCGCTGTCTCATAGACGTACTGTTTCTGCTGCATGCCTCTTCTGCAGATACTTCCATGGGCACTGTTCTTCTGAACTGGCTTCTATTATTCCCACTCTCTCTTTCAAAACAGTTCGAACATGTGCAGCCACCAGCCAACATCCATTTAGTATCCAACTTCAAACTCACAGAACCAACTTTTCATCTTCCTCGTTTATTCATTCAACTGCCGTTTTCTGGAACAACCTTCCTTCATACGTATTTCCTGAAAATTACAGTCTACAGAAGTTCAAGTTCAATTTCAACAAATATCTTCTTTCGTATTCTCAACCTTCAACCGAAGCACAGTACTAAGTACTATAGGGTCTAATACCTCTAGTGTTTGGGGTCTACATGAAAAAAAAAAAAAAAAAAAATGCACCAATAAAAATGACTGTATTACAAAAGCTTGTGCATGTAACGAGAAGTAACAGTACTTGATGTGACAAGTGGAAAAAGATGATCTATTAATGCTAGCCATCACAACTAAGTCTTGGATGCAAAATGATGAGGCACAACAAAGTTGCTGTTCTTTTTGGTACAGCAACATTGGCAAATGACATTATTCACAAAAATGATGAATGATGGAAATATTACTGTGATTTTCATAAAATGGGATACAAATTAGCAAATAATCAACTAAAGCTACATAAAGGTAAAATGAAAACAAAAAAAAAAAAAAAAAAAACACTTGTACAACGTTCAGTTAAAAATATAGTTTGTCGATCTTTTGAATGTAAACCAGGTATGTATAATTAAGTAAGAAGTAATTCTTACAGTTTGGGACTTGTATGAATATGCCTAAATGGAAACCTCAATCCCAAAAGTTTTTGTCAAAGCATAAATTACTTTAATACTGTGGATAGATGAGAAATAAGAAGAAATTTATAGTAATGGACTCAAATTTCTTTATTATGCATAAGCGGTAAGTTTTAACACATACATCTGGAAAAAGAAAAAATAGGTTTGACCAGCTTGAAGTGTATAGTGAATGGGTGCTAGCTGACTGATGCACTTTTGGAATGGCTTGAAAGATAAAGGTACATATGCCAAATGAGAAGAATGGTGCTACTTTAAATACATGACAAAACAGACATGCATTAGAAGAGGACATTAGGGATTATATCAGAATGTTGCAAGTGAGAAAGATCCTAATTAATTTGACTGCTCTTCTTAGACAGAGTAAAGAATAGTGATAGTAATTTTAACTTTTATGGCACATGGGCAACTTGTAAACCAAAAGTAAAAAACATTAAAAAAAGTCAATGGTAACCTAAAAATAAATTTATCATGTCAAAAGATATTAAAATCAAAATGCAATAACAATTAATAAAACCTACCAAAAAAAAAGTGTATATAATAACTATTAAAAATAAATAAATAATAATAATAATAAAATAAAAAATAAAAAATATATATATATATATTTTTATTGAAGTTTATGATTCACAAAAATTTAAAAACTTCAGCCAAGCTATCTTTTTCAGACAAAATCTGAGCGAATGTACAAGGCTCAAAGGATCAAAAGATAGTTGCTAAAACATTATGGCATGCAAAGATAAAATTTGGACATTCAATAAAAAATGTGCTTGATAGTTAAAATGGTGTCACAGTGCTTATAGCAGAAAGGAATGTGAAGACTGTGTTCTATCCAGAGCCAAGGTAAAACAACTACCTTTATGATTCCTGGGCAGATTAGACTGCCATAGTTTGATTACAGGCTTAATCTGAAATAATTTGTTTCAAATCTGTTCATGACACAAATGTTGCTATTGGTGAAAACAGTTTATTTCATATTGCTTTCCAATAGCCTATATAGGAGAATAACAAGCAAGGGTTATTAAGGGTCACTGCTGATTTCACTGTGGTATCTGCCAAATCACTTTCTGTGATTATAATGTGGCTGGATATCCAGCAGAAACAAATATCAAAATTGGAATCTAAGAGATAATGTAGCCTCCGTTGTACACAGGCAAGACTGAGTGAGGGTTATACCTGATCACTGATAAAGCTGCAGTGAACTTAGAGAATCAGTATATAATGCATTTTTGGTGGTGGCAGATTTCTATGTGGGCCCAAGCTAACTCTATAGCGGCAGCTCTGCAGTATACATGCTAATTCCAGGGAGAATGTGCATGATTATCATAATGTCTGGAAAGACAGCGACAGATCCCATAGACAGTTCTGACTTCGAGCCATCTGTATAAATTGGCAAGAAGTCAGAACTCCCAAATTCCTTTCTTCTACTAGTGACTTTAGTTCAACTCCAAGTGTATAAGTTATTTTGGGGTTACTGTTCCCTAGGTGTAAAGCAAACTGCCACTTTTCTAACCATCCCTGAAGTCTATCTAGGTCACTCTGAAGAAGCTCTGCTTGGCAGTGATCATTAACTACTCTACAAATCTTTTCATCATCTGCAAATTTAGTCATCACACCCTCTATCCCTTCATCAATGTCATTTAAGAAAATCAAGAACAACAGTGGTTCCAATACTGATCCCTGGGGAACCCCATCTGAGGAATTACCACAATCCTACACCTCCTGCCCTGAAGCCATCCTGCTATCCATCTAAGGATTTTCCCTGTGATTCCAACCAGTTCCACTTATAAAGTAACCACTCATGTGGGACTGAGTCAAATGCTTTGCTGAAATCTAAATAAACAACATCGAAATTATTCCCTAAATCCAGCTCATGAGTGACTCTGTCAAAATAGCTAATCAGATTTGTTATACATGATTTTCCCTTTACAAAACCATGCTGCACATCCTTCAAAATTCCATTCCATTTCTATCTAATGATCCTGAATTCCACCCTTGATCATTACCTCCATGATTTTCCTTACTACTGAAGTTAGACTGACCGGTCGGTAGTTTCCTACTACCCTCTTAGAACCACCTTTATGTATTGCAATATATTGGCACTTTTTCCAGTCCAACAGAATCTCTCTTTCTCCTGAGTCCAGTGATGCTCTCATAATTAGCCTCAATGGTTCAATACACTCACCTGCCACCTCCCTTAAAATTATAGGGTCTATGCCATCAACCCCAGGAGCCTTACTCACCTGTAAGCTCAAACGTTTTTTCATTAAATAATTATGTAAAATTTCAATATTGTTAATTACATATTTTTCAACTTCACTCCCATAATTTTTCATTGACAAAGGGTTTTTCCTTCTGTAAATATCAATGCAAAGTAATTGTTGAGTTCATCTGCAACATCATTTTGGGTATCTAATACTATCCCACATCCATTACATAAGGGTCCGATCTGATTTCAAACTTTATAACAGTATTAGTGCAAAAGGTAATTTCTATTCATATTTTTATTTCTTTTCATTCCCAATAGGAAATGCAATTTTACACATAGACATTAACAATGAGTTATTTAGCATATCTATCAATATCTCAATATATGTGACATATAAAAAATATAACAATATCTCAATATGCAATATACATGATGTATATTTAGAAACAAAATCACAGAGAATTTATGATCTTTTCTAAATAAGAAAAATAAGCGAAATTAATATATTACCAGCTCTTGAACTCGGAAGTGAAACATCAGACATAATAAATACACCAGCATTATTCAAAACCATTTCAGTATTTATGCCTCCACCAGGTCCACAACCTAAGTCATGAGATTCCATCTCTTTAAACATCTGTCAATTGAAATAAAACAAACTATATATATATTTTTTTCATCTACAACTTAAATATCCAAAGAGAAATATTTGCACAAAATATTTACTCAAACAAATATTTGCTCAAAATCCAAAATTTAATATATGTTTACCAAAACTATAAACATATATTAAATATATGATAATTACATAATTATTAAAAATAATATACAAGTACTCTTAAAATCTTTCTAACACATATGGTTTGCAGATAAATGTACTTGTAAAACCAGATCTGTAATTCATCAAATTTTACTTTTTACCCAAAATCTAAATGTTGCAATACTATAGTGTTAGCATTAGCATTAGCATTAGTAGAGGCATTTGATGCAAGAAAGCAAGCTTATGCAGCATCAGCCAAAAAAAAAAAAAAAAACCCACTTCCACTTCACCCCTCTGTTCGTTCAAAATACCTGTCCAGCTGAGCCTTAAACTTATTTAGGCTATCAACCTCCACCACAAGGGATGGCAGTATGTTCCACCAACCAACCACCCGCTGGCTAAAGGCAAATTTCCGCATGTCTATCCTACATCTGTCTTTCCTCAATTTGAATTTATGCCCTCTCAGGTGATTTTTCTGAGCTAGAGGAAGAATCCCATCAGCATTGAGCATGCTTAAACCATTCAAGGCTTTATACACCTCTATCAGATCACCTCGCTGGTGCCTAGTCTCCAGACACTGTAATTTGCAAAACTTAAGCCTTTCTTCGTAAGAGCACCCCTTTGTTCCATTCACTAATCTTGTTGCCCTTCTCTGTACTCGTTCCAGCAGCTCTACATCCTTCTTGAAATGAGGCCTCCAGACCTGTATACAGTACTCTAGGTGTGGCCTGACCATTGCCTTATACAATGGAATAATCACCTCCTTATCCCTGCTGGAAAAATTCCTGTATATCATTGACAATACTCCATGAGCTACTCTTGCAGCCCGTCTGCACTGCTCAGAGAACTTCATATCTGCCTGCACAATCACCCCCAAGTCCCTTTCATCCTCTACCACTGTCAGTGTAGTACCACAGAGTTGATACGTTGCTCTGGGGTTGCTTTTTCCCATGTATAGTACTTTACATTTGTCAATGTTAAACTTCATTTGCCACCTCTCAGCCCATCTGCTCAACCTTTCCAGATCCTGTTGCAGCAGCATAGTGTCAGTAGTGTCCTTGACAACCCTGCCAACCTTTGTATCATCTGCAAACTTGGACATTAAGCTTGATATACCATCATCAATATCATTTATAAATACAGAAAACAATAATGGACCCAACACTGAGCCCTGAGGGACTCCACTAATAACATTAGTCCACGATGAGCAGTGTCCATTGATTACCACTCTCTGCCTTCTCCCCCTCAACCACCCCTTTATCCATAGCAGCAATTTGCCTCCAATGCCACACTGCTCCAATTTGTGTAGCAGTCTTCCATGTGCAACAGTATCAAAAGCCTTTCTAAGATCCAAGTATATAATATCAAAGTTATTCCCTGCATCCAGTTCTTTTGTGACTGCATCATAGTATCCAATCAAGTTGGTCAGGCAAGACTTCCCCTTAACAAAACCATGCTGTGTCTGAGCTATAACTGAAGTCTTGTCTAAATGATCCTGCAGTGCTTCTTTAACCAGTGCCTCCATTAATTTTCCTGGAACAGAAGTTAAGCTCACAGGTCTATAATTACTTGTGTCAGCCTTTGATCCTCCTTTGTGAATTGGGGTCACATTTGCACATGTCCAGTCTATGGGTACCTCCCCTGAGTCCAAGGAAGCTCTCATAATTATGGCTAAGGGTTTGCTTACTTCCTTTGCTGCCTCCTTTAATATAACTGGATAGATCCCATCCACCCCGGGTGCCTTTCTTGTGTTTATCTTCAACAGTTTCTCCTCCACTTTACTCCCAGTTATTTCAAGATTCTGTAGCTTACTGCTAGAGTTGAATACACCTCTGGCATTCCCCTTGCTGAATAACTCCTCATGTGTGAATGTTGATGCAAAATATTCATTTAGTTTGTTAGCTACCTGAGCAGGATCATCAACAGTTGACCCATCAATATCAAGTGGACCAATCTGATTCATCCCCTTCCTTCTAGAGTTTACATAAGTAAAGAACTCTTTGCTGTTTTTCTTTGCATCCCTTGCCAAGGATTTCTCGTAATCTGCCTTCGCCTGCCTAACCTCCTTTGTAACTTGGTTGCGTATCAACTTGTATCTATCATAGGCTTCTGTGTCATGTGTTAATTTGTAAGTATCCCATGCATTTTTCTTCTCTGCCATATGCCTCATTATTTCATCTGACATCCATTTTGGCCTAAACCTTGAACAATATTTCTTAGTTGGTATGTAAAGCCTAGTAGCTTCCAAGATAAGTTCTTTGAATGCTTCCCATTTTGAATTTGCTGTTGGTAACATCATCAGTTGGTCCCACTGTATAGAATTTAAATACTGTCTCAGTCCATCATAGTCGCCTTTACGGAAGCAATAACCCTTCCCTTTACCCCTAATGGTAGTTACCTCTTTCAGTAAATCCCACTTCAGCACACTGTGATCACTGCCACCTAGTGGTTCATTTATCTGCAGATTCTGAATGCATGAAGAATCACTGCTGATAATCAAATCAAGAGTATTACTCCCTCTAGTTGCCTCCCGAACATGCTGATGTAGAAAACAATCATCCAATAAATCCACAAAAGCCCTGCTAGTGTGTGAGTAACCAGCCCCCAAATTCCAGTCAATATCTGGGAAATTAAAATCTCCCATTATAAGACTCTCTGATTTACTGGCCCACTCTATTTCCCTGTACAGTTCCTTATTATACTCATCAGAGTCATTAGGCCTATAGCACACTCCTACTCTCAATTTTGATCTCCCAATGCTTATGTCACACCAAACCGACTCAACACTGCACTGTCCAGCGATGTCGACTGGCTTCACTTCCTTGGTTTTTATGTGTTTCTTAACTAATAGCATAACCCCTCCTCCTTTCCTATCCTGTCTATCCTTTCTGTAGACGTTGTACTCCCCAAATTCCAGTTCTGCATTCCTTATATCTGTGTGACACCACGTCTCTGATATCCCAACAATATCTGCCTTTGATGTTTTGAGCAATACCTCAAATTCATCAAATTTATTTACCAAACTCCTAGCATTGGTGTACACGCAAGTATACCTGCACCTGTTTCTATTCTTAGCTACCCTAACACAACCCATGTGTTTACTTGTACCGCAATGGCTCCCAGCAGTCTCTGAAATACCATGCATCTTGTTTTTCAGGCTTCTGCTCATTCTAATAGAAGCAGTGCAAGAATCTCTTTCACCTCTGCCAGTGGCTACTGTCAATCTATTGGTCTTTGTCTCCCCCCAAGCTAGCAGTTTTCCGACCCACCTAACACTGCCTCGATAGCATCAGCAAATATTCTTGCACCCTTTCTATTTAAGTGTATCCCATCCCTGTAGAAGCAATCTCTCCTGTTAACAAGTACAGTCCAGGCTGAAAAAAATTCTACCCCTTGAGCCTTGCACAATCTTTCCAGGGCCGAATTGATCGACAAGGCTCTCATCATATACTCCCTCCTATCGTGTTATAACAAAGCAACATTGGCTAGTGTACTACTGTACTAAAATGCCAAAATTATACTGAAGTTCTGTGCACTAGGTTTTTTTTTTATATTTTTAATTTGTTGGGGCATCTTAGTCAACTGACAAATGGAACTAGGTAGGTAGGTAGGTAGGTCTGGTACATGGCATTTCTATTAATAATAATTCACAATATATTTATCCCTGGGGGGGGGATTTCAAAGGCCCAGCAGGTTGCTAACTGGTTGGAACATAGCAATGAATTCTCCATCCTTTCATGGTTGCTGCCATTTCACCTAATCTCAATCCAATTGAGTATATTTGGGAACTATGGGAAAAGGACATTCAATGCTACTACCATCCATCTAACAACATTTACAGAAATTTGGGTCTAATGTCAGCAAGTATCTTCTGTCTTCTCAAGTTAGAACTCACACATGGTCTAAGAACTGTAGGGTCTAATACCTTTAGTGTTTGCAGTTTTTATGTATTAAAAAAAAAAAAAAACATGCTGTTATTACGGAAATGTTTATAAAATTTATTTTGCCAATGAAGGAATAAAATAAATAAATAACGCTCATTAAAAATCTATAAAATTTATTCAATTCACAATATTACCTATACTTTTGTACTACGAAAAAAATAGCCTTAAATTTGTCAATTTTTTGTCAATATTAAAAAAAAGTACCATGGGGAATTTTTTTAATAATGGGGAAAGCTCTTCACTGTCCCCCCCTCTCCCAAAGTGGAGAGTATTCTGTACCTAATGATCTCCACTGTTCTGGAATTTATTTATTTATTTTGAAAAAACCATGATGATGTGCACACAAAACTAACAGGTGGTCAGGCCAAACAGTATTTATTTTATAAACAACTCAATCCATAAAAATTATAATATCAATTTGAAATAGACACATACAGGCAGCTACAAACAGTTTAGTAACTATGAGTTGAACAATTGTAAATTCTCAAAATATACAGACAACATATGCATTATCAAGGTTGACAGGACAGCTATTTCAGAACCGGTTTGTCACATGGCCCATGGTCACTTCACATAAAAAAAACGGGAAATACAAGGAATTATTTTGAAACAAATTAATACCATAATAGCAATACGATGGAAGAAAAGAATATAATTTTAAAAAATATAAAAACTAATGAGAGCATAAAGAATAACCAATTCACTATTGTTTGTTTGTTATTTGATTTTTAGGAGCATTAGCAACTAAGGCCATATTGCTCCGCGATATGCGGTGGTCATTTCGTGACCTTTCCGCATCCTTCGTATTTGGTGGTGACGGGCTCGAACCCCGGTCTAATCAAGAAGCGTGTGCTACGCACTGCTGCTCCTTCCCACCTGGCTACGGAGGCGCCACCAATTCACTAAGATTGAATGTAAGTAAATATTTCAAGCTTTTTTGAGAGAGAGAGAGAGAGAGAGAGAGAGAGAGAGAGAGAATTTAAGGTGCCTCCAGCTTAGGATGCCCTTCATTCTTGTTTACTTCCTAGCATGACCATGGTTAAATTTATGAAAACTC
Organism: Mastigoproctus giganteus; assembly: GCF_048544385.1. Taxonomy (NCBI): domain Eukaryota; kingdom Metazoa; phylum Arthropoda; class Arachnida; order Uropygi; family Thelyphonidae; genus Mastigoproctus; species Mastigoproctus giganteus. The sequence continues at coordinate 196,688,350 of NC_143583.1, read as the reverse complement.
TTGAGCTACATTGTGACAGTGAGATACAGGTAAGTTTAATGAACATGGCATGTAACTTCCTCATCAAGTTTGTGAAACCCAGGCACCAGATTTCTTTGATAGCAAATCAGAAATTTTAAAAATCATGACACTAATTTTCCATGTTACTGATAGTAGTAGCACAGAGGAATACTTTGCATTTAGAAATGAATATGAAATATTGTTTGATTTTTTTAATTACCAGGATGACAGGTATTCCACTGGGTTGCTGTCAAAAATTTAGGAGTTCTGTGTTAGCATGAAACATTTATATAGAAAACTTACAACAAATGCTGCAAGTAACTTTCTAGTTGGCAATACTGATGCTAGCCTTTAAAATCTGGAACTGGAAAGTGGGAAAGAGTACCATAGGATTTGAAATTTTTTTTACAGTAGCCTAGGGAGATAGCACAAATTTAGAAATAAATGTATAAACTTTATATTGTAATGTTAAATATAGTATATTTTCCTCCACAGCTGCTACTAAAATTTTGGATCTCTCCCCTCAAGAAAAAATAGTTCAGTGTAACTTGGAAAATATACATCAGAACAGTTATTAACACTACTACTGCAAACCTCCTAGATATTGACTGACAGATTAATTTAGACATATGAGCATATAGTTGAAAACCAGGTTTCTAAAAACCATTAATGAATTACTATAATGTAGGTAGAATAAAACTGTCAATGTAGGATAGTGATGATTCTTGGCATCACAATGAATAGTCCCAGTCTAAATAAGCAGCCGCCCATACCTCTTCCATAGTTCATTACTAGTACTATGCCATCCAAGAATTAAGTTCAAACATATTGAAAAATGCTTTACACAAAAAACAACATAAAAATGATAAATAATGTATAGCTTCACACAACATTTGGTGTTTGTTGTTGGTATACCAGGCTGTTGAGCTGCAGTTCGGTACAAAATATGGATAGGAGTGGCCGAAAGTGCTAGTCCCAAAGGACTCGCACTTTGGCCACTCCTATCAATACCTAAACCTAAAACCATCAGCAAAGATGACTGTAGTGACAATACAAACACTCACATCAGGACTCAATAATTCCTCTCCAGATTGTTTCTTGACATATTTTTGTTCTTCCACCTTTTACACCACATCAGCCAGCATTAGCTTTGGAAAACTCAAATGGATTACCTAGTGATACACAACAAAGGACTGGAAAGGTACTATATATAGGTACTATAACACCATCAACTGGAAAGGTACTATATATAAGGTACTATAACACCATCAACTCTATTAGAAACACCATAAGACAGCCATTCCTACTTTCAATAACAGTAACCAAAGTTACTTCACTAGTTCCAGGAGTGTCCATGCAGTTTTGACAAGCATGGTGTAAATAGCAAGATATGTTAAAGTTTCATGTTCTAAAATTTTAAGCATATATCAAGTGATCTATCTACCTTTTCTTGGGTTAATTTGTCTTTGTTCCTGAGCACATATACTGCTTCATCCACAGCTAATAATCCAACTATGGCATTCTTGAAACTCTCCACTACTAATTTACCTTCAGCACCAGGCTCTTTCTGAGGGAAATGTGGTGTCACTCTAACCTAAAAAAATGAGATAATTGGAAAATACTGTATGCACATATCATAAATGATTTTTAATAAAAATCATTACAAATAGTACACTAATTTATTATACAGCACAAAATAATATTCAGGGTGCCTAAAATGTTGGTAAATATTTTCAAATGACCATATCTCCTAGACAGAAATACTATACAATAATCACAGCTAGGTTACAAGATGGTTGGGTTGATTTGTTTTTCTGGTGCAAAAGCAACTGAGGCTATAGTGCGAAGATAACTGGCAGTCACTAACCTTTATACGGATTAGTGACAGCCCTTGCATACAGAAAATCTTCATACTGTACTGTAGCATCAGAAATAAAGCTAATGCAAAACACTGCTGTGTTGAAACAATGTTTAATCATTTTAGCATATCATCAATATGATTAGTAGTCAGATAAAAAAAAAATTCAATTTTCATTTGATTACTTAAGCTAAATAAGCAGTACAGTGTGTGTGTGTGTGTGTGTGTGTGTGTGTGTGTGTGTGTGTGTGTGTGTGTGTGTGTGTGTGTGTGTGTAGTGTCAAACGGCACCAGGGGTTTCCCCCAACTCCGCAAATAAGCAGTACAATGTAACATCTGGTTTACTGCACTTCAAGTATTTTAACGATTTTAATTAAAACGTTAATGCTTTAAATTAACAGATTATACAAAGACCAAAATATATGACTAATAAATTCTGGCTGATACTTAAGATTAAAGATAAGTAATAACTTAAGTTTTCTTCAGTTTTCTTTGTGCATTAGCCATTGCTGTTGCAGTATGTCAAGTGTAGGATGTATTGAATCATCCCTGACATGGTTGTACAGAAGAGCTATTACTATCAGTAGCTATAGAGCACACCCTATCTGAGTAAGTGCTTGCTAACCTAAAACACCCAATGTAGCCTTGAAGCACACATACATAGGTGAGTAGAGATTCACCAAGGTAGCCAGGAAGAAATCATCACAATGCCAAAAGCAAATTTGGGGTCAACTAATAGTCATGACATAAGTGATTCAGGAACAAACCTGATAGTCCAGTCTCACCTTGAAATTTCTCAACTAAATGGCAAGAAAGTTGTCACCTGTAGAATTCACTGTCTATGATGAATGCTTGCAGAGATGCAAAACATCAGACCATTGTATGTGGGGACCTTACTCAAGTAAAGTGAGGGCCCATCAAGCTCTCAGCTGTCCACACCAATGCCAGAGCTTGCACTTGGTCATCGCGCAACACAGCGGCAACCCCCAAGGCAGAATGCGCTGGTCCCAAAGGAACTAGTAGTTGTTGGTGACTCTATTGTCAGGGAAATGGGAAACATGCTTTGTAAAAAGGATAGGTGGAACAGGACTAGGGTATATCTGCCAGGGGCAAAGGTTGATGACGTTGTAGAGCGGATATCATCTTTTAAGGGCAAAAAAGGTGATATAGTTGTACACGTTGGCACTAATGATATTAAGAGTAGGAGACCGGCGGAATTACTTAACAAGTACAGGTCACTGATGAAAAAAAGCCATGAATTAGGGTTGAATTTGAAAGTGTCTGCAATTCTGCCCAGACACGATAGGAGGGAGTATATGATAAGAGCCCTGTAGATCAATTCAGCCCTGGAAAGATTGTGCAGGGCTCAAGAGGTACAATTTTTTTCAGCCTGGTCTGTACTTGTTAACAGGAGAGACTGCTTCTACAGGGATGGGATACACTTAAATAGAAAGGGTGCAAGAATGTTTGCTTATGCTATCGAGGCAGTGTTAGGTGGGTTGAAAACTGCTAGATTGGGGGGTTACAAGGACTAATAGATTAACAGTAGCCACTGGCAGAGGAGAAAGTGATTCTTGCACTGCTTCTATTGGAATGAGCAGCAGCCTGGAAAATAAGATGCAGGATATTTCAGAGACTGCTGGGAATCATTGGGGTACAAGTAAACACATGGGTTGTGTTAGGGTGGCTAAGAGGAAGAGCAGGTGCATGTATACTTGCGTGTACATCAATGCTAGGAGTTTAGTAAATAAATTTGATGAATTTGAGGTATTGCTCAAAATATCAAAGGCAGATATTGTTGGGATATCAGAGACGTGGTGTCACACAGATATAAGGAATGCAGAACTGGAATTTGGGGAGTACAATGTCTACAGAAAGGATAGACAGGATAGGAAGGGAGGAGGGGTTATGCTATTAGTTAAGAAACACATAAAATCCAAGGAAGTGAAGCCAGTCGACATCGCTGGACAGTGCAGTGTCAAGTCAGTTTGGTGTGACATAAGCATTGGGAGGTCAAAATTGAGAGTAGGAGTGTGCTATAGGCCTAATGACTCTGATGAGTATAATAAGAAACTGCACAGAGAAATCGAGTGGGCCAGTAAATCAGAGAGTCTTATAATGGGGGATTTTAATTTCCCAGATATTGACTGGAATTTGGGGGCTGGTCACTCACACACTAGCAAGGCTTTTGTGGATTAATTGAATGATTGTTTTCTACATCAGCATGTTCGGGAGGAAACTAGATGGAGTAATACTCTTGATTTGATTATCAGTAGTGATTCTTCATGCATTAAGAATCTGCAGATAAATGAACCACTAGGTGGCAGTGATCACAGTATTCTGAAGTGGGATTTACTCAAAGAGGTAACTACCATTAGGGGTAAAGGGAATGGGTATTGCTTTCGTAAAGGTGACTACGATGGACTGGAACAGTATTTAAATTCTATACAGTGGGATGAACTGATGATGTTACCAACAGCAAATTCAAAATGGGAAGCATTCAAAGAACTTATCTTGGAAGCTACTAGGCTTTACATACCAACTAAGAAATACTGTTCAAGGTTTAGGCCTAAATGGATGTCAGATGAACTAATGAGGCATATTGCAGAGAAGAAAAATGCATGGGATACATACAAATTAACACGTGACACAGAAGCCTATGATAGATACAAGTTGATCTGTAAACAAGTTACAAAGGAGGTTAGGTAGGCGAAGTCAAATTAAGAGAAATCCTTTGCAAGGGATGCGAAGAAAAACAGCAAAGAGTTCTTTACTTATGTAAACTCTAGAAGGAAGGGGATGAATCAGATTGGTCCACTTGATATCGATGGTTCAACTGTTGATGATCCTGCTCAGGTAGTTAACAAACTAAATGAATATTTTGCATTGACATTCACACATGAGGAGATATTCAGTGAGAGGAATGCCAGAGGTGTTTTCCACTCTGGAAGTAAACTAGATAATCTTGTAATAACTGAGAGTAAAGTGGAGGAGAAATTGTTGAAGATAAACACAAGAAAGGCACCTGGGGTGGATGAGATCTATCCAGTTATATTAAAGGAGGTAGCAAAGGAAGTAAGCAAACCCTTAGCCATAATTATGAGAGATTCCTTGGACTCAGGGAAATTATCCATAGACTGGAGATCTGCAAATGTGATCCCAATTCACAAAGGAGGATCAAAGGCTGACACAAGTAATTATAGACCTGTGAGTTTAACTTCTGTTCCCGGAAAATTAATGGAGGCACTGGTTAAAGAAGCACTGCAGGATCATCTAGACAAGACTTCAGTTATAGCTCAGACACAGCATGGTTTTGTTAAGGGGAAGTCTTGCCTGACCAATTTGATTGGATACTATGATGCAGTCACAAAAGAACTGGATGCAGGGAATAACTTCTGCTCATCGTGGACGAATGTTATTAGTGGAGTCCCTCAGGGTTCAGTATTGGGTCCATTATTCTTTTCTGTATTTATAAATGATATTGATGATGGTATATCAAGCTTAATGTCCAAGTTTGCAGATGATACAAAGGTTGGCAGGGTTGTCAAGGACACTACTGACACTATGCTACTGTAACATGATCTGGAAAGGTTGAGCAGATGGGCTGAGAGGTGGCAAATGAAGTTTAGCATTGACAAATGTAAAGTTCTACATATGGGAAACAGCAACCCTAGAGCAACGTATCAACTCTGTGGTACTACACTGACAGTGGTAGAGAATGATAGGGACCTGGGGGCGGTTGTTTAGGCAGATATGAAGTTTTCTGAGCTGTGCAGACGGGCAAGAGTAGCTCATGGTGTATTGTCGATGATATATAGGAATTTTTCTGGCAGGGATAAGGAGGTGATTATTCCCTTGTATAAGGCAATGGTTAGACACACCTAGAGTACTGTATACAAGTCTGGAGGCCTCATTTCAAGAGATGCTGGAACAAGTACAGAGAAGGGCAACAAGATTAGTGAATGGAACAAAGGGGTGCTCTTACGAAGAAAGGCTTAAGTTTTGCAAATTACAGTGTCTGGAGACTATGCATCAGCGAGGTGATCTGATAGAGGTGTATAAAGCCTTGAATGGTTTGAGCATGCTCAATGCTGATGGGATTCTTCCTCTTGCTCAGAATAATCACCTGAGACGGCATAAATTCAAATTTAGGATGGACAAATGTAGGATAGGCGTGAGGAAATTTGCCTTTAGCCAGCGGGTGGTTGGTTGGTCGAACAGACTTCCATCCCTTGTCGTGGAAGTTGATAGCCTAAATAAGTTTAAGGTTTAGCTGGACAGGTATTTCGAACGAACAGAGGGGTGAAGTGGAAGTGGTTATTTTTATTTATTTTTTTTTAATTTATTTATTATTTTTTTATTTATTTATTTTATTTTATTTTTTTATTTTTTATTTTTTTTTTGGCTGAAGTAGCATAACCTTGCTTTCTTGCATCAAATGCCTCTACTAATGCTAATGCATTGTGGAGAATCCTGTCCTAAAATCAGCTTGCTCCTTTGGTTGATTCTTGCCATGTATTCTTTCTAATCTGTTAGTAATGACTGTTGTGAACAACTTGTATATGTGAGATAACAAGCTAATTGGTCTATAATTTCCAATTTCTGATTTGTCTCCTTTCTTATGCAGCAAATCTATGATTGCATTATTCCACTCATTAGGCACCACACCTTTTCTAATGCATTTTGCCAGTTTTTGTGTCATGTCTCTTTCTCCCAATTTTAACAACTCTACAGTGACTTCATCTTCCCCTGGGGCTTTCTGATTCTTCATTTTCTTCAACGCATGTTCTACCTCATCAGGAAGAATATTGGGTATGTCGTATGTGTTACTAATTTGTGATCCATCTTCCCCATTGCTGGGGTCATTCCCTCGCTTCTTGTATAATTCTCTATAGTAGTCTTCAGCTATTTGAATTATGCCTTCTCTGTTATTTATAAGTATACCATCGCTATTCTTCAGTTTCAGTATCATTTGTCTTTCTGTATTACTGCTCATGGCTGCTGATTTAAGTCCTTTGTTTTCCCTTAATGCTTATTCTACTTTTCTTGTGTTGATTCTTCTTATGTCCGCTCTGATTCTCTTTCTAATGGCTTTGCATAACTCAGTATACTCAATTTTCTCCTTGTCAGTGTTTATCTTGCTCTCCATTTGTCGCCTTCAGTTCATCGACAAGTGTTTCTTGACTAATTTTTTCTTCTTTGAATTTCTTTTTATCTATAGGTTTCTTGGGCTTTATCACTTTCAGAAAGTTGTAATATTCCTCATTGATATCTTGGTCCTGAGCAGTCTGCAGAGGCTCAAACTTGTTCTTAAGTTCCATTACATACTGCTTTTTCTCCTCTTTTGTTATCTCAAAGACCTTCATATTATTTACTCAAGTCAGTTTTTTTACTTTCTTTTCTTACATCTATAACAAGTGTGCATCTTACCATTCTGTAATCACTTCCAACATTTACCTTATTCAGGATGGTAACATCATTCACAATATATCTTCTGTTAGTGAGGATGAAGTTGATTTCATTAGATGTTAATCCATTTGGACTCTTCCATGTCCACTTTCTGTTCACCCTTTTCTTGAAAAAAGTGTTCATTATTGACAATACTTGAGATTCTGCAAATTCCACAGGTCTTTTTCACCTCTTTCATTTCTTTCACCAATTCCAAAATTTCATGTAGTTCCCCTTTCTGCGCTGTTTTGTCTTTTTCCAACCTTAGCATTGAAGTTCCCCACAACGATAGTGTAGTGGGTTTTCTGCTCATCTAGAAGACTCAATTTCAGTGTACATTTCTTCCACCTCTTCATCATCATGGCCTGATGTTGGTGCATAAATCATTATAACCTTTAGCCTAACCTCTTAGAAATCCTGAGTATTAGTCTTGACACTCTTGGTGATGTACTTTTGAATTCCAAAATGTTGTTTTTTATATCTTTATGGACCAGAAAGCCAACTCCCCTTTCGCTCCTTTCAATGTTTCCATTGGTGTACAGTAGATTTCCACTAGATAAACTTATAAGTGATTAATTTCTTCTTCTTCTTGTTTCAACTAAACTGATGATATTCCAATTCACATTTTCTAATTCCTTTTCCAGCTCTAATATCCTGTCTTCACCGATGAGCGATCTTACATTGTAACAGGCTAAGTTCAGTTTCCGTGCATGGCAGCCTGTCGTACCCAGAGATTCTTAGCACCCTCTGCTTCCACTCTGATCCTCTCTCTGCCATAAGAGGTGAAGTGAAAGCTGCTGGGGACTGAGAGCCATTTGTTTCATTGTGCTGTCATGTGCTGGAGAGTTTGGTCTTTTCTTCTTCATGCTGACCAGGCGTCTTGAAGAAAACCACTCTACACGTTCATTGCCACCTAAGTGACGTAGCAGGGTTTAACATCAAGAAAGTATGCATGAGTGGATTTTATGGAGGCAAACAAACCGGACTTCTCCTAAGTCTTCTGCAAAAAAGATATTGGATCCATCAGTGTTTTAGACCCAGCTTAACAACAAGCCAAAGAAGCCTTGATTCCCAAGTGGAAAAGAAGACCAAAACAATGATCATAGAAATTAGACATGACAGTCCAGAAAAGTTTTAGCAGGCAAAGAGAAACCATAGATCATAGAGAGAAATTAACAGAATCCAAGATATCTATAGAGAGAACAGATGAAGATATCCCCAGGGGCTCACATCTGGTGAGTATGGGCTTGGCACACACAGGGTCCTGAGCTGGATATCATCATTCTTCACCTTCTTGGTGATTCCCTTCTACTTTTCTCTCTCTCAGGGTAATTCAGAATTTTTTTTTCTTTTTTGCCTGGTGCAGCATAAGCCTCAGGCTTCCTTGCATCATATGGCTAATAATAATAATAATAATAATAATATCAAAAAACGATACACCAATATAAGATATGCAAGATTAGAAATTAAACACATGGGAAAAACTCCTGGACAAATGCAGGAATGCTGAACCTTGGGAGCTAATCTTTAGACTTATAACAGACAAAATATACCCAGGAGAGATCTCATCCTCCATCAGAGATTCAAACAACCAGGAAAACTTCTCCTCAGAACAATCAAACAAGATTCTCAACTCCATTATCCTCCAACGTACTCACACTCCAGAATCCAACATTCACACAGAGACGTGACTACATCACATCATGCTTCAAAGAAAACCAAACAAATAGCAGTTTAACTGGGATGAGATTAGATTAGTCTGGCAACTGTTTCCACTAGACTGGGAAAATACAACAGTCCAAACCTGCTTAAAGTAGATGTCATCAAAAGTGGAAGATCTAGGCCATTTCCCCAGATTTCCTACAGAATGTCTACAATTCCTGCTTCAGAGATAGTGCTTTCCTTACGGAAATGTGAAACTCTCAAAATTCTACTGAAATGTATATCAACATGATGCAAGACAACTCTATTGAAATGAGCAGAACCCTGAAAAACAAGATGCAGGATATTTCAGAGACTGCTGGGAGTCATTGCGGTACAAGTGAACACATGGGTTGTGTTAGGGTAGCTAAAAATAGAAACAGGTGCATGTATACCTGCGTGTACACCAATGCTAGGAGTTTGGTAAATAAATTTGATGAATTTGAGGAATTGCTCAAAACATCAAAGGCAGATATTGTTGGGATATCAGAGACGTGGTGTCACACAGATATAAGGAATGCAGAACTGGAATTTGGGGGATACAATGTGTATAGAAAGGATAGACAGGACAGGAGGGGAGGAGGGGTTATGCTATTAGTTAAGAAACACATAAAATCCAAGGAAGTGAAGCCAGTCGACATCGATGGACAGGGCAGTGTTGAGTCAGTTTGGTGTGACATAAGCATAGGGAAATCAAAATTGAGAGTAGGAGTGTGCTATAGGCCTAATGACTCTGATGAGTATAATAAGATATTGTACAGGGAAATAGAGTGGGCCAGTAAATTAGAGTGTCTTATAATGGGGGATTTTAATTTCCCAGATATTGACTGGAATTTGTGGGTTGGTCACTCACACACTAGCAAGGCTTTTGTGGATTTATTGGATGATTATTTTCTACATCAGCATGTTAGTGAGGCAACAAGAGGGAGCAATACTCTTGATCTGATTATCAGTAGTGATTCTTCATGCATTAAGAATCTGCAGATAAATGAACCACTAGGTGGCAGTGATCATAGTGTGTTGAAGTGGGATTTACTCAAGGAGGTAACTACCATCAGAGGTAAAGGGAAGGGTTTTTGCTTTCGTAAAGGCGACTATGATGGTCTGAGACAGTATTTAAATTCTATACAGTGGGACCACCTGATGATGTTACCAACAGCAAACTCAAAATGGGAATCATTCAAGGAACTAATCTTGGAAGCTACCAGGCTTTACATACCAACTAAGAAATATTGTTCAAGGTTTAGGCCTAAATGGTTGTCAGATGAACTAATGAGACATGTGGCAGAGAAGAAAAATGCATGGGATACATACAAATTAATGGGTGACATGGAAGCCTATGATAGATATAAGTTGGTCTGTAACCAAGTCACAAAGGAGATTAGGCAGGCAAAGGCAGACTACGAAAAATCCTTGGCAAAGGACCTATTAAACTCAAGAAGGAAAGGGATGAATCAGATTGGTCCACTGGATATTGTTGGTTCAACAGTTGAGGATCCTGCTCATGTGGCTAACAATCTAAATGATTATTTTGCATCTACATTCACGCATGAGGAGTTATTCAGGAAGGAGAATGATGTAGGTAAAGTAAACATTGGCAGTGAGCTAGATGATTTTGTAATAACTGAGAGGAAAGTGGAGGAGATATTGTTGAGGATAAACATAAAAAAGGCACCTGAGGTGGATGGGAGCTATCCAGTTATATTAAAGGAGGCAGCAAAGGAAGTAAGCAAACCCCTAGCCATAAAATTATTAGAGCTTCTTTGGACTCAGGGGAGGTACCCATAGACTGGAGATGTGCAAATGTAACCCCAATTCACAAAGGAGGATCAAAGGCTGACACAAGTAGTTATAGACCTGTTAGTTTAACTTCTGTTCCAGGAAAATTAATCGAGACACTGGTTAAAGAACCACTGCAGGATCATCTAGACAAGAATTCAGTTATAGCTCAGATGCAGCATGGTTTTGTTAAGGGCAGGTTTTGCCTGACCAATTTGATTGGATACTATGATGTAGTCACAAAAGAACTGGATGCAGGGAATAACTTTGATATTATATATTTGGATCTTAGAAAGGCTTTTGATACTGTTGCACATGGAAGACTGCTGCACAAATCGGAGCAGTGTGGCATTGGAGGCAAATTGCTGCTATGGATAAGGGGATGGTTGAGTGTAAGAAGACAGAGAGTGGTAATCAATGGACACTGCTCAACGTGGACTAATGTTATTAGTGGAGTTCCTCAGGGTTCAGTATTGGGTCCATTGTTGTTTTCAGTGTTTATGAATGATATTGATGATGGTATGTCAAGTTTAATGTCCAAGTTTGCAGATGATACAAAGGTTGGCAGGGTTGTTAAGGACACTACTGACGCTATGCTGCTGCAACAGGATCTGAAAAGGTTGATCAGATGGGCTGAGAGGTGGCAAATGAAGTTTAACATTGACAAATGTAAAGTACTACATATGGGAAACAGTAACCCCAGATCAACATATCAACTCTGCGGTAGTACACTGACAGTGGTGGAGAATGAAAAGGACCTGGGGGTAATTGTGCAGGCAGATATGAAGTTCTCTGAGCAGTGCAGACGAGCTGCAAGAGTAGCTCATGGTGTCTTGTCAATGATATACAGGAATTTTTCTAGCAGGGATAAGGATGTGATTATTCCCTTGTATAAGGCAATGGTTACGCCACATCTTGAGTACTGTATACAGGTCTGGAGGCCTCATTTCAAGAAGGATGTAGAGCTGCTGGAACGGGTACAGAGAAGGGCAACAAGATTAGTGAATGGAACAAAGGGTTGCTCTTATGAAGAAAGGCTTAAGTTTTGCAAATTACAGAGTCTGGAGACTAGGCACCGGCGAGGTGATCTGATATGGTGTATAAAGCTTTGAATGGTTTCAGCATGCTCAATGCCAATGGGATTCTTCATCTTGCTCAGAATAATCACCTCAGAGGGCATAAATTCAAATTGAGGAAGGACGGATGTCGGATAGATGTGCGGAAATTTGCATTTGGCCAGCGGGTGGTTGGTTGGTGGAACCGACTTCCATCACTTGTTGTTGAAGTTGATAGCCTAAACAAATTTAAGGCTCAACTGGACAGGTATTAACGGAGGGGTGAAATAGGAATGGTGTGTTTTTTTTTTTTTTTTTTTTTTTGGCTGATGCTGAATAAGCTTGCTTTCTTGCATCATATGCCTCTATTAATGCTAATGCTAATCTAGGCCATTTCCCCACATCTCCTACAGAATTTCTACAATTCCTGCTTCACAGATAGTGCTTTGATTATGGAAATGTGAAACTCTCAAAATTCTACTGAAATGTATTTCAACATGACGCAAGACAACTCAGACTAGTCATCCAACCAATATGGATTTAAAAGGGGCCTGTGCACTGAAGATGCCATTAAAGCCATCAACACAGCATATGAAACAGAGGAAATATGCTATTGGCGTCTTTGTGGTTTTGTTTTTGTTTTGTTATTTGGTTTTTAGGAGCATTAGCAACTAAGGCCATATTGCTCCGGGATATGCGGTGGTCATTCCCTGACCTTTCCACATCCTCCGTATCTGGTGATGACAGGCTCAAACCCCAGTTTAATCAAGAAGCGTGTGCTACGCACTGCTGCTCCTTCCCACCTTGCTACGGAAGTGCACTCTTTGTGGATTTAGCATTAGCATTAACATTAGTTGAGGTATATGATGCAAGAAAGCAAGATTATACAGCATCAGCCAAAAAAAAAAAAAAAAAAAAAAACCTTCCATTTCACTCAACTAGTCACTCCAAATGTTTGTCTACTTCTGCCTTAAATTTATTTAAGCTTTCAACTTCCATAACAACAGATGGAAGTCTTTTCTAGAAATCAACTACCCGCCAGTTAAAATCAAACTTCTGCACATCTATTCTACAACTGGCTTTCCTCAATTTGAATCTATGATCCCTCAGGTTCTTAATCTGAGCAAATGGAAGTATCCCATCAGCGTGCCAAACCATTCAATATTCAAGGTCTTATACACCTCACAGGTGCATAGTTCCCAGATGCTGAAACTTGCAGAACTTAAGCCTCTCCTGGTAAGAGAACCCCTTTGTTCCTCTCACCAATCATGTTACCATTCTCTGCACTCATTCTAGGAACTCTACATCCTTCCTAAAATGGGGCCTCCAGACTTATATACAGTACTCAAGCTGTGGCATGACCATTGCCTTATACAAAGGGATAATCACCTCCTTGTCTCTGCTACCAAATTCCTATATATCATTGACAAAACTCCATGACCTGCTCTGGCCGCCTGTCTGCACTGCTCAGAGAACTTCATATCTGACTCCACAATTACCCCCAGATCTTTTTCATTCTCCACCTCCCTGAGTGTAGTACCACACAGTTGGTACATTTTTCTTGGGTTACTGCTACCCATATGTAGTACTTTGCATTTGTCAATGTTAAACTTCAGTTGCCACTTCCCAGCTCATCTGCCTAACTTTTCTAGATCCTGGTGCAGTAGCATACTGTCTTTATTGTCATCAACAACAACCCTGCCAACCTTTGTATAATCTGAAACTTGGACATTAATATTGATATAACTTCATCGATATCATTGATAAATACGCAAAACAACAATGGGCCGAGCACCGAATCCTGGGGGACTCCACTAATAACATTAGTCCATGTAGAGCAGTGTCCATTTATTACCACTCTCTGTCTCCCACTCAACCATCCCTTTATCCATTGCAGTAAATTGCCCTTAATGCCATACCACTCCAATTTGTACAGCACTCTTCCATGTGCAACAGTATCAAAAGCTTTCCTGAAATCCAAATATATGATATCAAAATTATTTCTTGCATCCAGTACCTTTGTGACCACATCGTAGTATTCAATCAAATTGGTCAGACATGATTTACCCTTAACAAACCCTTGCTGTGTCTGAGCTATCACCTCTTTAACCTGTGACTCCATTATATTCCCTGGAACAGAAGTTAAACTAACAGGTCTATAATTATTTTGTCACTCTTTGAACCCCCTTTGTGATTGGGGATACATTTGTACATATCCAGTCCATGGCGACCTTCACTGACTCTAAGGATGCTCTCATAATTATGGCTAAGGGTTTGCTTACTTCCCTTGCTGCCTCCTTCATTATAACTGGATAGATTCCATCTGCCCCAGGTGCCTTTTTTATGTTTAGCTTCAAAAATTTCTCCTCCACTTTGATCTCAGTTATTACAAAATCACTTAGCTCCCTATTAGAGTTTGATAAACTTCTGGCATTCCCCTCCTTGAATAACTCCTCATGTGTGAATGTAAATGCAAAATACTCATTTAGTTTATCAGCTACTTGTGCAGGATCATCAACAGTCAAACCATCTATGTTAATGAACTAATCTGATCCATCCCCTTCCTTCTAGAGTTTACGTAAATAAAGAACTCTGCTGTTTTTCTTTGCACCCTTTGCCAAAGATTTCTCGTAATCTGCCTTTGCCCGCCTAACCTCCTGTGTGACTTGATTACAGACTAGCTTATATCTGCCATAGGCTTCTGTGTCATCTGATAATTTAAATGCATCCCATGCATTTAAATTATCAGGTGGTTAAATTATCATTCTTCTCTGCCACAAGCCTCATTAATTCATCCGACATCCATTTAGGCCTGAACCTTTAACAGTATTTCTGAGTTGGTATGAAAAGCCCAGTAGCCTCCAAGATTAAGTCCCTGAAGGCTTCCCATTTAGAATTCACTGTTTATAACATCTTCAGTTGATCCCACTGTATAGAATTTAAAAACTGTCTGAGACCACTGTAGTCATCTTTACGAAAACAAAACCCCTACCTTTTACCCTTGATGGTAGTTACATCTTTAAGTAAATCCCGCATTGGTACACTATGATCACTGTCAACTCATTGATTTCAAAGGGGGCTTCTGACATCCTTTGGTGGCAAAACATCCTAAAGAAGTTCAGGGAGGCCAAAGTGTCAAATCTAGTATGCAAGCTGATCTCCAGTTACTTCGATAACAGAAGAATCACTGTGCAATCCAACCATTACCAGATAACCAGGAAAGTCACTAGGGATTGCCCCTAAGGATCAATTCTTGGACCACTATGCTGGAACACATGTTCAACACCTGGCTGTTGAGGGAACACTAGAATATCACCCAGCTGGCACATACAGATGACATGGCAATCACTGCCTATGGAGACTTCAGGACAACAACTCAATGAAATCCCTAACACCATTCTTAAAGCCCCCGCTGAATGATGCAATAAGAATAACCTGAATGTATTCACAATGAAAACAAGGATGGTGGAGGTCTTAGGATGTTCAAAGAACACCCTAAGACCTCCACCATCAAATACATAGAACAAAAAATAAAACATGAGAGTTCTTACAAATATCTGTCTACCTAGATGACATATTCTCAAACACTGCAGCTATCACAAAGAAAATGTGAAATGTGAAAAACTTTGCTAGAAAATAGTTCAAGTCACTTAGAACTGGGGCCCAAAGACATGCTGACTAAAGTTATACTATGGGTGTATAATTCACCCTATTATGACATATGATGCTGGTTCATGGGAGCACCAAATCGAGGTTTCCACTGTCCAGCGAAGACTGGCCCAGACCCATGAATTATCCTCCTCCTCCTCCTCCTCACAATCTCCAGGGCCTGCAGGACAGTTTCCACTCTAGCCCAGGTTATATGTGGGAAGCTGCCTATTGAGCTGAGATTGCATTAATTGCTTGAAATACCATCACACAAAGAACTGGATCACGCAATCCAATTCAAATGGAGAAAACAACAATCAGAATGGAGCTCGTAAACCACTGGCAACTGTTTGGAATCTGAATGACCTGGGCAGTGCTACCTTTAGGCTTCTTCCAAAGGTGCAGGAGTTAGTAAGCACGATCTCATAATTAAAAAGGGTCTATATGGACCCTTTTTAATTATGCTTTTCTAATAAATGCTTGCCTGAGATCCGTATATCACTTATTTTACAACAGTCTGACACCATAACAATCCCTGGAGTTCTGAGTTTGCTTTTGACTGTAAACATCGATGAGAGATATTCATCAACTCAACTACCATTTCTGCTGGGCCTTCTATAGACTTTCCTGCAACCAGGTAAGGAACCAATGGGATTTAATCTCTTCCTTTTCCTATTCATATATCAGAACTCCTCATCTTGTTTTTAGCTTTTGTT
Organism: Mastigoproctus giganteus; assembly: GCF_048544385.1. Lineage (NCBI taxonomy): Eukaryota > Metazoa > Arthropoda > Arachnida > Uropygi > Thelyphonidae > Mastigoproctus > Mastigoproctus giganteus. The sequence goes on along the minus strand of NC_143583.1, from coordinate 196,672,145 downwards.
AGTGCTTTCTCATAATCAGCTTTCATACACCTTACCATAGGCCCCTCTGTAGCCAGGTGGACAGGAGCAGCAGTGCGTAGCACACGAGCCCGTGACCACCAAATACGGAGGATGTGGAAAGGTCAGGGAATGACCACCGCATATCCCCGGAGCAATATGGCCTTAGTTGCTAATGCTCCTAAAAACCAAATAACAAACAAACAAACAAACCATACCATATCACTGGTTTTGTTACATATTCTATTATAATGCTTATACAAATTGGAATCACATGGAACAACTAGACACACAATGGTCTGCGACTGTCCCATGCTTGCTTCTATTGCTCAATCAAACTCTTAACCTCACCTCTCATCCATTTTGGAACCTTATATTTATGGAATCTGACCACTCATATGAATATGTTTGTAGCTTCAAAGATTAATCCATTGAACATTTGCCATTGTGTATTTGTATCCGGCACAGCATACAGTAGTCACTCCAATTAATCAATCCCAAGAAATAGCTCACTCTATTACAAATACACCCAGGGAAGTAGAGAATGAAAAAGACCTGGGGGTAAGTGAGCAGTCAGATATGAAGTTTTCCAAGCAGTGCAGACAGGCTACCAGAGCAAGTCTTGGGGTCTTGTCAGTGATATACAGGAATTTTGTTTGCTAGCAGGGATAAGGAGGTGATTATCCCCTTGTACAAGGCAATGGTTAGGCCACACCTTGAGTACTGCATACAGGTCTTCTGGCCTCATTTTAGGAAGGATGTAGAGCTGCTGGAAAAAGTACAGAAGACGGGAAACAAGATTGGTGAATGGAACAAAGGGTTTCTCCAAGAAAGGCTTAAGTTCTGCAAATTGCAGTATCTGGAAATTAGGCACCTGCGAGGTGATCTGATTGAGGTAAAGGCCTTGAATGGTTTGAGCAAACTCAGTGCTGATGAGATTCTTCCTCTTGCTCAGATTATGCACCTGAGGGGACATAAATCCAAACTGAGGAAAGACAGTTGTTGTAGAATAGATAGGTGGAAATTTGCCTTTAGCCAGAGTGTGGTTGATTGCAGGAACAAGTCGCTGTGGAAGTTGATACCTTAAATAAATTCAAGGCAGAACTACACAAACTTTGGGAATGAATGGGTGGGTGAAATGGGGATTTTTTTTTAGCCGATGCTATATAAGCTTGCTTTCTTGCATCATATGCCTCTACTAATGCTAATTTCCTCTCTTCAAATTTAAACTCTTGCCTTTACTTTTGACTGGACTGGGTTTTTTTTACATACAATCTATTTTATGACGCTACTGATTCTCCACACTGTCAATTTTTATCAAAAAATTGACAGTGTGGAGAATCAGTGTGAAGAATTGACAGTGTGGAACTCCTTAATGCGAACTAGACAGTATATTAGAGCTCCCTTCTACACACTTGAACATGCTAGGATAAGTAGCAATTATCCAATTTTCTCAAAAACCTGTACCATGTCAGTGCATTTTCCAGTCCCTTTATTATAAGGGATAGGCTGAAGGTGCCCATAATTAGACAGTCATACCTGCTAGTCCATTCATATTGCCTAAAGAGAATTTTCATAATCCTCAGTCATCTGGGTTTTCACCTTGAGGCTAGGCACCTGTGAGATCTTATTGATCTTATTGAAGTCTCTGAATGGGCTGAGTAAACTCAATGCTGATGGCATCCTTCCTCTTGCTCAGACTACACACATGAGACATAAATAATTCAACTTGAGGAAGGATAGCTACAGGATAGAAGTATGGATATTTTCCTTCAGCCAGCAGGTAGTTGATTACTGGAACAAGCTTCCATTTGAATAAATCCACTAAACAAACTATTAGAATGGGGTGGACAAATGATATAGGAAATAATTTTTCCTATATCACCTGTGCAAATACTGAACTCCCATCTAGTATTGTGGAGGTGAATAAATAAGTGTAGTTTAAATAAATTTAAGGTAAATTATTAGAGAAGAGAATAGATGAGACAGGTAGTTTTTCTTTTTCCCCTGGCTGATGATGCTGCAGGTTATTGGACCAATCTCAATGCAATTGAGACCAATCTCAAAGCTGTATCTCAGACAGCTGCAGTTTCTGATATACTCATAGATATGTGTCTGCCGTCAACTACCGTGCCATGTTCAAAGTTACTTAAATCTTTCATCTTGCCCATTCTTGCTCCAAATGCACATGTACAATATTCTTGTGTACCTGCACAGCAGTTTTATATCACATGGTAAAACACATGCTTTTACTGAAGGAACAGTCACTTTATTAGGTAAATGCCTAATAAAGTAGCCCTTCATGTATCTGAACAAGCACTAAAGTCATTCCCCACTTCTTGGCTTAATTCATTAGGCTATATCTAATAGAAAGATTCATTCCATAACTGCTCCTTAACAGCTTAACACTACACTATACTCAACATTATACTCTTCTATACTCCATACAGATGCAAATTTCCTCGAACTTTATCATCAACTCTTCCACAAGTTAAGTAACTCCTAATGAACATTTGAACCTCTTTTCTTTTTCTTTTTTTTGTAGAATGTATAATAATACACTAATATTGTAATAAGATATTGTTTGCAAATTATATATATATATATATCATGGTCTTCTACAGATAGTGTTTTTACTTTAGGTAATACGATTGTGTCATCATTGTATGATCATAATATATGATGTTCATTTATTAATATAAATTGAAGCTATAGTATTGCTCAATTTGTATGGTCCTATAAATAGTCTTTCCATGTAAATATAAATTTTCTGAAGAGCCATGTGTGCCCACTTAATCCCCCATGTGGCCAGATGCTCATCTTTTCACTGGGAGTTTGGTTTGATGGCAGAGATAAATCTTGGAATTAATCATGGACTTTATTGGATACTTTATACCCCTTCTATACCAGTATGAAATAAAGAAGATTTATTAATTTATCTATAACTCAGAAGAAATGTTTAGCATAAGTACTATTTTAAGTTTTTACTGTAGACAATGAACCACAACTACATTTTTACATTAAATGAACAAAATATACTAAATTTACTACTACACCTATATATACATAAGGTTCATAAGTTAATCTTGTTAATCAAACAAATTATTAAATGATTTAAAAGGCAGATTCTGACCTGAATAATCATCTCAACATTCCATTCCTTCCAATATAAGTTTAAACTCCACTATTAAATTTCATACCTACAGGAAAGAAAACACTAGACCTACCTCAGATTTTACTTGACAGCGATTTTCCACATTTAGTTTGAGAGAATCAACTACTAATACACCTCTGTGAAGAGCATAGGCAATGATTCGAATGCTAGGCACCATTTCATATGTAACCATGAATTGCAATTTTCGCTCAGTAACTTTTCCCTTGCGAAGCTGACCTGATGTGATGATTTTTCCTCTTGATACAACCTGTACAAACAAGATTTTTTCAAAATTCACAACTAAGTGAGACCTCTTAGTAAGTTTTTATTTCACGTTGCACTTCCCTGAATACTTTTTACTAATCATTTTTACTGATTTAAGAAAATTAAAATTATATTTTGTGAAAGAATACATAACTGGTTCATACTTGAGAAGAACTACTGAACCTTCAATGATGTTAATATAATACAAAGAAATGTTGCTAAAATTAGTTAGAAATAATTAAATTTCAAATTGCATTTTAGTCATGTTACTAAGTCATTTCTTTTATCAACAAGTGGCACTAATTATTTTAAACACTTAAATTTAATTTCAAATATTTAAAAAAAATTTACTTTACGAATTTATTATAATAATAACAATTAATGTCCAATATGTTCTACGTTGATAATAATATTTGTAAAATAATTTAATTTCTGGAGAGTATCATACTGAAGTGTTCTACGTACTATATTGAGGTAAACTCCTCTTATTATTTTACAAATATTAATATCAACGTAAAACGTATTGAGTATTACAGCTCTGATTCATACTATATAATAAAATAATATATAAAGCATATACCAAAGTATAAAAATCATTAATATATAAGAGTAAATCAGCCAAATACACCACAGAACTGCAAATAAGTCAGAAATTTCTCCAAAAAAAAAAAAAAAAATTTTAAGTTCCAGCATTAGCTTTCTATAATGATCTGAACTTTTCTTCATTAAATCAAACTTTTAATGGTGCTATTTTTTTAAAGCAACTATGCGTTTAGGAAACATCCTGACAATCTTCTTAATTGCTAAAATCACAACACAAAAAATTGACCTGTCTTGAGAATTCTATAGAATTTTCCAGTCAATAAGTTTAACATTTGCATCATGCAGTTTCAGTATATCATAACAGTAAATTTCAGGTGTTTTATAGTTATTTTTTCTGTTTTAAGGAGTGAAAAACTTCAATTTCTAGAAGATAAAACCATGTAACCCTCATCCAAAAGCCATAGTATGAAAAAATTACATTCTCCAGTCCCAATATTACATTTTAGTCTTAAAGAACTGCTTCTCAACTTTAACTAGAGACAAAAGTGTAAAAGAAACTTCTGGATCAAAATACTGCCTTGACCCCAGCACCCATGCAAAAGTGTGCATAGTGGTTTCTTTTACACCTCCTATCAGGTCCTTTTATATATTACTAGAGGCATATAACACACACACACACACACACACACACACACACACACACACACACACACACACACACACACACACACACACACACACACACACACACACACACACACAACTCCCGATCACCTGTCCATGCCTTCCAATAATTTGTCTAGTTCTTCCTTCAATTTATTCAAACTGCCCACTTCCACAACAAAAGACAAGTTTCTTCCAACATTCAACCAACCCACTGGCTGAAAGTAAAGAAGTCTTTGCTGCTTTTCTTGGCATTCTTTTCCAGAGACTTCTGTAATCTGCCTTAGCTTGCCTAACCTCTTTTGTGACTTCTTTACATGCTAGTTTGTCTACCATAGGCTTCTGTATCACCTGATAATTTATGTGTCCCATGCATTTTTCTTCTCTGCCACAAGTCTCATCAGTTCATCTGAATGAACTGATGAGACTTGGGTTATGTTCAACACAATCAGCACAGTCTTCATCCTGGACTTTTATAAACAAAACGTTTTGGTGATGATTATTTAGTGCACTTGTTGTTGTTGTTTTTGTTAGATTTATTGGTGCATCAGAAACTTAGGCTATAATGCACTAATTACTGTCTAATATCTTATTCGTTTGTCTTACAAGTGATATGGTTCATATATTGTGATATTTATTTATCAATTTTAAAAAGAGAAAAATGTCAACCATGTCCTCGCGATCTCATAGAACACACTGTAATGATAACTGATTGGAGTTATGAAAATGAGAGCAGAAAGCAGTTTTCCGTTCTTTCAAATATAGCGGGCATTCTACGATGATATGTTTTACTGTTAATGAGCATAAGCAATTACTGCATTGTGGAGGATCATCATTTGTTAGTAGGTGGCTATGAGTGAGGAATGTATGCCAATGCGTAATCTGGCTAGGGTGGTTTCTTCCTTTCTATTTCATCTCAGACTGGATTGCCACTGTTTGGATTCGACATCATGATTCTTCAAGAACCTTATACCCATGCCAAGTAGGTGTGCGGTTACCCACTTGAATACAAAATAATCCAAGCAGATAATGAAACTCCCCGGGCAGCAATTGTAGGCAAGAACCCAGAACTCACCACCACCAAAATATCAATTCTCTGCACATTCTGGGCAGTGTGCTTGCATGTCATAGGTCTCCTTGGAACCTTTTATGTGGTCTCTATATATAACAGACCTGGAGAGGATATTCTATCAACAATAAACTATCTGAAAAACATAGCGGCCCTTTTTCCCAATGAGAAAATCATTGTGGGGGTGGATGTAAACTGCCACTCTCCTGCTTGGTTTGCAGGGTCTGATGACCATAGTGGCACCCGCAATGGACAGCAATTGGAAGAGTTTATCTCCAATTCACAGCTTACCATATTAAATAGGCCACACGATTTGCCAATATTTTCATCTACTCTCTGGGAATCAAATATTGATATCACCCTGGTTAGCAGACAGATAGCTGGCTACATCTCTGGTTGGTGTATCCAGGAGGCCTGGATCACCTCGGACCACTGGGCCATAACCTTCCAAATGTCTAGAATCCAACAGCAACCATTGAATCCTAAACTCACACTGAACAGATTTAAAATAGAAAATGCTAACTGGGACAACTTCATAGCAGCTCTGGACATCTCTGTCATGCAACTCCCGGCAGGGGACCATAACTTTCTGGATCCAGAAGTGCACCAGAAAACTGTTACCAGGGTCATTATAAACGCCTGTACCACAACCTTTAAACAAAAAAATCCGCTCCCCCAGCGCTGTTCCCTGGTGGTCCTCAGAGCTGCAGCGCCTCCGCAGAGAGGTAAATAGTAAAAGGAAAGCTTTTCAAAGGGCAAGGATATCATGGCCGCAGCCAGAGGTGGAGGTCTTGAGACAACAATATAGAATAGCCAGGAACACCTTTACAGCTCTAATCTGCCAAAGGAAAAGGACATCTTGGGAGCATCTGGTGGCATCAACTGGAAATACTGACCCTTGGGGGGGGGGGGGTATATAAAATTACCACCAATAAACTGCCCAGGAGAGAGGTTCTGAAAACCACTCTCACACCACAGGGCACAATAACCACTACCTGGGAGCAGTCAATTAATAATATACTCAATACCATTTTCCAGCCACAAATCTCTGACCTTACACCAATACAAGCCCAACTGTGTACCTCCAATGAGTGCTACACCACGTAGGAAACTGAACAGCCCTTCACCCTGGAGGAACTTCATCGAGCAGTATTGAAACTCAAGGACAGAAAATGCCCAGGTCCTGACCTTCTGGAGCCCGAGATTGTCAAAAGAGTAGCAGACTACAAGCCATACTTACTGCTGAACCTTTTCAACCACTGTCTGGCAAAAGAGTCCTTTCCACTTGATTGGAAGACAGCTAATCTTCAACTTCTTCTCAAGAATCTGAATAAACGACCACAACAGCCAGCATCATCCAGACCAATCACCCTCCTAACTGTTCTCAGCAAACTCCTTGACAGACTAATCTTCTTCAGAATTCACGAGTATTATACAAACAGAAATCTACAGGCCAACAACCAGTATGGATTCCATCAGGGGCCCTCGACAGTAGATGCACTAAATAACCTGATAACATCTAATTCCATGTAATTGCAGTTGACTTCGCCGAGGTGTTCGACTCACTTTGGTGCCTGAACGTCCTTGGCAGGCTCAAGCAAGCACAGATTACTCAAAATCTCTACTCCTGCATTAAAAGTTATCTATGTGACAGATCTATCAGTGTAGAGACTCCCTACTCCAGGGTGATCAGAAAGATCCACAGGGCTCGGTCCTAGGACCAACTTTCTGGAACACGGTCCTGGATGAGTTCCTAAATCAAGATCGTGGGCATGTTAAGTCCTAAGCCTATGCAGACGATTTGATCCTTTCCGTGCCTGCCAGCTCAAGAGCCCAGCTTGAAATTTCTACTAACCGAGCACTCTGGCTCCTCCAAGAGTGGGCTACCCAGCACAACCTGACAATCTCGGCTGAGAAAACCTCCAGCATCCCCCTGAAAGGGAACCTAAGCACAACCAGACCACCACAGATTAAGATCAATGCTACAACCATCAAGCACCGCACCCAGCTTAAGCACCTTGGTGTAATCCTGGATTCAAAACTGTCCTTCCTCCCACACCTACAGTATATCCAAAAAAAAGATAAGAAATTACACAGCACTGGTGGCAAGGGTCACCCGCAGGGACTGGGGTCTATACCGATGTACCCTAGCCCTGTTTTACAAAGCAGTCTTTATTCCAGCCATCTCATTTGCTGCAGGGGTCTGGTATCATCGGGCAACTATTGTCACAAATAAGAAGAAATTAGCTACCATTCAAAAAGCAATACTACTTACCATCACCAGAGCCTACTGCACGGTGAGCACTCTTGCTCTCCAAGTCCTTGCTGGATTCCTCCCTCTAGATCTTGAATTAATTAGATGCGGCATGTTGTATCATCTGTCCAAAGGAATCTCCACTACCACCACTGGATTCACCACCAACCCAGCAATTAACTGCAAGACAGAGAAAAGGTGCCTTCTCGCTCACCTGCAGCAAGCTTGGGGACAGATGGACAACATCCACTAAGGGAGCAATTACAAAGAAATTCATCCCTGAAGTAACTTTCACATTCCCAAAAGCCTCAAGCTGGGTTTCCCCTGGCCTGTATATAACGTACCTCCTCACAGGCCATGGGTCAATACAAGAAAAATTAACGTCTCTGGGCATTACAGATGATCCACTCTGCCACTGTGGCTCTGACGAATCTTGGCACCTATAATGTATGATTGTCCTGACTATGAAGACTTGAAATCTATTCTGATCAGAAAGATTATTAATTTGCCAAAGGACCAAGAACATATACTAATTCATAACCATGACAGTTATAAATACTTCACCACTTTTGCACGGGATGTCTTCAACAGACAAAGAACATTAAGGAGCCTAAACCACCAAGAGCAATAACTTGAGACAGATTCTGGGCACCCGTCTCCAGTAGCATCAACTGCCAACCTCATCGAAGCTCAATTGAACTGAAATTCACTTCCTTCATCCAAGTTCCATCGGGCAGATATCTGCAACTGAATCTCCAGGCAAGATTAACCAGTCCTTGGTCTGGTTACTCCTTAATTGGTCCTTGAGGTTGTCACAGACATTCTCTCAGATATGCCAGACAAGATTTACTTGCTACCTGGGAGTCTAAAAGGCTAATGGAACTGATATTCGGGTGACACTCAAATCAAGTGGACACAATTTCGGCGAAATCCGGGCAGTCTGTGACAGCCAAATCCTCTGCTTGCACCTGCACGATGGTGGGACTGTTAGTAATCCTGGGTATAACCTCCATGCTCAAGTACATGGTGGGTGAACCAACGTAAGCATGGGTCGAGGTGTGGCACCCACACCACATGAAGGAACACCGCCCCTCTATGTTACAAGGCAGTACTAGGTGGTAGATGACTCTCATCAACCGGTGAAATACCACCACTTTGCTTATTGGAGGCTTGAAGTGGTGGAACCCATGCTTGAAGTGGTGGAACTAGAGCTAAGTTCCGGTCAACCCTTCCCTTTCTCTTTCATCATGAAGTATGATTGATGACTTTTCAGGTTATGATGAACGTCGTGGCGAGATCCAAAACTTCTGATGTCAACGTTTGCTCAGATCGTGTCAGTGAAATTATTCTTGCAGGAATGGAATCCTTTATCCCACACTCCACTTTAAAATCTCATCCTTTATCTAAACTTTGGTTTTCCAAAAAATGTGCTAAGGCTGATCAAGAGAAGAATGTTGCATATCGTAATTGGCTTGTTTCTAATTCTTCAGTTTCATTTTCTGCCTACACCAAACCTCGCAACAATTGCAAAGCAGTTATTAATCAGTCCAAACTTGAGTTTGAACAGGCTAAGAGTAGAAGACTTGCTTCTTGCCCTGATGGTAGCCGAGCATTCGGGTCTCTTGCCAAAGCTATTGGCCTCAACTTTTGCCCATCTCTGCTCCTACCTCTGTCCAAACCAGATGGTTCTGTTGTCACTTCAGCCAAGGATAAAGCTGACCTGCTAGCATCCCATTTTTCTTCCAGCTCATGTATTAATGACCTTGGTAAGACACCTCCCAAAATTCCCAACATGTTCCATTCAATGCATCCTGTGGTCTTCCGTCAAAAGGATTTCAGAAGGATTTTTATGAATCTTGATGCTAAGAAAGCTCCAGGTCCTGGTATTTCTCCACTTGTTCTCAAAACCTGTGCTCCTGAATTACTCCTATTCTTTGCCACCTTTTTTAACTTTCTTATTCCAAAGGTGTGTTTCTTCTGCTTGGAAATTTGCTCATATCCAGCCAGTTCCTAAAAAGGGTGACAAATCCATCCCATCCAATTATCATCCCATTGCAATTACTTCTACTCTTTCTAAAGTAATGGAGAAATCAATTAACCGCCAACTCTTAAACTACCTAGAAACCTTCCGTCTGATCAACGATCGCCAGTATGGATTCCGTCAGTGTCGATACACTGGTGATATTCTGGCTTATGTTACCCATTTATGGACAAATTCAATGGAAAGGTTCAGTGAAACACAAGAAGTTGCTCTTGACATCTCAAAGGTTTTTGATCGTGTTTGGCATAAAGGTCTTCTAAACAAGCTTCCATCTTATGGTTTGCCAACTGTTTTTAGTAATTGGTTATCCAGTTTTCTCTCTGATCGCTCACTGAGGGTGATGGTAGATGGCTCTCTGACTTCTAACTTCTCCACCAATGCCGGTGTCCCCCAAGGTTTAGTTCATTCCCCCACTCTTTTCCTCTTGTATATTAATGACCTTCTTCCATTGACTGGAAATCCTATCCATAGTTTTGCCGATGATAGCACATTGCATTCCACTTTCCATTTTGAGAAACCTTGTCCTGTTAAATCAGCTTCAACTTCTCGAAAATCTGCTACCAATTCCTTAAATGCCAATCTTCAGGTAATATTCCAGTGGGGCAAAGACAACTTAGTTGATTTCAACCCTTCTAAAACTCAGTCTTGTCTTATATCTCGCAAAAAGGATTCTTCTGCTCCTATGCTTATCTTTAGTGATACTCCGATTTCTAGGCAAAATGATATATATCTCTTTTGGGGATTACCCTGACTTCTAATCTCTCTTGGCTCAAACACATTACAAATATTGCTTCTTCTGCATCTAAAAAACTTGGTTTTCTCTTTCGCTCTCAGCATTACTTTTCTTCCAAATAGCTGCTCACTCTGTATAAATCGTAAATCCGCCCTGCCATGGAATATTGTTCCCACATCTGGGGTGGTGCCTCCAAAACCTCTCTCAGGCTTCTTGATTCCATTCAGAAGAGGGCAGTTAGGTTAATTAATGACTCATCTCTAACAGAGTCTCTGCATTCGCTGTCTCACAGATGTACTGTTTCTGCTGCATGCCTCTTCTACAGATACTTCCATGGGCACTGTTCTTCTGAATTAGCTTCTATAATTCCTGCTCTCTCTTTCAAAACAGTCCGAACACATGCCGCCACCAGCCAACATCCATTTACTGTCCAACGTCAAACTCACAGAACCAACTTTTCATCTTCCTCATTTATTTATTCAACTGCCGTTTTCTGGAACAACCTTCCTTCATATGTATTTCCTGAAAATTATAATTTACAGAAGTTCAAGTGCAATGTCAACAAATATCTTCTTTCGCCTTCTCAACCTCCAACCCAAGCACGGTACTAAGTACTCTAGATTCTAATACCTCTCATGTTTGGGGTTCACATAAAAAAAAAAAAAAAAAAAAAGTACCTGATCCCACTGAAGACTGCAAAACCCAGACACTGGAGATACCAGCAGCTTTTCTGCCACAAGCCACATTGGCGATTAAGCAGAGCACTCCACCCTGGTTTTCTTTTACTCTCCTCCCCAGCCGGGGGAAGGAGATTGGTTCCTGCCCTCCCCCCCCCACCCCCCAACTGCAGAATCAATTATGAGGGTTGTAATGATGGAAGTATCTATTTGAGCTATTTCCTGGTATTTAGTCCAGTTAGCCTTGTCAAATTTCCAGGTTGTCCTAATGTCTCTCTGGGGAGGAGAACTTGAACTGAAAGTACAGATTATAGGAAAGTGATTGCTACCACCACGAGGGTTATCAGTAACAGTCCAGTCTATGATAGGAAATATCGTTGGGGAGCATATTGAAAGATCAATAGCTGAACTTGAGCCAGATGAAGAGTGTACATATGTGTGATTACCAGTGTTTAGAACAGTTAGATTATGTTTATCTAAAAATTTTTCTGTTATCTGTTCTCTAGAGTCAAGATGTTGAGAACCCCATAGAGGGTGATGGCCATTCCAGTCACCCATAATACAAAAGGGAACAAGTATTTGCTTTACTATATCATCTAAATCATCAAGGGTGTATGTATGGTTTGGTGATAGATACAACGAAACTAATGTTACTGTTATAACAATGGTGACACGAACTGCCTCTAAAGATGTTTGCATGGGGACAGGTCTACAGGAAACTACAAAGTTCACTATGACTGCTACTCCTCCATGAGCTGAATTAGAGGGACTTCTATCTTTTCTATATATAGTATAATGTTTAATTGTCATAGATACTGTATTTTTGAGATTGGTTTCTTGAATGCATACTGCAACAGGCTTATATTTACTTAATAGATCACAAAAGTCATCTAAGTTAGCACGGAGTCCACGGCAATTCCACTGAATACCTATACCCATTGTTTGCTTTTAACTGGTGTCTACTAACGTCAGTGAAGTAGTCTGCTTACACCTGTTTATTTTTGCCTTTTCCTCCTTTGAGAAAACTAGGCTGCCAGTGTCAATCCCATCTTCTGGATGAATTTCAAGAACTATATCATCTTTGACTGCTTTTCATCTATGTCCATGGTATCAGATCTGAGTTTGTATGTATCAGTTCTTTCAGAACTCTTGATTTTTTCTCTCTGTTGCTGATTGGGATTCTTATCTGGAGGTATTGTTACTGGTGTATTTACTTTTTGAGTTGCATATCTGGGGGGAGATTTTTCCTTTGATGAAGAGAGTACTGATTTAGCCCAACCAGATATAGAGATATTTGGAGGGATGGAGCAGTCAGTTTGAGTTGATACTGAGCGTAGTCGTTGAGTAACTGACGCGTACGTAGATGATTTAACAGGAATTGCAAAGTGTTTGTTTGCCCCTTAATATGATACCTTATGCTCTATTTTATATTTCTGAATATTCTTCTCTCGTTTCCATTGTTCGCAGTCCTTAGAGAAGGCAGAATGATTATTATTATTATTATTTTTTTTTTTTTTTTGGTAGTTGTTGGCACATAGGCTTCTGTGGCCATAATGCACCTCCCAAGGTTTTTTTTTTTTTTTTTTTTTTGCAGTACTTTGATCCAAGCCCGAGGCGGGAATCGAACCCGCGACCTTTGGGTTGCCAGGCAGGCACTTTACCCACTCGGCTAGCCCGGTCGGCGCAGAATGATTAGGACTGTCCTAACTGTCCCATGACAGTTAGGACAGTTTTGAGTTTCCTTGTTACAGTCGGTATGTGTGTGTGCTCTTTTGAACCACAAGCAGCACAAGTGACTACACCTCTGCATAACAGTTTGCGAATTACCAAATTTTTGGCACTTGAAGCACTGTACCGGACTGGGAATGTATGGCCGAACATGACATCTGAGGTATCCAGCTTTTATAGTTGTGGGGAGAATTGGTGTTTTAAATGTCAGTATGACTGTCTGAGTAGGGATGGGCTCTCCATCTCTTTTGATAAAAATTCTTTTTGCATGGATTACATTTTGGTTGTTTAATTCATGGACAAGTTCATCTTCTGATACATTTAAGAGATTGTTTGTTTGTTTGTTATTTGGTTTTTAGTAGCATTAGCAACTAAGGCCATATTGCTCCGAAACATTTAGGAGATCCAATTCTGATATTACCCCTTTAGAGGAGTTCAAGGTGGCATATGGGGTAAACCTTTGTGGGAATTCCACCAAAGGTAGAAATTTTCAGTAGTCTCTCAGCATGTCTGTGTTCATTCATCTCCACTAAAAAATCTCCAGATCTTAATTGGCGAAGCATTTTTTGGAGGGCCAGCCACATTTTCAAGAAATTTCTGAATCAAAAATGGAGATAACTTACTCAGTGGTTGGTCTGTAGAGGAATGCAATATTAAAAAGAGAGGAGCAGAATAATCTGTCCCTTCTTTTTTTTTGTCTCTTTGCATGGGATGGGTTTAAGTCATGATCTGGGTCATGCCTGTCTAGATCTGGATCAGTAGATCCGCAGCTGGACTGTTTTGTGTTTTCATCATTGCTCCTTTTAGCCCTGGGAGAGTGGATTTCTTCTCCCAAGTTTCCACCCCCACCACATGGAGGCTGGAGCAGTGCCAACAGTGACCAAGCAATAAGGAAAGATTAGTTGTTAGTGTGTTAATAAGTGAGTCCTATATACAAAAGAAAGGTGTCTTGCCTTTCTGTCAAGTGAGCTAACTTCTTTACTTCAGAAGAGCAAAATTAAATAACTTTAGAAAAATAACACTATACTATAATCAACAGCTCTTTTAAGTAAATCGCTTTAAGTAAATCGGGGCCATTTAGTGCACTGCCTACTCTGCCGCTTCACGGATCATACTGAAACACCAAACACTCATCTCCAATAAAAATACAGTCAAGGAAATTAGGATTGCAAAGACCTCATCCAGACTTGTCTTGACAAGTCTGGATGAGGTCTTTGCAGGATAACACTCTTTATTGCTTCTACTCATTTGTGATGCTGTGCGGCACAAATTTTTCAGAACTTCCTTTCCTCTAAATCTTGTGCAGAATATGATGAACTCATAACCAACTCGTCAGTCATTCTGAGGGTAAACCAACAATCTCTTGCCACAATTTCTAAAACTTTTGTAACTCTCTTCTCATTTCAAGAGGTTGACAAACACTCACATCTTGGGTCATCACAAACATCCTTAGGTCGATAATTGAAATGCTTAATATATTCAAACACACTAGTATGACTTAATGTTTCTTCACCATAAACAGTTTTTAACATTTTATACATTTCTGTTGCAGACTTTTCCAGTTTAAAGCAAAATTTGATATTTGTTCATTGTGCCAATTAAAAATCTTGACAAGAAATGTTAATGCTACTAATGAGACTGGCCTACTGGAAAATCTCTGTACTGTTAAAGGAAATCTGAACTACAACATGCCACTTCCATTTATTTTCAAACTCATCAAACAAGACCTCAACAGCACCAGTCAGGGAACTTTACTGCCACATCTTGTAACTCCAGCAGATTTCTTTTTTTTTTTTTTTTTTTTGTTAGTTGTTGGCACAATGGCTTCTCTGTCCATAATGCACCTCCCAAGGATTTTTTTTTTGCACTACTCTAATCCAAGCCCGAAGGGGGGGATTTGAACCTGCAACCTTTGGGTTGCCAGGCAGGCACTTTACCCACCTGGCTAGCCCGGTCAGCAGCAGATTTCTAGTAATGAAAAGACCTAACATCCAACAATAGTCCCCCATAAGCATAATGCCAGAACTAAATATGGCTTTAATTAAAGAGGTAACGAACATCACTGGAAAAATGCTTTTTTTTTTTTCAGCAGTTGGTAAATAACAGTATGCAACATCTTGTAGATATTAAAGATGAACGATGCTAATCATTTCTAATATCTACAATTCCTACACCCAGTGGTACAAACTTGGTATTTACTTAATATGCTTCTTTTTTTTTTTGTATATTATGCAAATTATGCAAAAACAATTAAAATTGCATAATAGGCTTAATACGCATTTTTTAAAATATTTAAGAAATAAGAAACTATGATGGTAGCGTGGAAGGCATCATTTGCTCTGTATCTCATACTGTATTCTTCCTTCACAACAAGTTGCCATGGTATTGCACCACCTCGAATAAGTAACGCTTCACTAATAGAGAAGACTATTGTTACTTATTCTCAGTGAGTTATTTTTAAATATTATCATATAAACCTTTTGGCATCTCTCATATTGTGTGATTATCTTCACAACTGGGTTCTCATGTCTGCTATACCAGGGTACCTGCCCACCCATCGATGATAGGCCAATAGCTTGGAAACGGTGCCGTCTGGGTGGTGGTACTCACTGAGAATAAGTAACAATAGTCTTCTCTATTAGTGAAATGTTACTTATTCGATGTAGTGTAATACCATGGCAACTCATTGTGAAGGAAGAGCACAATATGAGATACAGAGCAAATGATGCCTTCCACACTACCATCGTAGCTTCTTAAGAGTTATCTATGGTGTATCTACACCGATATTATATAGCATTTTTTGTAATAAAGACAGGTAGTCCAGAACCAGAATGTGATTGCCAGGAGCAACAATTGATGATGTTACCAACAGATTGTCAGATTTTAAGGGAGGTAAAGAGAGAAGTATTATTCATGTGGGGATTAATAATATTAAACATACACAACCAGACCATCTGCTGGACAAACATAGATTATGCCGAAAAAAATGCCACAAGTTAGATCAGAACGTGTACGTGTCTGCAATTCTGCCCAGACACAATAGGAGGGATTATATGCTGAAAGCCTTGTGGATTAACTCGACTTGAGGGAATCTGCAAGGCTCTGGGAAAAAAGGGGAATTTTTATCAGTGTGGTCCACATTTGTAGGTAGAAGGACCCTATTTTTCAGAGATGGTATCCATTTGAGCAAAAGTGGTGCAAGGATTTTTACCAGTATCATTGAAGATACCCTAAGGGTTCAGGGGGAAAAGGGTAATTTAGATCCACATTTATCTGACGATATGGGTCAAAGTAATGCTTGCACTCACTTCATGAATTCTTCTTTGTTGTCACAATGGTCAATGTTGATAAGATGTTCTGAGGATAGCAATGTTTTTTTCAAATGAGGGGGAAGATACAGCTTGGGATACAGTCAGGGTAGTAAACTATAGAAGATTACTTAGTCTCAACTGTGTCTACAGTAATGTTAGGAGTGTTGCCAATAAAACACTCCTGGTTAGGACAATTAATGCTGATATAATAGAGATAAGAGAAACGTAAGAGAGATAAGTGTAACTCTTCCCCACCCAGAAATTGGTGAGGAAGAGTTACACTATGGCATATATAACATATTTAGGAAAGATAGGGAAGAGAAGGGTTGGAAGGTCATGCTGCTTATCAAAAGCAGCCTGGATGCCTGAATCTGTGTGATGTGAGTTACTTGGAAGCTACTTGGAAACAATGAGAGTGAAGAATATGACAAGAGTCTTTACATGCAGTTGGAGTGGGCAAAGCAAGTGTGAATTCTTAAGGGTGACTTTAATCTGCCCTGGATTGATTGAAATGAGTGGAAGAGAAACTCATGATGGGGAAAAAGTTTTTTAAAATAAACTTGATGATTATTATTTGTACCAGCATGTCAGAGAATGTACTAGAGGTGAGCATATTCTTGATCTCATCATTATTAATGAATCAGATGACATCACAGGGATTAAAGTACAGGATCGTTGTCAGGATCATGCAATCATCAAATGGAAGATGAAGAAAGATGTTGCAGTAGTTAAAAGGTAAATGCACAGGTTTTAACTTCAGAAGAGGGGACTTTGACAGTTTAAGGCACCATATGGTATCTGTGAACTGGGCAGATTGCCGAGGGATGGAAAATACATTTGAATTATAGAATACTTTAAAAGCAAAAATCACAGAAGCCACGAATGCATACATACCTTTAAGAAAATATTGCAAGAGGATGCCAAAACGGATGACTGCAGAGCTGGCTGGTCAAATACAGCAGAAAGAGATAGCGTGAGAAAAAGATAGTTACAGAGTGATGAAAAGTACTGAAGCCTACAATAGGCACAAGTTGATCCGAATTGATTTGATCCAAAGGAGGATTGCTGGGTGGCTGCAGGACAGAAAGCAAAGGGTTGTGATTAATGGATATTTTTCCATTAAGGTGTAACATTAGGAGTAGAGTCCCTCAAGGATTGGTTCTTGGACCACTATTGTTTCTCATGTTCATAAATAACATCAACAAAGGGATAGAAGGCGTGATGTCAAAATTAGCAGTAAATATCGGCAGAGTCATTAATGATCAGTACCGAGCAGCATTCCCTCAGAATGACTTCAATAGACGTAAAAGATGGCCAGCAAATTAGCAGCTATGTTTAAATGATACACTTAAATAGAAAGGGTGCAAGAATATTTGCTGATGCTATCAAGACAGTATTAAGAGAGTAGGAAAACTGCTACCTTCGGGGATTCACAGACTAAATCAACAGTAGCTACAGGGAGAGGCAAAACCGATTTTTGCACTGTTTCTATTGGAACGAGCAGCAGCCTAGAGATCAAGTTGCTTGGGATTTCAAGAACTGTTGGAAGTCACCAAGGAAAGAGAAAATACATGAGCTGTATTAGGGTAACTAAGAGTAAGAACAGGTGCATGTAAATTTGCATGTACACCAATTCTAGAAGTATAGTGACTACAGGTGACTACAGTAGTCTCAGGCAAATTCTGAATTCTATACAGTAGGATCCACAGATGATGTTAAAAACACTGAATTCTAAATGGTAGGCGTTCAGGGAATTAATCTTGGAAGCTACTAGGCTTTTCACACCAACTAAGAAATACTGTTCAAGATTTAGTCCTAAATGGATGTAAAAAGAACTAATGAGGCCTGTGGCAGAGAAGCAAAATGTGTGGTATGCATATAAATTAGCAGGTGACACAGAAGCCTATGGCAGATATAAGCTAGTCCATAATCAAGTCACAAAGGAGGTTAGGCAAGCAATGGCTAATTAAGAGAAATCCTTGGTAAAGGATGCAAAGAAAAACAACAAAGACTTCTTTACTTTTATAAACTCCAGAAGGAAGGGGATGAAACAGATTGGTCCACTTGACATTGTTGGTTCGACTGTTGATGATCCTGCTCAGATAGCTGACAAACAACGAGTATTTTGTGAATATAGATTCACACATTAGGTATCCTGAAGGAAGGGGAGGACAGAAGTTTACTAAACTCTAACAAGGAATTAAATGATTTTGTAATATCAGAGAGCAAAGTAGAGGAGAAATTGTTGAAGTTAAACCAAAAAAGGCACCAGGGTCAGATGGAATTTATCCAGTTATACTGAAGGAAGCAGCGAGAGAAGTAAGCAAACCCTTAGCCAAAATTATGAGAGCATCCTTAGATTCAAGGGAGGTCCCCATGGACTGGAGATTTGCAAATGTATCCCCAATTCACAAAGGGGGTTCAGAGGGTGGCACAAATAATTATGTACCTGTTAGTTTAACTTGCGGGGAAAATAATGGAGATACTGGTCAAAGAAGTGATGCAGGATTACCTACACAAGACTAGTAAGAGTTCAGACACAGCATGGTTTGTTAAGGGAAAGTCTTGTCTGACCAATTTGATTGGATTCTACGATGTGGTCACAAAGGAACTGGATTCAAAAAATAATTTTGATATCATATACTTGGATTTCAGGAAAGCTTTTGATACTGTTGCACATGGAACTCTGCTGTACAAATTGGAGTGGTATGGCATTAAGGGCAAGTTGCTACAATAGATAAATGAATGGTTGAGTGGGAGACGGCAGAGAATGGTAATAAATGGACACTGCTCTACATGGATTAGTGGAGTTCCCCCGGGTTCAGTGTTGGGCCCATTGTTGTTTTGTGTATTTATTAATGATATCAATGAAGGTATATCAGGATTTGATGTCCATGTTTGCAGATGATTCAAAGGTTGGTAGGGTTGTTAATGAAAGTAAAGACAGTATGCTACTGCACTAGGATCTAGAAAAGTTTGGTAGATGGGCTGAGAAGTGACAGTTGAAGTTTAATATTGAGAAATGCAAAGTACTGCATATGGGTAGTAGTAGTAGTAACCCAAGAGAAACATACCAACTGTTTGGTTTACACTCACAGAGGTGGAGAATGAAAAAGAACTGGGAGTAATTGTGGAGTCAGATAAGAAGTTCTCTGAGCAATGCACATCGGCTGCCAGAGCAGGTCATGGGGTTTTCTCAATTATATATAAGAATTTTGCTAGCAAAGACAAGGAGGTGATTATCCCTTTGTATAAGGCAATGGTCCGGCCACACTTTGAGTACTGCATACAGGTCTGGAGGCCTCATTTTAGGAAGGATTGTTTGTTTGTTTCGAGATTTATTGGACGCATCGGCAGCTATGGCCATAGCGTGCCATTTTAGGAAGGATGTAGAGTTGCTAGAATGAGTACAGAGAAGGACAACAAGATTTGTGAGAGGAACAAAGGGGTGTGCTTATGAAGAAAGGCTTAAGTTCTGTAAGTTGCAGCATCTAAAGACCAAGCACCTGCGAGGTGATGTGATTGAGGTGTATAAGGCCTTGAATGATTTGAGCAGGCTCAATGCTGACGGCATACTTCCACTTGCTCAGATTTGAATCTATGCCTCCTCAGGTTTGAGGGGGCATAGACTCAAATTGAGGAAAGACAGTTGTATAATAGACGTGCGGAAGTTTGCCTTTAGCCAGTGGGTTGTTGATTGCTGGAACTGACTTCAATCTGTTGTTGTGGAAGCTGATAGCTTAAAAAATTTAAGCCTGACTATACAAACATTTGGAATGAATGGATCAGTGTTTGTTTGTTATTTGGTTTTTAGGAGCATTAGCAACTAAGGCCATATTGCTCCGGGATATGCAGTGGACATTCCCTGACTTTTCTGCATCTTCCGTATTTGGTGGTGACGGGCTCGAACCCCGGTCTAATCAAGAAGTGTGTGCTATGCACTGCTGCTCCTTCCCACCTGGCTACAAAGGTGCCTTAATGGATCAGAGAAATGGTAAGGCTGTGTTTTTTTTTTTTTTTTTGCCTGATGCTGTATAAGCTTGCTTTCTTCCGCATCATATGCCTCAATTAATGCTAATGCTAATGTTACTTTAATAAAATAAAATAAGATGATACAGTAAATGGGACTATTACAATAAGTACTAAAAGAAATAAAATCAGTTAAAACAGTTAAAAACTAACAATGCTAAATCATGAAAATAATCTAAAATACCGGAAATCTGAAGCTTTCGGAGACAACTGTCTCCTTTCTCAACAGTGTACTGTTGCTACAATGACACATCCTTAAGTAACAGGCCCATGGTACTCATGTGACTCACCAGAAACACCATCAGTATTCTCTATTTGCACACCGGAAACAGAAGTGACCCGGGAGCATGCCATGTGGAACCGATCATCGCGTCTGAGGACAATCGCCTCAAAGAGGGGGTGTAATCGCACACCCCTATCCCTGTTAATAGTATAACAGGATGAACTGATTCGCAAGCTCTCGGGCCACTTGAGTTCCCAGAACCCATGTGCGCGATCAGTAATGATGGATCCTCAGGGGAAATTCAATGCTGCTTCTCCCAAAAACGTTCCGCCACAGCAGACCTAGCATAGTTTGCAGTCTTAATAGTGGTCAAATGTTCCCCCAGACAGTCTTTTAGACGTCGCCCTGTCTTCCTCCCCCCACACAATCCAGGCACTTAATCTCATAAAGTACACTACTGGTGGAATCCTGGGGTCTTTTGACCTGAGACACCACTGCGTGCAACCTCTGTCCCAGAAGCTGCACACAGCAGGTCTAACACTCCCGTAGTGTCCACGCCACACGATCTGAAAGGCCCGGATAGTAGGGAATGCAAGCAGTAGCCTAGTATGTATTAGTATCTTGTAAGATCTCCTACAAGATACTAATACATATAAAGTTACTCGGCGTAATCCATTGTCTAGTTTGGAAAGACAAGTTAATGGTATCATACAAAGTTAGTATTGTTGTTGTTTTTGATTTTTAGGAGCATTAGCAACTAAGGCCATATTGCTCTGGGATATGCGATGGTCATTCCCTGACCTTTCCGCATTCGGTGGTGACGGGCTCGAACCCTGGTCTAATCAAGAAGCGTGTGCTACGCACTGCTGCTCCTTCCCACCTGGCTACGGAGGCGCCACAAAGTTGGTATAAGGCAGGTAAAATATCTAAAGAAGTGTATTGGACTTTACATGCTTCAGGATGCCGAATTCCTCAGTTTTATGGTCTCCTGAAGACCCACAAGGTGGGTGTTCTGTTGAGACCGATAGTTTCATTTGTGGGTAGTCCCACCTATGCCTTATCGAAATTTCTAGCTAGGATTATTTCGCCTATAGTAGGACGTTCTGGTTTTGTGGTCAAGGACAGCAAAGAATTTGTAGGGTATGTAAGAAATCAGATTATAGGGGATGATGATCTTATGAACTCCTTCGATTTGATTTTTTTTTAGGAGCATTAGCAACTAAGGCCATATTGCTCCGGGGATATGCGGTGGTCATTCCCTGACCTCTCCGCATCTTCCATATTTGGTGGTGACGGGCTCGAACCCCGGTCTAATCAAGAAGCGTGTGCTACGCACTGCTGCTCCTTCCCACCTGGCTACGGGAACTCCTTCGATGTGGTATCATTGTTTACATGTATCCCAATTAAACATGGGGTTCATTGTGTAAGATCAGCCTTAGAACAAGATGATGTTATTAGTTCCAGGTGTTTGTTAAGCATTGATGACATTTGTAAAGGGGTGGAGTTCTGCTTTGCCAGCACCACTATAATTTTTCAAAATGTTATGTATAAACAGGTCCATGGCACGGCCATGGGTTCCCCCATTAGTGCCATAGTGGCTAATCTAGCTATGGAGGAACTAGAAGCCAGGACTTTCCATCAGTTAGATTTTCCCATGCGCGAATGGAAGAGATACGTTGATGATACGTTCACCATTATAAAGAAGGGGAGGGAAGATGAAATTCTTAACTTACTTAATAGCTTCTCTCCATTTATACAATTCACCTCGGAGGTGGAACCAGCTGGTACCTTCCCGTTTCTTGATGTCCTGGTTATTAGAGATGGTGCTAGAGTGAAGACTATAGTTTATAGAAAACCAATGTGTCGTAGTCAGTATGTCCATTACAGTTCAGCACAGGCTTATCAACATAAAGATAGCGTAGCTCGGGCATTAATATATAGGGTGTGGTCCCACTGCAGTACCCCCGAGGATAGGGAAATGGAAGTTAGTGAGATCATGGCAGACCTTAGTAAGTGTGGTTACCCCCAGAGGGTCTTGGACAAATATGTTTATAGGATTGGCTCCAATCACCGGGAACCACCTCCCTTGGTGGCTGCTGCTTACATTCCCTACTATCCGGGCCTTTCAGATCATGTGGTGCGGACACTACGAGAGTGTCAGACCCGCTGTGTGCAGCTTCCGGGGCAGAGGTTGCACACAGTGGTGTCTCAGGTCAAAGACCCCGTAACCCGGGATTCCACTAGTAGTGTAGTTTATGAGATTAAGTGCCTGGATTGTGGGGGAGACAAGGCAACATCTAAAAGACCGTCTGGGGGAACATTTGACCACCATTAAGACTGCGAACTATGCTAGATCTGCTGTGGCGGAACATTTTGGGGAGAAGCAGCATCGAATCTCCCCTGAGGATGCGGTCATTACTGACCGTGCGCGTGGGTTCTGGGAACACAAGTGGCTCGAGAGCTTGCAATTTGGTTCATCCTGTCATACTATTAACAGGGATAGGAGTGTGTGATTACACCCCCCTCTTTGAGGTGATTGTCCTCAGACGCGATGATCGGTTCCACATGGCATGTTCCCGGGTCACTTCCATTTCCGGTGCGCAAATAGAGAATACTGACGATATTCCTGGTGAGTCACATGAGTACCATGGGCCTGTTACTTAAGGATGTGTCATTGTAGCAACAGTACACTGTTGAGAAAGGAAACAGCTGTCCCCAAAAGCTTCGGATTTCCGGTATTTTAACGATTTTAGCATTGTTAGTTTTTAACTGTTTTAACTGATTTTATTTCTTTTAGTACTTATTGTAATAGTCCAGTTTACTGTATCATCTTATTTTATTTTATTAAAGTATTTAATTACTTGGCTGGTGTTTGAGTATTAACTTTTTTGAATCTGTCATGGAAAAACAATAGTGTTCCCAGGCAGTACAGATAAAAAAAACATAATGCAGATAGTATTATTTTCTGAAACTATATAAATACCTATACTGAAATAGCCTTGCTTCTTTACTAATCCTATGCCATTAAATGATTTTTAAAAGCATCAAATCTAAGCAAATATGGTTACTTTAAAATAATTTTTAGTAATATTTATTAAAAAACATGCCTTGCATGATTTTTCCACTATTAATACTAACAGCCAAATAGCTGTATTTTGGAACTATTTGGTTCTGTTAGTATTAGCACACAGAAAAATGCACCTTTGAGTTTTAAGGAATGATGGATTCTCCTTCTTGGCAATGTTATTCAGTTAAAAACAATATTAGTAATTTTAGGTCAGCATGTGGGATAAATGCAGTTATTTCTAAATTGAGCAGTGAGCCCCAGCTCATTTATGGAGGAACAATAGTGTTTCCTGACAATACAGATAAAAAACAAAGCAAACAGAATTATTTTCTGAAACTACATGAAATTATTCATCCACCTCTGAGAATTTTTCTGTAATAAGATTTTACTGTATATGCACATTTCTCAAAAGAGCTATCTGCACACACATTTTTTATCCTAACTGAGAAAATACAAAAATTAATTTGCACACTTACCATGAAAAAAATATCTGTAATTTCTTTTGATGGTTCTGAATAAATGGTACCTACAAATTCATTTCCAGGCTGAAATAAAAATAAGAGAAATGATAAAAAAACAGTACAAAAAATCTATACACAAAAATAAAAGAGTAAAACTGTTCCACTTACATTATTTGATATTAATGAATTCTGAAAGTTTATTAACTCTTTCAGAAGTGTTATCCCCAAATGTATGTAAGCACTAGAGTAAAGGAGAGGAGATCTGCTAAATGTAGAGCTGCTGGAACGGGTACAGAGAAGGGCAACAAGATTAGTGAATGGAACAAAGGGTTGCTCTTACGAATAAAGGCTTAAGTTTTGCAAATTACAGAGTCTGGAGACTAGGCACCGGCGAGGTGATCTGATAGAGGTGTATAAGGCTTTGAATGGTTTGAGCATGCTCAATGCCAATGGGATTCTTCATCTTGCTCAGAATAATCACCTCAGAGGGCATAAATTCAAATTGAGGAAGGACGGATGTCGGATAGATGTGCGGAAATTTGCCTTTGGCCAGCGGGTGGTTGGTTGGTGGAACCGACTTCCAACACTTGTTGTTGAAGTTGATAGCCTAAACAAATTTAAAGCTCAACTGGACAGGTATTTCGAACGAACGGAGGGGTGAAATGGGAGTGGTGCGTGTCTTTTTTTTTTTTTTTTTTTTTGGCTGATGCTGAATAAGCTTGCTTTCTTGCATCATATGCCTCTACTAATGCTAATGCTAATGTCTCTTGATTCACCATAGCAAATGTCTTATGATCTCTGGTAGCTTTGAACAGCAGCTCAGTATTCAGTCTCATCCAATTCTTGATGTTATCTAGCCATGATATGAGTCTTCTCTTAAACCTTTTCTTCCCTCATTAATTAGCTGTGGAACTGTGTCTTTGTTATTCTGCGGTGTTCGAAGATACACTGTTTTTCTTTTCTTTACATTCTTCAGCAAATCACCCGTTCTCCAATTCTCTGCAGGACATTCTCATTGGTCACCCTTGATGTCCATGGTATCTTTAACATTCTTCTGTAAGTCCACTTTTCAAGTGCTTCTGGTTTCTTGAAGGTGTTAGTTTTCAGTGTCCATGTCTCAGCACCATATAACAAAACTCACCCTCATTAAATGGATTCTAAGGTGAAGCAGATCCATTGCACAATGCAGATCTCATTTTAAGGAAAATACTGCCTGATCATTACAATCCTTTCTTTTATTTCCATATCTGGTTCATTTTTGTCATTGATCCAGCAGCCCAGATGTTTGAACTTGTTGACTCTCTCTCTCTCTCTCTCTCTCTCTCTCTCTCAGCCATCCATTTACATGAGAGGAGGTGTTGGTTTCACCCCATTAAGTACCACGAGCTTAGTCATGCTGGCATTAATCCTGAGGTCCATTCTTTCACTTTCCTCATTCACACGATTGCTGCCATTTCATTTTTATCTAAAAAGAATTTAAAAATGGGTTTGCCTCTTTATCCTGACTCTTTGGATAACTATCTAAACAATACAGACTTTATCTGGTGCTTTCAACTTTTATCATCTTAGTGGCAATGATACATTAAATCTTTTATCTTGTTAACTGTAGGACCACTATAGGTGCAACTTGCATAAATCAATTCCATTTCATTACCTCACTATTTTATATATTTTTAGAAATGTTTTTAAAAGCTTACCCTTACTCTGATTAATCTAGGATCTACTTTGTTTAAAACATTACTTAAAACTAATTAAGAATTCATGAATTTTTGAAGCTCTTTAACAAAAGCAAATATGCACTGGAAAAGAACATGTACAAACCTGTTTAAGCACCCCTCACATAAAAGTGCGATGCTCACTGAACTTTTTAAATTTAACTTCATCCAGAGTAGAGAGAGAGAGATGCATAGTATAATCTAATTACCAAATATATTGTTTTCACAAATATCTATTTAAAACAAACAAATACCGGTAAGTTTTTGCATTACAACAGTTATCACCTCGTCGCTCATAAAAATCAGTCTTATTTAGCCAATTCTTAAATGCGTATAAGTACAACTCATCCAATTTTCATTAAATGAAGAAATTAAAATTTTGACAGACAGATTATAAATAGAAACTATCCATCCACTTAGCTTGATTTCACAACATTATTTCAAATAGGTTTTTTATTTGTATCTCATATATTGCTCAATGGCATAATGCCTTGTAAGCTTGTTTAAAAATAGAGAATATAGAATCATTGTTAAACAAATTTATAAGATTAGGTCAATATTCAAATTTTAATCTTTGGAACATAATTTAATTTAGAATATTTCATGTATGCAATACAGTCCTTCCTATTAAAAATGGCACATCATGCAATTAGGTTAGGTTACAAATTTCATTCTCTAACACCAGTATAATAAACATCCGAACTATATTTATAAAAATATTAACAGTAGCAACAAAATAAAAAGTTTCCACAGAAAAGTATATAAATCTTCAACACCTACATTTAATTATGATTACTGATATTTCAAATTCATGCAAAAACTCCTCCACACCTGTTCCCAATCTGCCCACTGTTTTAAATACCATTAAGTCTCATGTGTCAGTTGCTAATCCTTTATTTGCTACACTTTTATTAAAAGTCTTTCCAAATTTTGGGCTCTAAAATATTTTAACTTTGACTTGTCTTTTGCAGCTCAAAATAACAGTAGATTTAGTTTCATGCATTGCCTACAAAGTTTCAGAGTGCATGAGTACCCAGTTATTTTGTGACTTTTAGTTGGGGGGAGAGTCTTGAAAACATGATTGATGCATATATATGCTTTTGTTTAAGAGCATCAAAGTACACAAATTTTGAATTTTTTTTTTAACTGATATGTTTAAATAAAACAATAACTTGATTAGACAAAGGAAAGGCAAGCTTTCTAAAACATTTATAGAATTAATAAGGGAAAAAACATGATTTTCAGCATTTCTCATTTTTATTCTATAATTATTTAATATTAAAAATTATTAAAACATAAAATACATACTATTATAGTAGAGATTCCTTCAGTCCTTGATAATGCAATATAGCCATTAGTGCTGGACCTGTATCTCTCCAATTTATGATTAGCTTTAGCCTGGTCCCCTTCATACTTTTCATCATCTGTTGAAATCTAAATTAATACAAACCAAAAGAAAAATTTTATTGTAAAAAATAAATATAACTGAATCAAATGCAATAACCATAAATCAAAAGAATGATCCTATAGAGGATGTTTTATTATTATGCAACACAATTAAGGGGACCTCGGATGAAAATAAGTAAAAAATTTTGTTGAGGATTTTTCTGTGATTATTAGATTATCATTATAATTATGTAAGCTTAAACTCATTTTAAAAAAAAAAAATTTTATAAATAAATAAATTAAAATTAAGATAATAATAATAATAAAGTATATGGGCGAAATTAACATGGGAACATTCTGTATAATTAGAAAATTTCAGTGAACAACAATTATATATGCAACGAAAAGTTGTAATGGGATAAGGAATAGTCATTAGGAAAATATCTAAGGGCGAGACCATATTTCTCAGAAATATGGCGAACATTCGACTTACTGAGGGGAGGTCAGGTCAAAATTCAGGGGAAATTTAGGTAAAGTTTGGATATATAAGGACTGTTTCGGTGGCAAGTAAGCGGAGTTTTTCAGAGTCAGCAAGTTGTGAAGCAGTGAATAAGTTAGTAGTCGAGAAAAGTCGTGGTTGGGAGTTGTAGTTAGGTGCAGATATGTAACTAGTAGTTCAAAGAGAGTAGATAAATTTATAGTAAGTGGGCTGTTTAGTATGAATAGGCCACATTAAAGTGAGTTTGACCGAGGAGAATCTTGGATAATAACAAGGAATCTGATGTGGAAGCTATTAAAGAAAGTGCCAGAAGATCAAGGAGCTGGTCCAAAAACTCGGAGAAATGAAAGTTATTGTAAGTACTGTTTCGTATTATTATTCCTAGTCAAGGAAATAATCCAAAAAAAGGGAGAAAGGCATTTTGAAATCCTAACTGTGATAAATTTGACTAGCCTAGGAGGTAGCTGAATAATCAAATTGGATGCCGTAAAGAACTATATATAATTCAATTTAGAATGAGATATAGAATGGACTTGTTGAAATTGTCTATCCCAGTGGGGGAACATCTGTAATATGGAAAAGTTTTCTTGGGATAAATTTTGTATGTATTTAAGTGTTTCTATAATTAAACATGCTAAATTTTTCATGTGTATTGTCAATTGTCTCACTAAATTTTCTAGCTAAATAAATAAATTGCCTTATAGTTATCAGATAAAATTAATGTAAGTGAAGAAAATTATGTATAAATAAGTAACTAATTATTTATATATAATTGTACACCAAAGAAGGAGTACGCCTACAATTGACATGCCTATTAAGAAAGGAAGTCATACAATTATTACACAAAAATCTAATTTTTGTCTGATAATCACAGACAGAGTATTAACTTGAGTAGCTCCCAGCATGGGATCTACTCAAAATACCATTCTTGTTGAGATGGTCCTGAGTCACATCCTTAACCACAGACTCCATGATCCCCCCCCCCCCAAATCAAGCTCCTACCCTATAGTCAGTCAATTCTTCTTTGGCACCACCTTTGTGGATCAGGGAGACTTTAGCACTTTTCCAGTCCAGGGGGATCTTTTGGGAATCTAATGATGTTCTCATTAACATTCCCAATGGTTTGATACACTTATGCAGTCTTTCTAACTATAACTGAATATATACCAACTTTGCCTTCCCTTAACCTCCGTGCTTTTCACAAATGCTTCTGAAATCATAATATCACTTATTTTACAGAAATTTGATGCATCATTCCCAAATATTAAAACTTATTTTCAAATGAAAATATCATTCAGAAGTATCTACTCAGCTCAAGGCATTCCAGTACAACTAATTAAGGAACCTATTTGATTTATTCTTTTTTGTATTCACACACAAGAACTCTCTATTCCCATTCATAACTCTATTTGCTAGTATTATCTCACAATCAGCTTTTTGCCCATCTTACATCATCAGTGGTTTTGTTACACATTCTCTTGTAATGCTCATACAAATCAGAATCTTGTGTCTGTAACATTCCCAAGCTTGATTATTTTGCTCAATAAACTGTTAACTTCACCTGTCATCCACTTTTGAATCTTATGTTTAAGAACCTGACCACTGGTCCTAAAACATTTGAATCAAAATCCCTTGAATATTTCCCATAGCATATTTTTATTCAACAGCATACAGTATTCTCTCCAGTTAATCAAGCCTAAGAAATATTTCATTCCACTGCAATCTCCTTTCCTAAAATTTAAGCTCTCAAACAGATTAAGTTTATTTAGATACAAACCACTTTATGGTATTATAGTCACTGCTTGTTATTGATCCACCCTCCCAGATGACAAGTTTTTGATGCAGTTAAGCTGCTCGCTCTCGCTCGCTCTCTCTCTCTCTCTCTCTCTCTCTCTCTCTCTCTCATGATGATTTATTAACTAATATTAATCATAATATTTTATATTTATTTATTCTTTTACCTCCCCCTTGGATCATAGATAAAGATTTGGAAATGAGAATTACCACTAAGTTACTAAAGCGATTACCTATAAATCATTTTGTAATGTTCCATTTAAAAAATATAAAATAACATGGATAAAATAAACAGAGCACAAATACCCCATAAGATATTTTCACCAATGGTCCAAGTGGATTTGTATACATTAATAACAGCAAAGAAATTTAGACTTTCTTTTAATCAGTGACTGGCATAGAACAACCTTCTCAGCTAAAGGAAAATATTTCATGACCAGTAGAGAATTGACTGTCCTAAAATTAATGCAAAAAAACAGTCCCTCAAGAGAAGGAAACACATTATGATGGTTTCTTATTAAGAATGTAGAATCTGAATCACAGTTCCTTGGCATATGATTTCAATATCAACAATTTATCTTGTAAGACTGGGATATGAAACAAGTTGGGTTTCTGAGCCTCCTAGGTTTCTGAACAGTGCATGTACCCTGATTTAGACATCAGTTGAAAGCAGACATCAGTTGAGGAGGAACAAAGTTCTCCTCATCCTTGTTTGGATACTTTTCATACAGTATGCACTTGCCATTTTACTTAGTGAATATTAAAGAGCAATACAGTACATTATTAGAAAGGAGTATACCTCAATATAGTACGTGGAACACTTCCGTATGATACCCTCCAGAAATTAAAACGGAAAAAACGAAAAAATCGACAACTTACCGGTACATTAAAGTAAAATATAAATAATTAAATAATTAAAGTAAAATATAAATAATTAAATAATCAATTTAACACAATTAAAATTCAAATTAACGCAATTAAAAGAATCTAACGAAAATATTCAAAACGATTTTCCTTCCTGAAGCTGACAATGCTTTTCGACCGACTGTCAGTGATCACAGGAATGAAAATTCCTGTGATCACTGACAGTCGACATTTTCACAGGAATGAAAATTCCTGTGATCACTGACAGTCGGTCGAAAATGTCAGCTTCAGGAAGGAAAATCGTTTTGAATATTTTCGTCAGATTCTTTTAATTGCGTTAATTTGAATTTTAATTGTGTTAAATTGATTATTTAATTATTTATATTTTACTTTAATTATTTAATTATTTATATTTTACTTTAATGTACCGGTAAGTTGTCGATTTTTTCGTTTTTTCCGTTTTAATTTCTGGAGGGTATCATACGGAAGTGTTCCACGTACTATATTGAGGTATACTCCTCTTATTAATTTACTAATATTATTATCAACGTAGAACATATTGAGTATTACAGCTCTGATTCATACTATCTAATTATTAGAAAGGAAAAAAGTACAAATATGACCATAATAAAACATCTAGAAAGATTTGCTGAAATTGTTAGCCATCATGCAAACTTTATTCTCTGGCATAACTGTCAGTCAACCTGTATTGTTTGGCCATATTTCATACTTTTTTTCTTGTCATTTTCACTTGCATACATACTTGTTTTGTACAGTTTTTTAATCCCAAAATTGACTAAAAATATGTTTTTGCAGATTTGTGTTTTTTTCCCTTTTTTAATTTTTTTTTCAAATCAATTAACTTTGTAAAATCTCATTTTTTTAATGGGATTTTACAAAGTTAAGGTTTCCTGAAACAGCCAATCAAATTATTCTCATAACCAGCCCTCTTCGAGTTTAACTTCATTTACTGTTCAATGCCTTATAGGTAGACATCATATAAACTACACTTTTCATTGATTGTTCAACTTGTGATTTATCAGAACTCTGGCACTCTCTCTTATTCTCTTAGCAGTGCAGATGGGCTGCAAGAGTAGCTCATGGTGTCTTATCAATGATATACAGGAATTTTTCTAGCAGGGATAAGGAGGTGATTATTCCCTTGTATAAGGCAATGGACAGGCTACACCTTGAGTACTGTATACAGGTCTGGAGGCCTCATTTCAAGAAGAATGTAGAGCTATTGGAACGAGTACAGAGAAGGGCAACAAGATTAGTGAATGGAACAAAGGGTTGCTCTTAAAGAAAGGCTTAAGATTTGAAAATTACAGTGTCTGGAGACTAGGCACCGGTGAGGTGATCTGATAGAGGTGTATAAAGCCTTGAATGGTTTGAGCATGCTCAATGCTGATGGGATTCTGCCTTTTGCTCAGAATAATCAAATGAGAGGGCATAAATTCAAATTGAAGAAAGACAGAGGTAGGATAGATGTGCGGAAATCTGCCTTTAGCCAGCGGGTAGTTGGTTGGTGGAACAGACTTCCATCTCTTGTTGTGGAAGTTGATAGCCTAAATAAATTTAAGGCTCAGCTGGACAGGTATTTCCAACGAATGGAGGAGTGAAGTGGAAGTTTTTGTTTTTTTTTGGCTGATGCTGCATAAGCTTGCTTTCTTGCATCATATGCCTCTACTAATGCTAATGCCATTATTTTTTTTTACTTTGATCCAAGCCTGAGGCAGGATTCGAACCTGCAACCTTTGGGTTGCCAGGCAGGCACTTGACCCACTCGGCAGGCTCTCTCTTATTATTACTAGAGACTAATTGCTTGTTTGGGAAGTAAGTGTTCCTTATTTTATGCATTACATATTACTACCAAATACATGTTTCCTTAAATATCTAAATGTTCAAACACTTAACATATACTGAGGAGGCAATCCCTATGGTGTAACTGCCATTCACAAATTCAAATTCTCATTCAACTGCTATATTTAAAAAACATTTTTTTTTTTAACAATTTTGTAGCATTTGTAAATTTTGTGCGTATTGATTCAAATGAAATCTCTAATTTGAGGTAGGATTAAATTATTTTAATTACTAAACAATTTTAAAATATTCAAATGAATGCAAAGTCAAAGCATGGTGCCTCAAGGCCTATCACTGGCTTTATTTCATTAAACATTTTCAATATG
The DNA here is from genome assembly GCF_048544385.1 of Mastigoproctus giganteus. NCBI lineage: Eukaryota > Metazoa > Arthropoda > Arachnida > Uropygi > Thelyphonidae > Mastigoproctus > Mastigoproctus giganteus. Next base: position 196,639,484 of record NC_143583.1, on the reverse strand, counting down.
GGATGCATATAAATTATCAAGTGACTCAGAAGCCTATGGCAGATATAAGCTAGTCTGTAATCAGGTCACAAAGGAGGCTAGGCAGGTGAAGGCAGATTACGAGAAATCCTTGGCAAAAGATGCTCAGAAAAACAGCAAGGATTTCTTTACTTATATAAACTCTAAAAGGAAGGGGATGAATCCGATTGGTCCACTTGACATTGATGGTTGGACGGTTGATGATCCTGCTCAGATAGCAAACAAACTGAATGAGTATTTTGCATCTACAATCACATATGAGGAATTATTAAGGTTTGAAAATGGCAGAAGGTTATCAATTTGTAGCAGGATACTTAATGATTTTGTAATAACTGAGAGCAAAATGGAGGAGAAATTGTTGAAGATAAACATAAAAAAAGCACCTGGGGTGGATGGATTCTATCCAGTTATATTAAAGGAGGTGGCAAAGCAACTAAGCAAACCCTTAGCCATAATTATGAGAGCATCCTTGGACTCAGGGGAGGATTCCACGAACTGGAGATGTGCAAATGTATTACCAATTCACAAAGGGGGATCAAAGGGTTACACGAGTAATTACAGACCAGTTAGTTTAACTTCTGTTCCGGGTAAAATAATGGAGTCACTGGTTAAAGATGCATTGCAGGATCATCTAGACAAGACTGCAGCAATAATTCAGACACAACATGGGTTTGTTAAGAGAAAGCCTTGTCTGACAAATTTTATAGAATATTATGATGTGGTTACAAAGGAACTGGATGCAAAAAATAATTTTGATATCATATATTTGGATTTCGGGAAAGCTATTAACACTGCTGCGCATGGAAGTCTATTGTACAAATTGGAGCAGAATGGTATTAAGGGTAAGTTGCTACAATGGATAAAAGGATGGTTAAGTGGAAGAAGACAGAGGGTGGTAATCAATGGGTGCTGCTCTTCGTGGACTAATGATATTAGTGGAGTCCCACAGGGTTCGGTGTTGGGTCCACTGTTGTTTTGTATATTATTTTATTATTATTATTAATATCCATATGATGCAAGGAAGCCTGATGCTTATGCTGCACCAGGAAAAAATAACAAGTTCCCCGAGTAACTCTGAGAGAGAGAGAGAGAGAGAGAGAGAGAGAGAGAGAGAGAGAGAGAGAGAGAGAGAGAGGAGAGGGAGGGAGGGAGGGAGGGAGGGAGGGAGGGAGTCAAAAGTAGAAGGGAATCACCAAGAAAGAAAGAGAAGAATGATGATATCCAGCTCAGGACCCTGGGTGTGCCAAGCCCATACTCACCAGATGTTTCTCAATGATATTGATGAAGGTATATCAGGCTTAATGTTGAAGTTTGCAGATGATACAAAGGTTGGAAGGGTTGTTAATGACAGTAATGGCAGTATGCTACTGCAACAGGATCTAGATAATTTGGGCAGATGGGCTAAGAAGTGGCAACTAAAGTTTAACCTTGACAAATGCAAAGTACTGCATATGGGTAGAAGTAACCCCAGAGAAACGTACCAACTGTGTGGTACTACACTTAAGGTGGTAGAAAATAAAAAAGACCTGGGAGTAATTGTGCAGTCAGATATGAAGTTTTCTGAGCAATGCAGACAGGCTGCCAGGGCAGGTCATGAAGTTTTGTCAATGATATATAGGAATTTTGCTAGCAGGGAAAAGGAGGTGATTGTCCCTTTGTATAAGGCAATGGTCAGGCCAGGCCTTGAGTACTGCGTACAGGTCTGGAGGCCTCATTTTAGGAAGGATGTAGATTTACTTGAGCAGAGAAGGGCAACAAGATTGGTGAGGGGAATGAAGGGATCCTCTTACCGAGAGAGACTTAAATTGTGCAAATTGCAGAGTCTAGGCACCTGTGCAGTGATCTGATTGAGGTGTATAAGGCCTTGAATGGATTGAGCACACTGAATTCTGATGGGATCCTTCCACTTGTTCAGATTACGGACCGTAAGGGGGCATAAATTCAAATTAAGAAAAGACAGATTTAGAATAGATGTGTGGAAATTTGCCTTTAGCCAGCGGGTGGTTAATTGCTGGAACAAACTTCCATCTGTTGTTCTGGAATTTGATAGGCTGAATAAATTTAAGGAGGAACTGAACAGGCATTTGGAGGGAATGGTGTGATTTTTTTTTTTTTTTTTTTTTGACTGATGCTGCATAAGCTCATACACTTGCTTTCTTGCATCAAATGCCACTGCCACTACTACTACCACTACAGTATTTTTTTTTTAATTATTAGATATTACATATTAAATTATTTTTTTAAATAAATTATTTACTGATTCAAGATTATCAATAATTAATTATTTAATTGTTTTTCAAGTATCTATCTTTGAACTTATTCAGGTGCCAAAACACTAAGTGAACAAAATTGAAACTGAAAATGTTCTAATATCAATCATTCTACAATCATTATTTTTGTGTTTTTAATAGTTAATTGATCAGCAATTATGTATCACATTATTTTGATTTATACATGTATCACATTATTTTGATTTATAATTGATTCATAGAATCAATTTTTAAAAAGTTTATTATCCCTTCTTCTAGCTGAAATATTTCATTCTTCAAATTGCTAAGCCTAATGCAATGAAACATAAGCTTGAAGACAGGGACCAAGGTTATGGCAAGTTTCAAGCTAATTGGATTCAACACTTTCATGGTATTAGCATTAGCAGAGGCATCTGACGCAAGAAAGCAAGCTTATGCAGAATCAGCCAAAAAAAAAAAAAAAAAAAACACCACTTCCACTTCATCCCTCTGTTCGTTCAAAATACCTGTCCAGCTGAGCCTTAAACTTATTTAGGCTATCAACTTCCACGACAAGGGATGGAAGTCTGTTCCACCAACCAACCACCCGCTCGCTAAAGGCAAATTTCCGCACGTCCATCCTACACCTGTCTTTCGTCAATTTGAATTTATGCCCTCTCAGGTGATTATTCTGAGCAAGAGGAAGAATCCTAGCAGCATTGAGCATGCTCAAACCATTCAAGGCTTTATACACCTCTATCAGATCACCTCGCTGGTGCCTAGTCTCCAGACATTGTAATTTGAAAAACTTAAGCCTTTCTTCGTAAGAGCACCCCTTTGTTCCATTCACTAATCTTGTTGCCCTTCTCTGTACTCGTTCCAGCAGCTCTACATCCTTCTTGAAATGAGGCCTCCAGACCTGTATACAGTACTCTACATGTGGCCTGAATATTCAAGGGAATAATCACCTCCTTATTCCTGCTAGAAAAATTCCTATATATCACTGACAATACACCATGAGCTACTCTTGCAGCCCGTCTGCACTCCTCGGAGAACTTCATATCTGCCGCACATCTGCAGGTGGTAGATGACTCTCATCAACCGGTGCAATACCACCACTTTCCTTATTGGAGGCTTAAAGTGGTGAAACCCATATTTAATCTCTAGAGCAAAGTTTCCGGCATCCCCCGTCCCCCATACTTCTCCCTCAATCCATGCAAGGTACTAAGTACTATAGGTTTTGATACCTTTCGTGCTTGGGGATTTCATAACAACCCCCCCCCCCGCCCTGCACGTCCCTTTCATTCTCTACCACTGTAAGTGTAGTACCACAGAGATGATATGTTGCTCTGGGGTTGCTGTTTCCCATATGTAGTACTTTACATTTGTCAATGTTAAACTTAATTTGCCACCTCTCAGCCCATCTGCTTCACTGTTCCAGATATTGTTGCAGCAGCATAGTGCCAGTAGTGTCCTTGGCAACCCTGCCAACCTTCGTATCGTCTGCAAACTTGGACATTAAGCTTGATACAAAAATCATGAATATCATTTATAAATATAGAAAACAACAATGGACCCAACACTGAACCCTGAGGGACTCCACTAATAACATTAGTCCACGATTAGCAGTGTCCATTGATTACCACTCTCTGCCTTCTCCCCCTCAACCACCCCTTTATCCACAGCAGCAATTTGCTCCAATGCCACACTGCTCCAATTTTCCAATTTGTGCAGCAGTCTTCCATGTGCAACAGTATCAAAAGCCTTTCTAAGATCCAAGTATATAATATCAAAGTTATTCCCTGCATCCAGTTCTTTTGTGACTGCATCATAGTATCCAATCAAATTGGTCAGGCAAGACTTCCCCTTAACAAAACCATGCTGTGTCCGAGCTATAACTGGTCTTGTCTAGATGATCCTGCAGTGCTTCTTTAACCAGCACCTCCATTAATTTTCCTGGAACAGAAGTTAAACTCACAGGTCTATAATTACTTGTGTCAGCCATTGATTCTTTTTTGTGAATTGGGGTCACATTTGCACATCTCCAGTCTGTGGGTACCTCCCCTGAGTCAAAGGAAGCTAAAATAATTATGGCTAAGGATTTGCTTACTTCCTTTGCTGCCTCCTGTAATATAACTGGATAGATCCCATCCACTCAAAGTGCCTTTCTTTTGTTTATCTTCAACAATTTCTCCTCCACTTTACTCTCAGTTATTACAAGATTCTCTAGCTTACTGCCAGAGTTGAATACACTTCTGACATACCCCTCGCTGAATAACTCCTCATGTGTGAATGTCATTGCAAAATATTCATTTAGTTTGTTAGCTACCTGAGCAGAATCATCAACAGTTGACCCATCGATATCAAGTGGACCAATCTGATTCATCCCCTTCCTTCTAGAGTTTACATAAGTAAAGAACTCTTTGCTGTTTTTCTTTGCATCCCTTGCCAAAGATTTCTCGTAATCTGCCTTCGCCTGCCTAGCCTCCTTGGTAACTTGGTTACAGATCGACTTGTATCTATCATAGGCTTCTGTGTCATGTGTTAATTTGTATGTATGCCATGCATATTTCTTCTCTGCCATATGCCTCATTAGTTCATCTGACGTCCATTTACGCCTAAACCTTGAACAATATTTCTTAGTTGGTATGTAAAGCCTAGTAGCTTCCAAGATAAGTTCTTTGTATGCTTCCCATTTTGAATTTGCTGTTGGTAACATCATCAGTTGGTCCCACTGTATAGAATTTAAATACTGACTCAGTCCATTGTAGTCGCCTTTATGAAAGCAATAACCCTTCCCTTTACCCCTAATGGTAGTTACCTCTTTGAGTAAATCCCACTTCAGCACAATGTGATCACGGCCACCTAGTGGCTCCTTTATCTGCAGATTCTTAATGCATGAAGAATCATTACTGATAATCAAATCAAGAGTATTACTCCCTCTAGTTGCCTCCAGAACATGCTGAAGTAAAAAACAATCATCCAATAAATCCACAAAAGCCTTGCTAGTGTGTGAGTGGCCAACCCACAAATTCCAGTCAATGTCTGGGAATTCAAAATCCCCCATTATAAGACTCTCTGATGTACTGGCCCACTCTATTTCCCTGTACAGTTTCTTATTATACTCATCAGAGTTATTAGACCTATAGACACTCCTACTCTCAATTTTGATTTCCCAATGCTACTGTCACACCAAACTGATACGACACTGCACAATCCAGCGATGTCGACTGGCTTCACTTCCTTGGATTTTATGTGTTTCTTAACTAATAGCATAATCCCTCCTCCCTTCCTATCCTGTCTATCCTTTCTGTAGACGTTGTACTCCTCAAATTCCAGTTCTGCATTCCTTATATCTGTGGGACACCATGTCTCTGATATCCCAAAAATATCTGCCTTTGATGTTTTGAGCAATACCTCAAATTCATCAAATTTATTTACTAAACTCCTAGCATTGGTATACATACAAGTATACATGCACCTGTTTCTATTCTTAGGTACCCTAACACAACCTATGTGTTTACTTGTACCACAATGACACTCAGCAGTCTCCGAAATATCCTGCATCTTGTTTGTCAGGTTTCTGCTCATTCCAATAGAAGCAGAGCAAGAATCACTTTCACCTCTGCCAGTGGCCACTGTTAATCTATTAGTCTATGTATCCCCCCCCAAGGTAGCAGTTTTCCAACCCACCTAACACTGCCTCGATAGCATCAGCAAATATTCTTGAACCCTTTCTATTTAACGGTATCCCATCCCTGTAGAAGCAGTCTCTCCTGTTAACAAGTACAGTTCAGGCTGAAAAAAATTCTACCCCTCGAGCCTTGCACAATCTTTCCAGGGCAAATTGATCGACAAATTGTGGAAGAATCCAAAGTAGAACGATCGCAGCTATTTCCAAAGTTCCAAAGTAGTGGCTTCAGGCTTATATGACCTGAAAGAACACTTCAAGACAAAATGCATGAAAAAATTGTTTGAGACAAAGAAGGGAAAATCCATCAAGAACTTCTTTGCTCAGCCAATGTAGGAAGATAATGTTACTAGGACTGAAATTTTATTTGCAAATTTTGTTGCCCAATGCAACGTAGCTACTTCAGTAGCTGATGAATTTTGTGCCTTGGCTGCTGTAATTGAAGATAAATACAAGAAAGGCACCTGGGGTGGATGGGATCTATCCAGTTATATTATAGGAGGCAGCAAAGAAAGTAAGCAATCCATTAACCATAATTATGAGAGCTTCCTTGGACTCAGGGGAGGTACCCACATACTGGAGAAGTGCAAATGAAAACCCAATTCACAAAGGAGGACAAAGGCTGACACAAGCAATTATAGACCTCTGAGTTTAACTTCTGTTCCAGGAAAATTAATGGAAGCACTGGTTAAAGAAGCATTGCAGGATCATCTTGACAAGAATTCAGTTATAGCTCAGACACAGAATGGTTTTGTTAAGGGAAGGTCTTGCCTGACCAATTTGATTGGATACTATGATGTAGTCACAAAAGAATTGGATGCAGGGAATAACTTTGATATTATATACTTGGATCTTAGAAAGGCTTTTGATACTGTTGCACATGGAAGACTGCTGCACAAATTGGAAAATTGGAGCAGTGTGGCATTGGAGGCAAATTGCTGCATTGGATAAAGGGGTGGTTGAAGGGGTGAAGACAGAGAGTGGTAATCAATGGACACTGCTCATCGTGGACTAATGTTATTAGTGGAGTCCCTCAGGGTTCAGTGTTGAGTCCACTGTTGTTTTCTGTATTTAATGTCCAAGTTAATCTCCAAGTTTGCAGACGATACAAAGGTTGGCAGGGTTGTTAAGGATGCTACTGATGCTATGCTGCTGCAACAGGATCTGGAAATGTTGAGCAGATGAGCTGAGAGGTGCAAAATGAAGTTTAACATTGACAAATGTAAAGTACTACATATGGGAAACAGCAACCCCAGAGCAACGTATCAACTCTGTGGTACTACACCGAGAGTGGTAGAGAATGAAAAGGACCTGGGGGTAATTGTGCAGACAGATATGAAGTTCTCTGAGCAGTGCAGATGGGCTGCAAGAGTAGCTCATGGTGTCTTATCAATGATATACAGGAATTTTTCTAGCAGGGATAGGGAGGTGATTATTCCCTTGTATAAGGCAATGGTCAGGCCACACCTTGAGTACTGTATACAGGTCTGGAGGCCTCATTTTAAGAAGGATGCAGAGCTGCTGGAACAAGTACAGAGAAGGGCAACAAGGTTAGTGAACTGAACGAAGGGTTGCTCTTATGAAGAAAGCCTTAAGTTTTGCAAATTACAGTGTCTGGCGAGTAGGCACCGATGAGGTAATCTGATAGAGGTGTACAAAGCCTTGAATGGTTTGAGCATGCTCAATGCTGATGGGATACTGCCTCTTGCTCAGAATAATCACCTGAGAGGGCATAAATTCAAATTGAGGAAAGAAAGATGTAGGATAGCGTGCAGAAATTTGCCTTTAGCCAGCGGGTAGTTGGTTGGTGTAACAGACTTCCATTCCTTGTTGTGGAAATTGATAGCCTAAATAAATTTAAGGCTCAGCTGGACAGGTATTTCGAACGAACAGAGGGGTGAAGTGGAAGGGGTTTTTTGTTTTTTTTTTTTTGGCTGATGCTGCATAAGGTTGCTTTCTTGCGTCATATGCCTCTACTAATGCTAATGCTAATGTAGCATTATTAGCATTCGTAGTTAGAGGCATATGATGCAAGAAAGCAAGCTTATGCAGTATCAGCCGAAAAAAAAAAAAAAAACCCTCCCATTTCACCACTCCATTTGTTCGAAATGCCTGTCCAGCTCAGCCTTAAATTTATTTAAGTTATCAACTTCCACACTAAAAGATGGAAGTCTATTCCGCCAATCAACCACCCACTGGCTAAAAGCAAATTTCCGCACATCTATTCTACAACCGACTTTCCTCAATTTGAATCTATGCCCCCTCAGGTTCTTAATCTGAGCAAATGGAAGTATCTAGTCTGCATTGAGCCTGCTCAACCCATTCAAGGCCTTACACACCTCAATCAGATGACCTCGCAGGTGCCTACTCTCCAAGCACAGCAATTTGCAGAACTTAAGCCTTTCTTGGTAAGAGCACCCCTTTTTTTCCCTTACCAATCTTGTTGCCTTCATTGTACTCGTTCTAGCAACTCTACATCCTTCTTAAAATGAGGCCTCCAGACCTGTACACAGTACAGTCTGTCCTCGTATAACACATGTTTACATTACACGAATTTGATCATACACGATTTATAAATAGGGGAACGTTATCTTATATAACACGAACCGAATTCGCTTATGCACGATTCGCCTTTGTGTTTACAAGAAATGGCAGTCGAACGCAGAATCAACCCCAACCGAACGCAACACAATAGGAATGAAAAAGATTCTGAAAATGTATTTGTGTTTTATATCAGTGAAGGGGAAACACATTTCACCATAATAACGTAAAAACCAACACAATTCCAGCTATCGATATAATCGCAAATGCAATTAGATCGAGTTTACTACCAGTTTATAACAGATTCCACTAGCAGAAACGTAACTGGAAATTGTTTTTATTGTTTTATGGTAGTAACCCCCAGAAATGTGCTTTAGTAAAATGTGGGGTGTGAATAGTGTATCTCGGCCTTTATGGTGTTGTTTATTCAGTTGCTACACGCGCGCAGCTTTGTTTATGTGTATTAAGCGTGCCTTCTCATTTTGTAATTGCGCTTTATTCCCTAAAAATTAGTAAAATACTTAAAAGGTGTGAAAAGGAAGATCCTGGCGAAGACACTGCAGATTCAGAGAGAGAGAGAGAAAAAAAAAAGCAATATCGATAAACGGAGGCGGACTGGTCAAAAATTCTTACCCGGGAAAATTTATAGTGGCCTCACACTATGGTTTATGGCCAAAATCACACCGGCCTCCAGCCCACCGGCATTTCCCGGGTAAATCTTATGGCCAGTCCGCCTCTGTCGATAGAGAAAAAAATATGAAATTGTGAAAAGCTTTGGGCGAAATGAAAGACCATGTGATATTGCACGTGCTACAGACCTAAATGAGGCAACGCCGAGAATTATAAAGAATGCAGAGAAAATAAAAGCAACTTTCATAGCAGGAACAACTCAAAGTGTAATTGAAATCCATTAGATTAAGACACAAAGAATTGGAAGAGATGGAACGCCTGTCATCTGTTTGGATAGAAAATCAAACAAAAAGCAAGTTTGCTTACGATAGAAGCAAAAGCAGTAGCAATATTTTATTACGTAATAGTCGTAATAAAATGTGTAAGCATTTTATTACGACTTACGTATTATAATTTATACTTAGGTATTATAAAATACGTAAGTATTTTATTACGACTATTTTATTTAATATAATAATTTTTTTACGAATAAAATACGTATTTTATTCGTAAAAAATACTTTTTAGTATTAAAAATACTAAAAATACTTTATTATAATATAATAAATAATAAAAAATATATTATATTTTTTATTACGTATTTTAATCGTTATAAAATACTTACGTATCTTATAACGATTAAAATTACCCGATTATTTATTGTGTTTGGTAATGTTTTGGTTCCAAATGTGTGTTCAATCTTGGGTGATCGGCACCTAACCCCACTTTTCCCATAGGGCCTGTTGTTTATATTGCACGATTTTGCATTGCACAAGGGTTTCTAGGAACACAACTATCGTGCTATACGAGGACAGACTGTACTCCAGGTGTGCCCTGACCATTGCCTTGTACAACGGGATAATCACCTCCCTGTCCCTGATAGCAAAATTCCTAAATATCATTGACAATACTCCATGACCTGCGAGGCGCCTCCGTAGCCAGGTGGAAAGGAGCAGCAGTGCGTAGCACACGCTTCTTGATTAGACCGGGGTTCGAGCCTGTCACCACCAAATACGGAGGATGCGGAAAGGTCATTCAGGGAATGACCACCGCATATCCCGGAGCAATATGGCCTTAGTTGCTAATGCTCCTAAAAACCAAATAACAAACAAACAAACAAACATGACCTGCTCTGGCAGCCTGTCTGCACTGCTCAGCAAACTTCATATTTGACTGCACAATTATCCCCAGGTCTTTTTCACTTTCCACTTCCCTGAATGTAATACCACATAGTTGGCACGTTTCTCTTGGGTTATTGCTACCCATATGCAGTACTTTGCATTTGTCAATGTTAAACTTCAGTTACCACTTCTCAGCCCATTTGCCCAACTTATCTAGATCCAGATGGAGTAGCATACTGTCTTTACTTTCATTAACAACCCTGCCAACCTTCAGAGAGATGAAGGAGATGGACAGATTGCTTAGGTAGTTTTTAATTAAATTTGTGGAGATGAAACAAGTTAAACAGGTGGCTGACTTGAGGTTGATCAAATTTAGTGATTGTGAAGTCCAGCATGATGACAGTACACTGACCTGTCTAACAGAACACTGTTAGACAGGTCAGTGTAGGTCTGTCTAACAGAACACTGATTGACGAAATGGAGCCTGATGGTGCAGCCAAAAGGTAATTTTTTGAGGATGCAAGAGAAATTTTTATATGACTGTAGTGAAAAAAATAGTTGAAAATTTCCATTTAATAATTAATTGTTGAGGGATCTGAAAGTACTAGATCCAACCATTAAAGATAATCTGCAGTATATGCACATCTGCAGATTAGAAAGTTTTAAATTAATTTAATTACTTTTAATTAAATAATTTTAAAATTTCAATTACTTTAACTAAATTTAGTTTTTAATTAATTTAATTACTTTTGCTCCACATCGTGATAAGGAAGCCCTTAAAGATGAATCTGATGATTACTGTATGTTGTCTGATAGCTGTGTGTCTGTACTGACAGAGAATGGCCAAAAAAAGAAGCTTTTGTAGCTACTGGCTGGATGTTGGCCAGAGAACAAGTACTGGTCTTATATGTTTCCTAAATGTGAAAATGATTAGTCAGCAACTAATGACCTTGACTCACAGCAATGCTGACTATGAAAGATCTTTCTCCATAATAAAGAAAATCCACAAAGGCTGTAGGAGGTCCATGAATACAGACTCACTGAATTCTTTTTTTACAGTGCAAAATAAATACTGATACAGGTTGTAGCGCCTTTAAACCCACTAACAGCATTTTGAAAAGTGCAAAAGGTACATGTGTTCCTTATATTACAGAGCACTCTAAATCAAGACAGGAAAATAAAGTTTCATAAATGTAAAAATTATCTCTATGTATGTTTAATTAAATTTTAAATGTCAATTTGTTGTTTACAAACTATTGATTTTTTTATAATTTATGAAAATATTTTTTGTGTAAAGTTTTTTGGGTATTTGTAAGGTTTTCATTGATCCAGCATACAGGGTTTCATCTCAAGAGGTTGATAGGTATGCTCTGAGTTTTTAATTTTTTGTGCAACATATACAATACAACTTAGAGATGATACACCCTTAATTCTGAAAGTAATAAAGGTTGAACTCATAACAATTAATAAAAAAATTAATAAAGATTATTATAATCAATAAATATCTATATTCTAATAAAATAAATCTATATGATGACAACAGATCTAACTCACTCATGGATCACAGACTGACCAAGACAATATTAAAAGCTTCATGGCAAACTTTACCATCAGAAGGAGGACAAGGAGATGAGGGGAAAAGTCAGTTGCATTAGCTTCAGTCTGACTGCATGAAATAAGAGAAACAGATCTATATCTGATACTCTATGAACTTAGTTTGGTAACTAGCAGACTTGGAGAACCAATTTTTTATCCAATACTTAAAAACTCAAAACCATTCAAAAACAAGGTTCATAGCAAGCTGAAATATCATCTTTGAACAAACAAACAAAAAAAAAAAAAAATCTTAAAAATTTCCAGTGTTTTTGGAAAGCTCTGGACTTGGGACAAAAGCCATCCAACATCAGCTTTTAAGAATATATCATTAAATTTGTTAGAATAATATGCAAATATGTTATTATTTGAAAAGAATAAAATATTTGCAATTAGAAAACTAATAAAAACTTGACTAAATATTGGAAGAAAAATAAACTGAAGACACACCTGATTATTAGAAAGGTGTTATACACCTGCCAACTGTTCCAACAAAATTAGATGAGTTGAGATGAGTTGCCAATCAGAATTAGATGAGTTGTCAATTAGATGAGTTGCCAATCAGAGCACAATTTATTAGGGGGAGCCCAATTGCACTTAATAAATCGTCAGTCACCATACATATTCCAAGATGACTGGTGATTTATTAAGAAACATACATACACTTACACATTCATGAAAGGGTCATAAGCTATACATTTAATTTCTAATTTTTGAAAATCAGTTGTATAACTTTTAACTTTTTATGTTGTTTCCCCCAGCTTAAGAGGTGGGCTTCTGAGAAGAGCAGCACAGGCCAAAAGTGGCCTGCATGCTATAATTTGACTACCCCCAGCTTACAAATATATGCCCATTCAATTATGTTACTGGCAAAAGTTTAAAAGACAAGCATTAAAAAAAAAAAAAAACTACAAAAATACTTCTATAACATGATAAACTATTTTTCCACTTACTTCTACTGAGACTGACTGGTAATCAAGATCAGTGCTAACAAAGTAAGTAACTTTTCCTTCATCATTTGTTTTCCTAACTGGATTTGTAATTTTTATGGGATTTCCTTTTTCATCTTGCGCTTTAATGCTTGTAAAAATTCCAGATGCAGGTTGACCATTAACATAAGTAACATCTGCCTAAAAAAATAAAATTATTGGCATCATTGAGATATATATAAGCCTGAAGCTACTACTTTAATGTCTTTACTGCATATTCACACGCACGCATGCACACTACCAAAAGTATTCTGACACTCTTCCCAATGATTGAATAAACAATGCAAATGAGATATATGAAAGCATATAAGGGTTAAAAAGCATTCAGATAATAGTATAGATATCACAAACAAGACTGAGTCACAACAAGGAAATCAGAGTTTCAAAGAGACTTAAATGATCTGTGCATGCCATAGATACATTACTGAGGACCATGCTATAAATTAAATCGAAATAAATCAAAAGTAACTTTCCATGGGATACAAGTAAATTAATGGAGTTCCTTTCCCAAACTGAAAAACTTATACTTCTAATCAAAAATTCATATTTTAAAAACTTTTTTTTTGTTTATACCTATAAACAAAATCAGTAATTTTCTGAGCAATACAATTTTCCCACCACTAGGAACATTATTTAGAAAAGCACATATGAAATTTTGTATTATTATTATTACTGGTATCAGTAGTAACAAATGATATAAATAAACATGCTTACAGAGCATCAGCCAAAAAAACCTTCCCACACCACCAGTCCACCACCAAATACGGAGAATGCGGAAAGGTCAGGGAATGACCACCGCATATTCCTGGAGCAATATGGCCTTAGTTGCTAATGCTCCTAAAAACCAAATAACAAATAAAATAACAAACACCACCAGTCAAACTCCGCTAATAACTTATTTGGTGCTTGCTTAAATTTGTTCCATCTATTATCCACTTCCACAACAACAAATGGAAGTGGTTCAATGATCAACTACCCACAACCTGAAATAAATTCCCATACATCTATCCTGTTACCATCATACGTCAATTTAAATTTATACTTCCTCATGCGTGTTGTCTGAGCAAGAGTAGAGATGTTTAGCATTTATCTTATTAAATCCATTAAAAGCTGCAAACCATGCAATCAGCTCTCCTCACTGCTGCACAGTTTCCAGACACTATAATATACAGAATTGAAGCCTTTCTTGGTAAGAGTACTCTTTTGTTCCCCTCACTCATCTCATTGGCCTTCCTGAATTCATTCCAACAGATCCACATACATCATTCCTAAAATGAGACTTCCAAATCTGTATGCCATTACATTACATTACAAAATGATCAAGGCCATTACCTTTTTTTTTTTTTTTTTTTTTTTTATGTAAACCCCAAGCACGAGAGGTATTAGAACCTGTAGTACTTAGTACCATGCTTGGGTTGGAGGTTGAGAAGATGAAAGAAGATATTTGTTGACATTGAACTTGAACTTCTGTAGACTGTAATTTTAAGAAAATACGTATGAAAGAAGGTTGTTCCAGAAAATGGCAGTTGAATGAATAAACGAGGAAGATGAAAAGTTGGTTCTGTGAGTTTGAAGTTGGACAGTAAATAGATGTTGGCTGGTGGCTGCATGTGTTCGGACTGTTTTGAAAGAGAGAGCAGGAATTATAGAAGCTAATTCAGAAGAACAGTGCACATTGAAGTATCTGTAGAAAAGGCATGCAGTAGAAAGAGTACGTTGATGAGACAGTGAGTGGAGAGACTCTGTCAGAGATGAATCATTAATTAACCTAACTGCCCTCTTCTGAATGGAATCAAGAAGCCTGAGAGAGGTTTAGGGGGTACCACCCCAGATGTGGGAACAATATTCCATGGTAGAGCAGATTTGCGATTTATACAGAGTGAGCAGATGTTTGGAAGAAAAGTAACGCCAAGAGCGAAAGAGAAAACCAAGTTTTTTGGATGCAGAGGAAGCAATATTTGTCATATGCTTGTGCCAAGAGAGATTAGAAGTCAGGGTAATCCCCAAAAAAGATATATATCATTTTGCCTAGAAATCAGAGTGTCACCAAAGGTAAGCATAGCAGCAGAAGAATCCTTTTTGCGAGATATAAGACAAGATTGACTTTTAGAAGGGTTGAAATCAACTATGTTGTCTTTGCCCCACTGGAGAATTATCTGAGGATCAGCATTTAAGGAATTGGTAGCACATTTTCGAGAAGTTGAAGTTGATTGAGCAGGGCAATGTTTCTCAAAATGGAAAGTGGAATGCAATGTGCTATCATCGGCAAAACTATGGATAGGATTTCCAGTCAATGGAAGAAGGTCATTAATACACAAGAGGAAAAGAGTGGAGGAAAGAACTGAATCTTGGGAGACACCGGCATTGGTGGAGAAGTTAGAAGACAGAGAGCCATCTACAATCACCCTCAGTGAGCGATCAGAGAGAAAACTGGATAACCAATTACAAAAAACCGGTTGGCAAACCATAAGATGGAAGCTTGTTTAGAAGACCTTTATGCCAAACACGATCGAAAGCCTTTGAGGTGTCAAGAGCAACTACTTGTGTTTCACCGAACCTTTCCATTGAATTAGTCCATAAATGGGTAACAAAAGCCAGAATATCACCAGTGGATCGACACTGACGGAATCCATACTGGTGATCGTTGATCAGACGGAAGGTTTCTAGGTAGTTTAAAAGTTGGCGGTTAATTGATTTTTCCATTACTTTAGAAAGAGTAGAAGTAATTGCAATGGGATGATAATTGGATGGGAGGGAATAGCCATGAGATAAAGGCTCCACTGGAGAAGAGACAATCACCAAGTTGTGATCTGATGTGCCTAAAGGACCTCTCACTTCAACTGTATACTTAGAATGGTTGTTTGTGAGAAAAAGATCAATCATGTTGGCTGTATGATTAGGATTCTCCGGTATTCTTGTAGTGCAAGGTCATTAGTAATTGCAAAAGCCTCAGCATCTTGACCAGCTGGGTCAGTGTGACTTGAAAACGAAAGCCAGCTGGAGTTGTGAACATTAAAATCACCAAGGAAAATTACCTCACTGTTAGGAAAGTTGGACTGGAGAAAGTCAAATTGCAAACAGAGGAAGTCAAAAAGATCAAGTGATTAGTGCAGTTGAGAGAATGGCAGAGACAACAGATGAATTTGACACAATGAGGTAGAGATATTTTAAGCCAGAGGAGATTCAAAATTGCCAAGTCTCTGACAGGGAATATCAAGAACAGACATAAGCACAAGTACCAACTTTTAGGCGAAAGGAATCATACAGCAAATAATTTGGGCATCTGAAATGAGCAGTAGTTGAATCAACCGATAACTGAGATTCTGTCAGAAAAAGTACATGGGGTTTGGCAGACTGCAAGTGGAAATGGGCATCGTTGAGAATAGAAATATGAGACCACGTATATTTGTGAAATGAATTAGGAAGTGATTGGGAGGTTTAGATCTTTTCACAGATAAGCTTGCTCTATTAGTTTGACAATTCACGGTGTATTCAATAGTAAGAAAAAGTGGGTGGGGGCATGCTGTATGAAGTAATGAAATTTTTGGATATGGCATAGACATGGTAAGAATATACCCAGATCCTTGACATAACGTGGCCTCAAGAATGCTCCCCGCATACACACTACTCAGACTCCCTCCAGTCACTATCTGGCAGAGTAGAGGTAGCAAGATTATACACTAGCTGATCCGGAAGCCTCCTAGAGAGTTACCAATAGGTTTGGTCCATTGTTTCCTGTATATAATTGAAAAAACATCACGAGATGTCCTAGTAACCTGTCTGCACTGTTCAGTGAACTGAATGTCTTACTGCACAATTAGCCAAGCTCTTTGTTTTTCACTATCAATGTGGTACAATTCAGTTGGTATATTATTCTGGAATTATTGCTACCCAGTATCTTGCATTTGCCAGTCAAGCGCCACTTCTCAGCCCATTTGCCTAATTTATCTAGATCTTGTTTCAGTAGCATGCCCTGATTAATGTCATTAACCACCTTGCTACCCTTTTTATCATCTGCAAACTTAGATATTAAGCCTAATATGCCTTCATCATTATCATTAATAAATACAGAAAACAACAAAAGGTCCAGCCCTGAATCCTGGGCAACTAATCTAATAACAGTAGTTTAAGAAAAGCAGAGCCATTGATACCCGCTCTTTGCCTTCTCCCACTCAACTATTTCTTTATCTATAGCAGTAACTTGCCTCTAATGCCACACTTCTCCAATTGAATGGCAGTCTTTTATGTGAAACAGTATCAAAAGCTTTACTGAAATAAAAGTACATGATGTTAAAATTATTTTTTGCAATCAGTATAATAGTATGCAATCAGATTGGTCACACAAGATTGCCCTCCCCCAAAAAAACAATTTCCATGACTGCTGTATTACTGCATTCCTGTCTAGATAGTCCTGAACTGCTTCTTTAGCCAGAGACCCCATTATTTTATTTTATCTGGAACAGAAGCAAAGCTTACAGTTCTGTAATTACTCACGTCACCTTTGACCCACCTTTGTGAATTGGAGATACATTTGCACATCCCCAGTCCATAGGAATCTCCTCTGAATCCAAGGATGCTCTCATAAAATTTAGGAGGGAGGGAGGAAGGGAGACAAAGAGATTACAGAAAAAAGGACGTAGGAACACTGTAAAAATGCAGAAAAGTAAAATACCAGGAAATCCTGCAGAACATCTCTATGGATGCTACTACGCTTTTAGTGGGAAAAATTTCCAAATTACAGAAGCGTTGATTTTATCAAAAGAAAAATTAAAGAAACTTTGTATATAAGAAATTTTAAAGGTAGAACAATAAACAGAAATGTGGGTAGGGATACAGATGCATGATTTCAGCAACAGAATATAAATTTATAATGAAAAATTCATTGGTGTTCTTTTTTTTTTAACTCTGGATTTAAAATCCATGAACATAAATGGGAAAACTGACATTTAGAGGATATTACTCAGTCTCGCTGATTGAAAAATTGGTGAACAATCACTTCCTTATGACATCCCTCCCTTCTTTTACATGTCTGGACATACTGACCACAAAGATAAGTTGCACATTAGCATTAGCAAAAGCACATGATGCAAGAAAACAAGCTTATATAGCATCAGCAAAAAAAAAAAAAAAAAAAACACTTTATTTCACCCATCCACTCACTCCAAATGTTTGTCAAGTTCTCCCTTGAATCTATTTAAACTATCAACTTCTACAACGACAGATGGAAGTTTGTTCCACCAATCAACCGCTTGCTGGCTAAAGGCAAACTTCTGCACATCTATCCTACAACCGTATTTACTCCATTTGAATTTATGCCCTCTCAGGCGATTATTCTGAGCAAGAGGAAGAATCCCATCCACACTGAGAACGCTCAAACCATTCAAGGCTTTATACACCTCAATCAGATCACCTCACAGGTGCCTAGTCTACAGACACTGTAATTTGCAAAACTTAAGCCTTTCTTCCTAAGAGCATCCCTTTATTCCATTCACTAATCTTGTTGCCCTTCTCTGTACTCGTTCCAACAGCTCTACATCCTTCTGTATACACCTGTATACAGGTCTGGAGGCCTCAAGGTGTGGCCTCACCATTGCCTTATACAAGGGGATAATCACCTCCTTATCCCTGTTAAAAAATTCCTGTTTTTCATTGACAAGACACCATGAGCTACTCTTGCAGACCGACTGCACTGCTCAGAAAATTTCATGTCTGCCTGCACAATTACCCCCAGGTCCTTTTCATTCTCTACCACTGTCAGTGTGGTACCACAGAATTGATACGTTACTCTGGGATTACTGCTTCCCATATGTAGTACTTTACATTTGTCAATGTTAAACTTCATTTGCCACCTCTCAGCACATCTGCTCAACTTTTCTAGATCCTGTTGCAGCAGTGTACTGTCATTAGTGTCATTAACAACCCTGCCAACATTCATGTCATCTGCAAACTTGGACATTAAACCTGATATATACCATCATCAATATCATTTATAAATACAGAAAACAACAACATGGACACTGCTCTTTGTGGACATTAGTCCACAAAGAGCAGTGTCCATTGATTACCATTCTCTGTCTTCTCCCACTCAACTATCCCTTTATCCATAGCAGCAATTTGTCTCCAATGCCACACTGCTCCAATTTGTGTAGCAGTCTTCCATGTGCAACAGTATCAAAGGCTTTTATAAGATCCAAATATATGATATCAAAGTTATTCTTTGCATCCAGTTCCTTTGTGACTACATCAAAGTATCCAATCAAATTAGTCAGATAAGACTTCCCTTTAACAAACCCATGCTGTGTCCGAGCTATAACTGAATATAGATGATCCCACAATGCTTCTTTAACCAGTGCCTCCATTAATTTCCCTGGAACAGAAGTTAAGCTAACAGGTCTGTAATTACCTGTGTCTCCCTTTGATCCTCCTTTGTGGATTGGGGTCACAATTGCACATCTCCAGTACATGGGTACCTCCCCTGAGTCCAGGGAAGCTCTCATAATTATGGCTAAGGGTTTGCTTACTTCCTTTTCCCCTCCTTTAATATAACTGGATAGATTCCATCCACCCCCAGGTGCCTTTCTTGTGTCTATCTTCAACAATTTCTCCTCCACTTTACACTTACTGCCAGAGATAAATACCCCTCTGGCATTCCCCTCCCTGAATAACTCCTCATGTGTGAATGTACATGCAAAATATTCATTTAGTTTGTTAGCTACCTGTGCAGGATCATCAACAGTTGAACCATCGATATCAAGTGGACCAATCTGATTCATTCCTTCCTTCTAGAGTTTACATAAGTAAAGAATCTTGCCTAACCTCCTTTGTATCTTGGTTAGACCAGCTTATATCTATCATAGGCTATTGTGTCACATGTTAATTTATATGTATCCCATGCATTTTTCTTCTCTGTCACATGTCTAATTAGTTCATCTGACATCCACTTAGGCCTAAATCTTGAATAATATTTCTCTGTTGGTATGAATAGCCTAGTAGCTTCCAAGATTAATTCTTTGAATACTTCCCATTTTGAATCTGCTGTTGGTAACATCATCGGTTGGTTCCACCATATAGAATTTAAATACTGTCTCAGACCACAGTAGCCACCTTTACGAAAGCAAAAACCTTTCCCTTTACTCTTGATGGTAGTTACCTCTCTGAGTAAATCCCCCTTCAGCACACTGTGATCAGTGCCACCTTGTGGTTCCTTTATCTGAAGATTCTTGATGCATGAAGAATCACTACTGATAATCAGATCAAGAATATTACTCCCTCTAGTTGCCTTCCGAACATGCTGCTGTAGAAAACAATCATCCAATAAATCCACAAAAACGTTGCTAGTGTGTGAGTGACCAACCCACAAATTCCAGTCAATATCTGGGAAATTAAAATCCCCCATTATAAGACACTCTAATTTACTGGCCCACTCCATTTCTCTGCACAATTGCTCATTATACTCATCAGATTCATTAGGCCTATAACACACACCTACTCTCATTTTTTCTTTCCCAGTGCTTATGTCACACTAAACAGGCTCAACATTGCATTGTCCACCCACATCAATTGGATGCACTTCCTTAGACTTTGTGTGTTTCTTAACTAATGGCATAACCCCTCCTCCCTTCCTGTCCTGTCTATCCTTTCTGTACATATTGTACTCCCCAAATTACAGTTCTGCACTGCTTATGTCTGTGTGATACCATGTCTCTGATACCCCAACAATATCTGTCTTTGATGTCTTGACTAGCACTTCAAGCTCATCGACAGTAGTCAAGTGGTCAGGAGCGGGAGTGCAGTAGCACATGCTCTTTGAGTAGACCAGGGTTCAAGCTCCTGACTGCTGAATATGATCGATCTGCCAACCCGCACTGAACCAGCATGGCAGATAATGGTCCATTTCCCTCAGCATGAATTGTTGAGGAGGCTTCCATCCTGCAGTGCATTGATAATGGCTGCACTTTACCTTGACCTTTTTACTCCTACCATTGTTGTATATGCAAGTATACATGCATCTGTTTCTACTCTTAGTTACCCTAACATAGCCCAGGTATTTACTTGTTCCATTATGACTCCGAGCAGTCCTTTAAATTCCCATTGCCTTGCTTTCCAGGCTGCTGCTTAATTCCATTTCAATAAAAGTTGGGCAAGAATCACTTTTACCTCTGCAAGCGGCTACCGTTAATCTATTAGTCCATGTATCCCCCCTCAAAGCTAGCAGTTTTCTGACCCACCTAACTCTGCCTTGATAGCATCAACAAATATTCTAGCACCCTTTCTATTTAAGTGCATCCCATCCCTGTAGAAGCAGTCTCTCCTGTTAACAAGCATAGACCAGGCTGAGAAAAATTCTACCCCTTGAACCTTGCACGATCGCTGCAAGGCAGAATTGATCGACAAGGTTCTCATAATATACTCCCTCCTATCGTGTCTGGGCAGAATTGCAGACACTTTCAAATTCAACCCTAACTCACGGCTTTTTTCCAGCATTGTCTTGTACTTGCTGAGTAATTCTGCCAGTCTCCTACTCTTAATATCATTAGTGTCAACGTGTACAACAACATCACCCTTTGTGCCCTTAAAGGATGATATCTGCGCTACAACGTCTTCAACCTTTGCCCCTGGCAGACATACCCTGGTCCTGTTACATCTATCCTTTTTGCACAATATGTTCCGCATTTCCCTGACAATAGAGTCACCTACAACAACTAGTTCCTTTGGGCATTCTGCCTTGGAGGTTACCTCTGTGTTGCGTGATGTTCAAGTTCAAGCTCTGGCATTGATGTGGGCAGCTGAGAGCTTGATGGGTCCCTCAATTTAAATCCTTTGAGGGCATCTTTCCTGTCCTTCAAGCTCTCATATAAGTCCATAACAATGCCGAGTTTGCGCCTGATTTCCTCACACTCCTTACATCACGTGCACATACAAAGATATTCCCCTTGGCAATATCATGTCCTGTTCCTGATTGCTCCACAAACATCAAACAAGCAGTGCATTTCAATAGACTGTAATTCAGAGGACAATCGCCCCCCCTCAGTTCTCCCCTGAGTCACAGCACTTCGACTAGCATGTGATCAATGGATTGGTACAAGTTCCAGAATACTGTGCTTTATAAAGATAATTACTCTGGAGCAACAGTATTTAAGTCTTAGTTCTCTTAATAATCCACAAAGATAACAAATCAAAATCATGATCAAGGAAATGTACGAACAGAGTAGGTATAAACTATGGTAGAACAAGAGAAGCTCAGTGAGAAGGATATCAAAGCCCATCTTTAAACAGAATTTCTGAAAGAATGTAGAGACAGAAAAATCATTCCCAGAGAATTAAAGCTGAAGAATCCCATTAAGGTAGGCAAGTCGAATCCATACTAAAACGAGCAGAACTTGTTTTATTATAGAAAAACTCTAAATAAGCAGAACTTAAAAGATGTTGCTACCTAGCAAAAACAATAATGAAAAGAACAAAAATTCTTAATAATGATTCTATAGGAAGAGCACAAGCCGACCTGACTAAAAATACATTGGATATACCTGGGTAAAGTTAAGGATAAAACAGCTGACCCTCCAGAGAAGAAAATGCTGTCACTTACGGAGCAACAGCCTAATGAAGAAATTAGGGTTCCTATGCAAAGTAGGACAGTGATTGACTCAGTCATTAATTTGAGCAATAGGCAGCTTTTAGAAGATGAATAAATGTTTTACCTTTTGAGTTAAATTTCAGTGCTAATGTGAACAGACCCCCTTTAATTGATTATACAGCAGCAATTGAAAAGTCTTTCATTTTGTAATAACAGGACTGGCTAATCTTATATTAGATATAGGTGCAGTGCTTAAACAATGCAATCATATTGGATCATATATGCCATTTAACAGAGGAATGAAGAAAAAGCATTTAAAAAATTTGAAATGGGATAAGAATATTAACCTTATTAAAAGCAGATAAAGGCAATAACAATAGTGGTTTTAAATAAAGCCAACCTCGTATAACACAGTAGTAGTTAGGTGCCTATAAAATCTCATGTAGTGTGAACTCATGTTATACAGGACTAAGAACCAGTACAAAAAGGGGGGGGGGGGTTTCATGTTCCAAAAGCTAACAAAAATACACCATTTTTTTATGACTATCAAAAACTTAATTTTTATTAAAAACAGAAATAACTTAACAAACATCTTACGAACTGTGATACATAGGTCAAATAATACATGTTCATTTAATTTTCTTCCTCTTCATTTCTGTTAGCACAATCAAAAGAGAACGTTTTTTCTGTTGAAGAATATCTTCACCTTCTGAACTTTCTTCTGCAGCATCTAGATTTTGTGCATCTTCTGCTCTCTTTAAAAAAATCAGGAATCCGAGTTTGTTTGCTTTTGCTTGATAGATCTTCATAAATTTTTAAGTTTAAACTTTTTTATTTGCTTTCCAATATACTGGTAATGCTACCGGTAACATGTTTTTATTTACACCTTTCATTGAAAGGAGTAGAGGATCTATAAACTAGCATAGGTTTTATTATGTAATCTTCTGATGCATTAACTGCACATCAGTAATGTTACACGATCTTTTGATGCCTTAAAACCTAGTGCAGTTTTCTCTTTTTTTGAAATAAGCATTCTGTTGGATGCATTAACTGCACATCAGTAATGTTACACGATCTTTTGATGCCTTAAAACCTAGTGCAGTTTTCTCTTTTTTTGAAATAAGCATTCTGTTGGGCATTTTTGTCCACCAAAGATCTGTCTCATCGACATTGAAAACTTAATGTAGTGTGTATCCGTGCTGTTCAATAATTTTTTGAAATTCCTCTGCATATTTTTTTTGGCAGCTTCATTATCAGCCGTTGCACTTTCTCCTTGAAATGAAGATTCTCCATTTCTTTTAAATGGTTATAAATTTTTAGTGCCTTTTGTTTAATTATATTGCCATCTAATGAGATCCATTTTTTTACTGCAATCGTCAATCCAAATACAGAATGCTTTTCCATTTTTTGAATTATTGGCACTCAGACAAGCTCATATTTGCAGAAATTAAAGATCCTGCAAGATCCTCATTTTTCTTTATGGTCCAGATTATTACTTCATTTATATTTAAACTTTTTACAATATATAGTACCTTTCCCCCTTTTTAAGACAATCCAAAATTTGTATCTTTGATTCTAGAGAAATAAAATTTCTTTTGGGCAGTGCTTTTTTACTTTTCTTAGGCATAATTTAGAGTTGTAATTTAATTCAAAGCAGAAATTATTCCAATACGGTTCTTAAAAACAAAGTTTAGTAATACATACTTGGAAAAATTTATAAACGATAAAATAAAAGCCAAAATAAGTTTACGAAAACCTTAAAAGTCACAAACTGCACTCTTCAAAGTCACAATTTTTTATTAGACAATAATTTTTTTTGCAACATAATAGCAGTGTTTTCCCTGCACAAAATCTCAAAAATACCGTGTTATGCGAGGTTTGCCACAATTCTCTAACCATGTTAGAGCAAAACTGTGTTATATAAGTACTATGTTGTGCAAGGATTGACGCAATTTATCAATCATGTTATAGCGAAACCATATTGCAGAAGTACCTTGTTATACAGAGGTTGCCTGCATATTAACAAGGTAAATATCCTCCTCAGTCTTAATACAGTATACCAGGAGATTAAAAAAAAGATTTGGCAACTAGCAGAGAAAGAAAATCTCAAAGGTACAATTCAGTTGTACCTTTGAGATACAAAATACTTATTAGACAAAGGAATGATTAATAAAAGGACATACAATTTTATCAGACATACCAACAGTGAAACTCTGATATTATTTGAAGAAAAAAAAAAAAACAACACTTCAAAAAGAAGCATGAGCCTCCCTTAGGCTCATGGTTAGGAGTAAATGCAGTCTCAAGCAAGAAAAATTTAGGCAAATAGTTTCTATTTTAAATCCATTCAAAAAAGAATCAAGTCAAAAATTTGATTTCATCATTATAAAAAAAGAAAAAAAAAATTAACAACACTATCATGGTGAGTTTGGATATAGAGGAATATGTTCAACAAACATTCCAGTGAGAGAAGTAACAGTGTTATAAAAGCAAAACTAAGGGGGATGGGAAGTTAGAATTTGATAATTAAATTATTACGATTGATTTTGGAACTTATTTCAAATTTGAAGGGAAGGTGTACAGAGAGAGACATTGAAGTTAACTAATTAAGCATGGAGAACCCACTATCACCACTCATGGCTGACATCTTTATGGAAGATTTTTGAAGAGACAACTACTGGCTTGATCACTTTATGACTCTCAGTGTGGATTAGATATGTGGGAACATGAGGAAACAAAACAATTTTACGAGTATATGAATAACAGACGTGCAACTCTTAAGTTCAAATTGCAACATGAAGAGGATGGGGAAAATGTCATTTTTCAATGTCTGGGTGAAGAGAAAACAAAATTACATTATTACTGAAGTAAAAAGATGGACTCAAGTCACTTCTTTACTCAAGAAAAGTACTTTCAGTACTTTTCTTGAATAAAGTACCACTCCACATAAACAGAAAAATACTGCACGAAAATACTCCATTTTACCAAAACTAGACTCAAATTCCTATTTTAACACACATGCCTTGTCCACCAGTGCCATAATATCCTCATTACCAAATTCCTTCCTGTGAAAGTGTAGCAGACAAGTGCAGAAAATACCTTTATCAACTTCCTCATCATGATTGACCATTTTGACAATATATATGGCTCTCTCTCTCCTTTTCCAAATCTTGTTTCTCAAGATTTGAATGAGAAGCATGCCATCAGATCCCTCAGGACATTAATGACCACAGGCCAGATCTTTCACACCCCATAAATGCAGTTCTATGCAACTAAGAGCATTATCAAGAAGAAAAAGTATCTTGAATGGAAATTTCTTGCTTCTGCAATAGGGCTTCAATTCCTGTTCAAGATGAATCAGAAAAAGAAAAAAAATTTAGCAGAAGTAATCCAGGCCTTCCTACTGGAGTGTCAAACAACAATTAAATGATCTTTTGAATAACCTCAAGCATCCTGAAATAACATAGTGAACCATTACAGTCAACCTTGTAAACCCCAATGCATTTCTCCAAAAGCAGTGTGTAACAATCTATTGCATACTTATAACATTTCTTATGTAGGAAAAACTACAGGAAGCTCCCCTACCACTCCACACAAACTTTCAAGTTGGGTTTCTGAGGACTTCCACATCTTATTTTAGAAACTAGTTATTTATTTTTATTTTTTTTGGTTTTTAGGAGTATTAGCAACTAAGACTATATTGCTCCAGGAATAAGCGGTGGTCATTCCCTGACCTTTCCGCATCCTCCGTATTTGGTGGTGACGGGCTCAAACCCCAGTCTAATCAAGTGTGTTACGCACTGCTGCTCCTTCCCACCTGGCTATGGAGGCGCCTAGAAACTAGTAGTTTGATGCCAAAACATGCCACTTCTTGTCTTCTTGTTTTTTTTTTCCCCCAAGAAGCACTAGCAGTATAGCTATGTTTTAAAGTTTGGGTTTTGTTTCAAACAGATGTTTAATTGTGAATTTTTGTAAACATTTAAATGTTTTGGTATGCTGTCTTCAATGGATAACACATTTACCTATATCTGACAAACCACCAGCAACTAGCAAAACTGGTAGATATAAAGACCTTTTTCCTACCTTTGGAAAGGCACATAAGATTTTCAAAAAAATCTAGCAGACAATAATATGCTATCCATCTCACTTTAATGTGTTACTGCTGTGTCAATGTTAAATTGACATAAAAATGGCATATTAAAGTGAGATATGGTGTGATCTTTTGATCCATTAAGTACAAATATCAGTCTTCATTCCTTAGTCTGGGCTAGAAATAAAGTGCGTTTACATAACCAATTGTGTAAGAATTCCATTGACACAATAAGCTTTTTATGATAAATTAAAAATTTTAGCTCTATAGCTGCATTGAGTTGTTCAGGATTAACGCCAAGATAACTTTAATCATGAGGTATTACAGTTTTAAACAGAAATTAAAAGGAAAAAATTAACTAGGATGCTTATTTAATAAACGACTTCAATTTTTCACGTGAATCACAAATGGCAATATTAAATAAGTTTACTATAATATACTACCTATATTTTAAAAATAATGAGTAGAAAAAAAAGGGGGGGGGATGGGGATTCTGCTTTCATGAAAATGTATCTTTCCAATCATCTGATTATTTAAATAAAATCTAAATATAACATTAGCAAATCAAATCATTACATTATAATAAAAGAAATTAAACATACCACAATAACAGCCAAAAGTCCAGGCTTAAAATCTTTAAGGCAATTCTTGAAACTAATGTCAAATGGTGAATAAGAAAATTGTCCTTCATCATTCAGTGCTACCTCTTGTTTCCCTGTAGCTGAATCAAGTACAGTAGCCTCCACAACAAGATAATGTCTGTTGATGTTAGGAAACCAGCCTATTTTATTACGTTCCTTGAATTTTTCAACATTGATGGTATATTCTGCAACTCCTTCTTCTAGCTAAATTACAAAGTGTATTAAAAATAAATATGCTATTACAAAGATAAGTTACTTGCATATAAACTGCTGTAAATGTTTCAAGGAGCCTCTCCAGAACAGAGCCACTCAACAATTGGAGTCTGTAACTTAATACTTTAATAAAACGACAATGAATATTTATAATATACACTGCCTGGTTACTTATTAAGCCCACGAAGGTTTGAGCTATATGCAATAATGTAAGTAAAAATTATATAAATAAAAGTGGTCATGATATGCAACTGTGCAACGTATGCTGTTGTTGTTGTTGTTGTTATTTGGTTTTTAGGAGCATTAGCAACTAAGGCTATATTGCTCCGGGGATATGCAGTGGTCATTCCCTGACCTTTCTGCATCCTCCATATTTGGTAGATCACGGGCTCGAACCCCGGTCTAATCAAGAAGCAGGTGCTACGCACTGCCGCTCCTGCCCACCTGGCTACGGAGGCACCCACAACATATGCAAGTACTACACCACTATAAGGTATAAGGTATGTTCGTGTCGGATGGCACCTGGGATTTCTCCCATCTCCGCGTGTGTTTCGCTGCATCGAGAGCAGTACACTGTCAAGCCAGAGATTTGAACATGTGTGGGCCGTGTCTGTGCAGTTTGATGTGTTGTGCCCATTGTTTATCCGGCTTATTGGCCGCCAGGCCCCTAGTGGGGCCCAACGTTGCCCATACCCTGCTACATGGAGGCTAGCCGGGTGTATCCAGTATCACAACAAACTGCTCTGGCAGGTCCTGCCACCTAGTTTCCTGGGATTTCAGTGGCTAGGGCCTATTAAAAAAAAAAAAAAAATTGCGTTTGACATTAATGCTTAATGGGATTGCTGTCAGGAAATCAATGGTTGGGGTTGAACGCTAAAGAGATGTAGTACTACACCACCTGTCTATTGCCCACCTGTCTATTGCCCACCAGTAAGAAACAGAGACGATCTCACAGACTTCCAAAGAAGTATGATTGTTAGTATGCATTTAGCAAGTGCTACAGCAGACAGAATAGATGCACCTGTTGAGTGTTCAAATCCAAAGTGTCATTTGAGTCTTTGGTGAATGAGAATATGCCTGAAAACATCTGTGAATGAAGAGATGTTACAGAGCAAAATGCACTCCTCTAGAGCAGATTATCAAGTTTAATCACTGCCAAACAAAAGAACACAATTAATCTGTACATTTAAAGATTTTGATATCACACAGGGATCAGTTCCTGCATAATCTCAAGAACCCTACAAAGAATGAATGCACTATATAATGAGGCATTTATGGACACCATTGATCTTGAACACCAACTAGAAAACATGGCTGCACGGGTGCCAAAAATGCAAGGGAACTGGATACAGGTCAGGTGGTTCAATGAGAACTGATTTACAGATTTCAATGCTGACAGAAAAGTGCACTCCAGCCAGTGGCATGACTAAGGCAATTCAGCCAATGCGATGTGTGTTGGAGCCCCATGACCGAAAGGGGGCCCACTGCCCTTCTACCTGAAACAGAAAAAAATTTAATTGAAAACGTACTCAATAAAAAAAAAAAAAAAGTCCCTGCCTGCTTCGCAGTTCCTGTTTATAATGACTGATTTGTCCATCATAGAAAGCAACACAACTCTGAACTCTAGCACCCCTCTCCCAACCTTCTCCCATAGTAAGGTAGCGGATTCATGATTTCCACTCAATGTGCTATGTTCATATAAACAGGTTTCCTTTTTATAAACAAAGGCGAAGAAATAGTCACTACGTCCAAGGTGCCAAAAAGGGAAAAGCGATTAATGATACTGCTGTTTGTTTCAGTTAAATCCAAACCAAAACTACAGTATCTAAAGGGTGTAGTTACTTTTCCCCAATCATCTCATAAATGACTCATGATATTATAACTCACATGGTAGTGCGCATCCATTTTTAAAACAGTAATGGATCAGCATTAGTGGTGGTAAAGTGTTGGTTATTGAGATTAAGAGTGATGTATTCTTCTACATAACGAGTGACAACATAACCAGAGTAAGCCGTGCTGAAAGTCTATAAGTGTAATTTTAGATTTGTGCTAATACTCAGTGTTATTTTGTTTTTCCTCAGTATTTTGTTATTTAGTTCAGTATAAAATTTTATAATTATTTTTCAAATTAACCTTGGAGAAAAAGCATAAAAGCAGTGCTTTTAAACACAAAATAAACTGCACTGCTGACAAAGCTCTAACAACAGAAGTTAAAATAATTCCAAATTTGTATTTTGCGTATTCTAAATCATGTAAGTCAATATATTACTTTATTTAATTTTCAGAATTTATTTTCCATATTTATATTTACAGAATTGAATATTATTTTTATTTTATATAGTATTCATAAAGATTTAATACATGTTTACTGCTGCATTGTTAATTTTTTATTTTTACCATAACTGAAGTGACATCCCGGATTATGCAGGACAGTTTTGGATTTAAGTCATTTGCCCCACATTGCAAAAACTGTCCCAGAAAAATGTTCTAGATTCGAAATGTAGCCTCCTTACTTAATGACAAACATAATGCAAATCATTTGCATTCTGTTTTCTGGAAACCAATGGTGCAACAGAAAAGAGTTTTTTTGGTAGTAAGTTGTGGAAGTCAGAAAAAAAAACAACTGACAGTAGAAATTCTGACAGCAATACTACAAGTTAAGTGCAATTTTGCTAATCCTTGCAAAGAAACAGCAAATAATGAAAAATTAAGAAAAATTCACTCCACAGAAAATATATTTATATCATTTAATTCCTATTGTTTTTATTGTTTAACCAAAACAAATATTTTGAGGGGGGCCCACACTAAACTTTGCATTGGGGCCCACTCTTTCTAGCTATGCTGCTGATTCCAGCAGCTCCTTTATATGGTGTGGGGC
This sequence comes from Mastigoproctus giganteus, assembly GCF_048544385.1. Taxonomy (NCBI): domain Eukaryota; kingdom Metazoa; phylum Arthropoda; class Arachnida; order Uropygi; family Thelyphonidae; genus Mastigoproctus; species Mastigoproctus giganteus. The sequence goes on along the minus strand of NC_143583.1, from coordinate 196,609,239 downwards.
ATGTTTTCATGACATACTGTTGACCCTATGCTCCGACTAATACAGATGTGTATTATTGGGAATACATGGCCAAGAGTATCTGCACATCTGAACATTACTGTGAATCAGGTACACCAATGTCGCAAGTTTAGCCCTATGGACAGCTGCACTTTCAAGATGACAAAGTAATCATCCAAATTACCAAAATTCTGGAAAGCGGCTTCAGAAATGTGTAAAAATTGAAGCATCTGCCAGGCCAGCCTCAATCCCATTGGGCATCTATGAGGTCAAATAGAAAGGAGCCCACCAGCACAATCCTATACCGACATCACACAAGGAATTGAGGGCATGAATGGTCAACTTCTTAACAACTTGTTGACTCTACAGTGCATTCCGTCAGAGCAGTGATTCGGACCAATGGTCCAATACACATTTTAATTTCCCAGATATTAAGTGGGATTTGTGGGTTGGTCACTTGAACACTAGCAAGACTTTTGTGGATTTACTGGATGATTGTTTTCTACAGCAGCATGTTCAAGAGGGAACGTGCTGCTGTAGAAAAACTTCCAGAGGGAGTAAACCTCTTGATCTGATTATCAGCAGTGATTATTCATGCATTAAGAATTTACAGATAAAGGAACCACTAGATGGCAGTGCTCACAGTATACTGATGTGGGATTTACTTAAAGATGCAACTACCATTAGGGGTAAAGGAAAGGGTTTTTGCTTTTGCAAAGGTGACTACAATGGTTTCAGACAGTTTTTAAATTCTATACAGTGGAACTAACAGCTAATTAGAAAAGGGAAGCATTCAAGGAATTAATCTTGGAAGCTACTAGGCTTTTCGTACCAACTAAGAAATACTGTTAAAGGTTTAGGCTTAAATGGATGTCAGATGAACTAATGAGACTCGTGACAGAGAAGAAAAATGCATGGGATGCATATAAAGAATCAGGTGACACAGAAGCTTATGGTAGATATAAGTTAGTCTGTAATCAAGTCACAAAGGAGGTTAGGCAAGCTAAGGCAGACTACAAGAAATCTTTGGCAAAGGATGCAACGAAAAACAGCAAAGAGTTCTTTACTTATATAAACTGTAGAAAAAAGGGGACGAATCAAATTAGCCCACTTGATATCGATGGTTCAACTGTTGATGATTCTGCTCAGGTAGCTGACAAACTGAATGAATGTTTTGCATCTATATTCACACATCAGGAGATTAGGTAGGGGAATGCCAAAAGTTTATCAAACTCTTAACAAGGAGCTAAAGGATTTTGTAATAACTGAAAGCAAAGTGGAGGAGAAATTGTTAAAGTTAAACATAAGGAAGGCACCTGGGGTGGGTGGGATCTATCCAGTTATATTAAAGGAGGTGGCAAAGGAAGTAAGCAAACCCTTAGCCATAATTATGAGAGCATCCTTGGATTCAGGGGAGATCCTGACGAACTGCAGATGTGGAAATGTTTCTCCAATTCACAAAGGTGGTTCAAAGAGTGACACAAATAATTACAGACCTGTTAGTTTAACTTTTTTGTGGAGAAAATAATGGAGTCACTAGTTAAAGAAGCATTGCAGGATCATCTAAACAAGATTGCAGTTATAGTTCAGACTAGAATTTCTTCCTGAGAATTCCCCAGAAAAAGTCGTAACTTTAAAATTCCTGATTCCCGGGAAAGGCAAAAAAATTTCCGAGAAATTGAGATTTTTTTTTATTTTTGTAATATACAGACTGCTATATAGTTTATTTTAAAATGCTTAATTTTTATTTAAATATAGTTACAAATAACCATTCCATTTTTTTTAATCTAATTTTGCAATCTATATTCTCATCCAATCAGAAAAATACTGTGCTTTCGCCACAAGAATGGGGATAATTTCCAGATAAAATAATCATGTATTCCCTGAGTTCATCATAATTCCATTCCCTTTTCTGTGGGTTAGTGCATGTGTAGTGCAAGACACAAAGTCTTACAAATACTTATTTCTCTGAATAAGAATAGCAGGCAGAAATAAAACAAATTAAAAAAATCAAAAACACCAATAGCACTGACAGTAGCAAAAGTTACAACAAAGACAATTTTGAATCTGAATACAATGTTTGAAGAAAACAGTGAATTAGATTTTGATAAAGAAGAATCTGTTTTGCACAGAGATGTTTCTGCAGTAAAATCTAGTATGAGAAAAATTGTTGAACTATTTAAACAGCCTCCAGTAAGAAATACTATTTTACAAGAAGAAATAATAAAGAGAGAACAAATAGAATTACAAGTCATTTTACACGATTTTTAAGAATTTTAACACTGATAAAAATTTATTTAGATGAATTAAAGCTCTCTCTCATCTATTGAAGGACAGATATCGAAAAATCATCAAAGATATATCCCGTGCGACTCACAGCTAAAACATTAGCATTAGTTGAAGAATATTATGCAAGAAAGCAAGCTTATACATAGGCAAAAAAAAAAAAAAAAACCTTCCCATTTCACCCATCCATTCACTCCAAATGTTTGTCTAGTTCAGCCTTAAATTTATTTAAGCTACCAACTTCCACAACAGCAGATGGAAGTCTGTTCCAGCAAGCAACTACCTGCTGGCTAAAGGCAAACTTCTGTTCATCTATTCTACAACTGACTTTCCTCAATTTGAATCTATGCCCCTTAAGGTTCTTAATCTGAGCAAGCGGAGGTATCCTATCACCACTGAGCTTGCTCAAACCATTCAAGGCCTTATTCACCTCAATCATATCACCTCACAGGTGCCTAGTCTCCAGATGCTGCAACTCGCAGAAATAAGTCTTTCTTCGTAAGTGCATCACCCCATTATTCTTTCACCAATCTTGTTTCCCTTCTCTGTACTTATTCTAACAACTCTACCTCCTTGCTAAAATAAGGCCACCAGACCTATACACAGTACTCAAGGTGTGGCCAAAAAAAAAAATAATAAAATAATTCCTGACCATTGCCTTATAAAAAAGGATAATCACCTCTTGCCTCTGCTAGCATAATTCCTATATATCATTGACAAAACTACATGATCTGCTCTGGCAGCCTATCTGTACTGCTCAAAGAACTTCATATCTGACTGCACAATTACTCTCAGGTCTTTTTCATTCTCAACCTCTCTGAGTGTAGTACCACACAGTTTAGGTGCCTCCGTAGCCAGGTGGGAAGGAGCAGCAGTGCGTAGCACATGCTTCTTGATTAGACCGGGGTTCGAGCCCATCACCACCAAATACGGTGGATGTGGAAAGGTTAGGGAATGACCACCACATATCCTGGAGCAATATGGCCTCAGCTGCTAATGCTCCTAAAAACCAAAAAACAAACAATACCACACAGTTGGTAAGTTTCTCTTGGGTTACTGATATCTATATGCAGTATTTTGCATTTGTCAATGTTAAATTTAAGTTGCCACTTCTCAGCCCATCTGTCTAACTTTCTAGATCCTGGTGTAGTAGCATACTGTCATTAACAACCCTGCCAACCTTTGTATCATTTGCAAACTTGAACATTAAGCCTGATATATCTTCATCAATATCATTGATAAATACACAAAACAACAATGGACCCAGCACCAAACACTGGGGGACTCCACTAATAACATTAGTCCACGTAGAGCAGTGTCCATTTATTACCACTCTCTGCAGTCTCCCCATCAAACCTTTATCCATCCCTTTATCCATTGCAGCAACTTGCTCTTAATGCCATACCGCTCCAATTTGTACAGCAGTCTTACATGTGCAAAAGTGTCAAAAGCTTTCCTGAAATCCAAGTATGTGATATCAAAATTATTTTTACATCCAGTTCCTTTGTGACCACATTGTAGTATCCAATCAAATTGGTCAGACAAGACTTCCCCTTAACAAACCCATGCTGTGTCTGAACTATTGCTGTAGTCTTGTCTAGGTGATCCTGTATCGCCTCTTTAACCAGTGACTCCATTATTTTCCCCAGAGCAGAAGTTAAACGAACAGGTCTATAATATGTGTCACTCTTTGAGAATTGGGGATACTTTTGAACATCTCCAGTCCATGGGGACCTCCCCTAAATCTAAGGATGCTCTCATAATTATGGCTAAGGGTTTGTTAACTTCCCTTGCTGTCTCCTTCAATATAACTGGATAGATTCCATCCACCCCAGGTGCCTTTTTTATGTTTAACTTCAACAATTTCTCCTCCACTTTGCTCTCAGTTATTACAAAATGACTTAGTTCCTGTTAGAGTTTGATAAGCTTCTGGCATTCCCCTCCTTGAATAACTCCTCGTGTGTGAATGTAGATGCAAAATACTCATTCAGTTTATCAGCTATTTGAGCAGGATCATCAATAGTCGAACCATCTGTGTTAAGTGGACCAAACTGATTCATCCCTTTCTTCTAGAGTTTACATAAGTAAAGAACTGTTTGCTGTTTTTCTTTGCATCCTTCGCCAAAGATTTCTCGTAATCTGCCTTTTCCTGCCTAACCTCCTTTGTGACTTGATTACAGACTAGCTTATATCTGCCATATGCTTCTGTGTAGCTTGATAATTTATATGCATCCCATGCATTTTTCTTCTCTGCCATGAGCCTCATTAATTCATCTGATATTCATTTAGGCCTGAACCTTGAACAGTATTTTTTAGTTGGTATGAAAAGCCTAGTAGCCTCCAAGTTTAAGTCCCTGGAGGCTACTCATTTAGAATTCACTGTTGGTGACATCAGTTGATCCCACCATATAGAATTTAAAAACTGTGTGAGACCACTGCAACCACCTTTACGAAAGCAAAAACCCTTCCCTTTACCCACTTGAAGGTTGTTATATCTTTAAGTAAATCCCACATCAGTAAACTGTGATCACTATCACCTAATGGTTCCTTTATCTGCAAATTCTTAATGCAAGAATAATCACTGCTAATAATCAGATCAGGAGTATTACTCCTTCTGGTTGCCCCTCGAACATGTTACTGGAGAAAACAATCCTCCAATAAATCCACAAAAGTCTTGCTAGTGTGCGAGTGACCATCCACAAGTTCCAGTCAATATCTGGATAGTGAAAATCCCCCATTACAAGACATTCTGATTTACTGGCCCACTATTTCTCTGAATAACTGTTTATTGTACTCATCAGATTCATTAAGCCTATAACACACTCCTACTCTCATTTTCCCTTTCCCAGTGTTTATGTCACACCAAACAGACTCAACATTGCACTGTCCACCCATGTCAACTAGACACACTTCCTTAGATTTTGTGTTTCTTAACTAACAGCATAACCCTCCCCCCCTTCCTACCCTGTATATCCTTTCTGTACACATTGTACTACTCCAAAAATTCCAATTCTGCACTGCTTATATCTGTGTGACACACCATGTCTCTGATATCCCAACAATATCTGCCTTTGATACCTTGATCAGCACTTCAAATTCATCAAATTTATTTACTATACTTCTAGCATTGCTGTACATGAAAGTATACATGCACCTGTTCCTACTCTTAGTTACCCTAACACAGCCCATGTATTTACTTTTTCCATGATGACTCTCAGCAGCTCTTGAAATCCACAGCAACTTGCTCTCTAGACTGCTGCTCATTACAATAGAAGCAGTGCAAGAATCACTTTTGTCTCCAAGCGGAAGAATCTATAATACTCCCAAGGAGAAGAATGTCATCAGCATTGAGCTGACTCAATCCATTCATCTCTCCATGCCTAGTCTACAGATGCTGCAATTTTTATAACTTAAGCCTTCCTAGGTAAGAGCACCCTTTCATTCCCTTCACCAATCTCATTGCCCTTCTCTGCACCCATTCCAGCAGATTTTCATTATTCCTAAAATGAGGCCTCCAGACCTATATAGCGTACCAAGGTGCAGCCTAATCATGCTTCTACAAAGGTATAATCTCCTCCTTATCCTTGCTAGCAAAATTCCTGTATATCACTGATAAAACCCCATGAGCTGTTATGGCAGCCTGTCTGCACTGCTCAGAGAACTTCATATCTGACTGCACAATTAACCACAGGTCTTTTCAATTTCTAATATGCTGAGTGTAATGCCATACAGTTGGTATGTTAATCTAGGATTACTGCTACCCATATGTCAATGTTAAACTTCAACTAAATGCCAACCTCACCTATCCATTCTGCACCTTGTTATTACTAATGAGGCTCTGGCAGCCAAGTCACTGGCACATAACTGTTTCATCATATTGAAGGAAATGACAATATTATAATCCAATACAGTGGGTTCGTGATGGCATTCTCATCATTGGACTCACTACCCTTAGGCTAGCAACCAATTAGTAGGACACTCAACTTGCTTTCAAGTCTAGAAATGAAATTAGCTGGATGGATTAACATGGTAATGACACAGATGTATGTCTGTGTCATTACTTGGAATGTCCAAGGCACAGGTTATAAAGATAAACAATTAGATGAAACTCTTAAGTAGAAAGAACATAAAAATTGAAGTAATAGTAGTAGTAGTAGTAGTAGTGGCACATGATGCAAGAAAGCAAGTGTAGGAGCTTATGCAGCATCAGCCAAAAAAAAAAAAAAAAAAAAAAAAAAATCATCACGCCATTCCCTCCAAATGCCTGTCCAGTTCCTCCTTAAATTTATTTAACCTATCAACTTCCACAACGACAGATGGAAGTTTGTTCCAGCAATTAACCACCCGCTGGCTAAAGGCAAATTTCCGCACATCTATTCTACATCTGTCCTTTCTTAATTTGAACTTATGTCCCCGTAGGTTCGTAATCTGAACAAGTGGAAGGATCCCATCAGAATTCAGCGTGCTCAACCCATTCAAGGCCTTATAGACCTCAATCAGATCACCGCGCAGGTGCCTAGTCTCCAGCCACTGCAATTTGCAGAACTTAAGCCTCTCTTGGTAAGAGAATCCCTTCATTCCCCTCACCAATCGTGTTGCTCTTCTCTGTACACGCTCAAGCAAATCTACATCCTTCCTAAAATGAGGCCTCCAGACCTGTACGCAGTACTCAAGGCGTGGCCTGACCATTGCCTTATACAGAGGGACAATCACCTCCTTTTCCCTGCTAGCAAAATTCCTATATATCATTGACAAAACCCCATGACCTGCCCTAGCAGCCTGTCTGCATTGCTCAGAAAACTTCATATCTGACTGCACAATTACTCCCAGGTCTTTTTCATTTTCTACCACCTTAAGTGTATTACCACACAGTTGGTACGTTTCTCTGGGGTTACTTCTACCCATATGCAGTACTTTGCATTTGTCAAGGTTGAACTTCAGTTGCCACTTCTTAGCCCATCTGCCCAAATTATCTAGATCCTGTTGCAGTAGCACACTGCCATTACTGTTATTAACAACCCTGCCAACCTTTGTGTCATCTGCAAACTTCGACATTAAGCCTGATATACCTTCATCAATATCATTGATAAATACACAAAACAACAGTGGACCCAACACCGAACCCTGTGGGACTCCACTAATAACATTAGTCCATGAAGAGCAGCACCCATTGATTACCACCCTCTGTCTTCTCCCACTTAACCATCCTTTTATCCATTGTAGCAACTTACCCTTAATACCATTCTGCTCCAATTTGTACAGTAGTCTTCCATGCGCAACAGTGTCAAAAGCTTTCCTGAAATCCAAGTATATGATATCAAAATTATTTTTCGCATCCAGTTCCTTTGTGACCACATCATAATAACCAATCAAATTTGTCAGACAAGACTTTCCCTTAACAAACCCATGCTGTGTTTGAATTATTGCTGCAGTCTTGTCTAGATGATCCTGCAATGCATCTTTAACCAGTGACTCCATTATTTTACCCGGAACAGAAGTTAAACTAACTGGTCTGTAATTACTCGTGTCACCCTTCGATCCACCTTTGTGAATTGGGGACACATTTGCACATCTCCAGTCCGTGGGAACCTCCCCTGAGTCCAAGGATGCTCTCATAATTATGGCTAAGGGTTTGCTTAGTTGCTTTGCCGCCTCCTTTAAAATAACTGGATAGATCCCATCCACCCCAGGTGCCTTTCTTATGTTTAACTTCAACAATTTCTCCTCCACTTTGCTCTCAGTTATTACAAAATCATTAAGCACACTGCTACAATTTGATAACCTTCTTCCATTTTCAAACTGTAATAATTCCTCACGTGTGAATGTAGATGCAAAATACTCATTCAGTTTGTTTGCTATCTGAGCAGGATCATCAACAGTCGAACCATCGATGTCAAGTGGACCAATCATATTCATCCCCTTCCTTTTAGAGTTTATATAAGTAAAGAAATCCTTGCTGTTTTTCTTAGCATCCTTTGCCAAAGATTTCTCGTAATCCGCCTTCGCCTGCCGAACCTCCTTTGTGACCTGATTACAGACTAGCTTATATCTGCCACAGATATAAGCTAGTCTGTAATTTCTGGGACAGATATAATTTCTGGGACTAAGAAAAATATAAAAGGTTTGAAATTAATTAATAACTACAAACAGGTATACAGTGGTGTAGGAAGTAAAGAAAGAACAAAGGCAGGACAAAAACCTGATGCTATACAAATCCCCAGAAAAGAAAATTAATGACTATATTTACTGGAGTGAAAGAATACTACAAATTGGAATTAAATTACATCAAGGATACCTGATCATCATTGGGGTATATGCACCAGTGGAAGGCAAGGAAGAAAATAGTGATAGTTTCTACTCTTCTTTACAAGAGGTAATGACCAAACAAAACAAATCAGATCATCTTGTAGTAATGAGTGACCTAAATGCTAGAACTGGCAATAGTAAAATCAATTCAATTAAGTGTATATGACAAGCAAATTAAGACATAAGTGGGATAAGGCTGACTGATTTTGCAACCTAAAATAACCTACAGATTACAAATACTTTTTTTCCACACAAGGACTGCTACAAATACACCTGGTCAGCACAAAGCAGTAGGTCAATAATAGATTATATATTAGTAAAAAAAAAAAAAAAAAGTAACAAAATTCGTTTTGGACACAAGTGTATCCAGAAGTTTTGAGCTGGAAACTGACCACTTTCTACTAGTTTCGCCAATTAGATTCCCACCATGACAGCTGGAAAACAAAATTTAAAAAAACAAATAGAAACAAAGAATGAAGAGTGCTTCAACGTGAGCCTTTTGTATGACCTTCGTCTCAGATGACTTATCAAACGGAGAGTTAAAAAAATTGATACAAGATATACAAACTAGAAAATCTGTCGAAGAAGAATGAACAAACATTAAAACAGGCAGCATCTGAAAGTTTAGACAATTAGAAAAGATAGGGCCACAGAAGAGGTCTACACAATTGGATGAAGAAATTTCAAAAATTATAGAGGATAAATGAAATGCTTTTAAGAAATACTTATCAACGAAATCAGCTAATGATAAAAGTGAATATAACACAAAAAAAGCCATAACCAAAAGAAAAGTCAGTCAGGAAAAGGAATAGAGAAAGCAGGAATAACTTTGTCTCAAACTTAGAAAGAGACCTAACAAAACTAAGCCCGGTTACTTATAAAATCTTAAATAACTTAAATCTCAGATATGCCAGATAAGCTGTACTTGCTACCTGAGAGTCTAAAACACTGATGGAACTGATATTCGGTGGATATTCAAGTTAAGTGGACCCAATTTCGGCGAAGTCCGGACGGTCTGTGACAGCCAAATCCTCCACTTGCACCTTCACGATTGTAGGACTGTTAGTAATCCTGGGTATAACTTCCATGCACAAGCACACAGCGAGTGACCACCCACGTGTGAACAAACGTAAGCAGGGGTCGAGATGTGGTGCCCACAGGGAAGAATGCTGCCCCTCAGTGTTACCAGGCAATACTAGGTGGTAGATGACTCTCATCAACCAGTGCAATACCACCACTTTGCTTATTGGAGGCTTGAAGTGGTGGAACCCATGTTTAGTCTCCAGAGCTAAGTTCTGGTCAACCCTTCCTCATCTCTTCCATCATGCAATATGACTGATGACTTTTGAGGTTAGGATGAACATCATGGCGAGATCCAATCTTCCTTACATTCCGAGCATACATCTCTAAAACGGTGTTCGCAGGTCAGCCACTAGTTAGCGCACACCGGACCAAACCTATTGGTAACTCTTTAGGAGGTTTCCAGATCAGCTAGCGTATAATCTTGCTACCTCTACTCTGCCAGTTAGTGACTCGAGGGAGTCCAAGTAGTGTGTATATGGGGGGGGGGGGGCCATTATCGAGGCCACGTTATGTCAAGGATCTGGGTATATTCTTACCATGTGTATGCCATATCCAAAAATTTCATTACTTCATACAGCATTAAACCCCCCCCCCTTACACTTTTTTCTTACTATTGAATACACCATGAATTGTCAAGCTAACAGAGTAAGCTTATCTGCGAAAAGATCTAAACCTCCCAAACACATCCTAGTTCATTTCACAAATATACATGGTCTCAATTCTAATCTCAACAATGTCCATTTCCAATTGCAACCTGCCAAACCCCATGCACTTTTTCTGAGAGAATCTCAGTTATCGGTTGATTCAACTACTGCTCATCTCCATTGCCCAAATTATTCACTGTATGATTCCTTTCACCTCAAAGGTGGTACTTATGCATATGTCCATTCAGATATTCGCTTGTCAGAGACTTGGTAATTTGGAATCTCTTCTTAGCATTAGCATTAGCATTAGTAGAGGCATTTGATGCAAGAAAGCAAGCTTATGGCATCAGCCGAAAAAAAAAAAAAAAAAACACTTCCACTTCACCCCTCTGTTCGTTCAAAATACCTGTCCAGCTGAGCCTTAAACTTATTTAGGCTATCAACTTCCACGACAAGGGATGGAAGTCTGTTCCACCAACCAACCACCCGCTCGCTAAAGGCAAATTTCCGCACGTCTATCCTACACCTGTATTTCCTCAATTTGAATTTATGCCCTCTCAGGTGATTATTCTGAGCGAGAGGAAGAATCCCATCTGCCTTGAGCATGCTCAAACCATTCAAGGCTTTACAATGTATACACCTCTATCAGATCACCTCGCTGGTGCCTAGTCTCCAGACACTGTAATTTGCAAAACTTAAGCCTTTCTTCGTAAGAGCAACCCTTTGTCCCATTCACTAATCTTGTTGCCCTTCTCTGTACTCGTTCCAGCAGCTCTACATCCTTCTTGAAATGAGGCCTCCAGGCCTGTATACAGTACTCTAGGTGTGGCCTGACCATTGCCTTATACAAGGGAATAATCACCTCCTTATCCCTGCTAGAAAAATTCCTATATATCATTGACAATACACCATGAGCTACTCTTGCAGCCCGTCTGCACTGTTCAGAGAACTTCATATCTGCCTGCACAACCATCCCCACGTCCCTTTCATTCTCTAGCACTGTCAGTGTAGTACCACAGAGTTGATACGTTGCTCTGGGGTTACTGTTTCTCATGTGTAGTACTTTACATTTGTCAATGTTAAACTTCATTTGCCACCTCTCAGCCCATCTGCTCAACCTTTCCAGATCCTGTTGCAGCAGCATAGTGTCAGTAGTGTCCTTGACAACCCTGCCTTCCTTTGTATCATCTGCAAACTTCTCAGCAGCAATTTGCCTCCAATGCCACACTGCTTCAATTTGTGCAGCAGGCTTCCATGTGCAACAGTATCAAAAGCCTTTCTAAGATCCAAGTATATAATATCAAAGTTATTCCCTGCATCCAGTTCCTTTGTGACTGCATCATAGTATCCAATCAAATTGATCAGGCAAGACTTCCCCTTATCAAAACCATGCTGTGTCCGAGCTATAACTAAAGTCTTGTCTAAATGATCCTGCAGTGCTTCTTTAACCAGTGCCTTCATTAATTTTCCTGGAACAGAAGTTAAACTCACAGGTCTATAATTACTTGTGTCAGCCTTTGATACTCCTTTGTGAATTGGGGTCACATTTGCACATCTCCAGTCTGTGGGTACCTCCACTGAGTCCAAGGAAGCTCTCATAATTATGGCTAAGGGTTTGCTTACTTCCTCTGCTGCCTCCTTTAATATAACTGGATAGATCCCATCCACCACGGGTGCCTTTCTTGTGTTTATCTTCAACAATTTCTCCTCCACTTTACTCTCAGTTATTACAAGATTCTCTAGCTTACTGCTAGAGTTGAATACACCTCTGGCATTCCCCTCGCTAAATAACTCCTCATGTGTGAATGTCGATGCAAAATATTCATTTAGTTTGTTAGCTACCTGAACAGGATCATCAACAGTTGACCCACTGATATCAAGTGGACCAATCTGATTCATCCCCTTCCTTCTAGAGTTTACATAAGTAAAGAACTCTTTGCTGTTTTTCTTTGCATCCCTTGCCAAAGATTTCTCGTAATCTGCCTTCGCCTGCCTAACCTCCTTGGTAACTTGGTTACAGATCGACTTGTATCTATCATAGGCTTCTGTGTCATGTGTTAATTTGTATGTAACCCATGCATGTTTCTTCTCTGCCATATGCCTCATTAGTTCATCTGACATCCATTTAGGCCTAAACCTTGAACAATATTTCTTAGTTGGTATGTAAAGCATAGTAGCTTCCAAGATAAGTTCTTTGAATGCTTCCCATTTTGCATTTGCTGTTGGTAACATCATCAGTTGGTCCCACTGTATAGAATTTAAATACTGTCTCAGTCCATCGTAGTCGCCTTTACGAAAGCAATAACCCTTCCCTTTACCTTTAATGGTAGTTACCTCTTTGAGTAAATCCCACTTCAGCACACTGTGATCACTGCCACCTAGTGGTTCATTTATCTGTAGATTCCTATTGCATGAAGAATCACTACTGATAATCAAATCAAGAGTATTCCTCCCTCTAGTTGCCTCCCGAACATGCTGATGTAGGAAACAATCATCCAATAAATCCACAAAAGCCATGCTAGTGTGTGAGAGACCAGCCCCCAAATTCCAGTAAATATCTGGGAAATTAAAATCTCCCATCATAAGACTCTCTGATTTACTGGCCCACTCTATTTCCCTGTACAGTTTTTTATTATACTCATCAGAGTCATTAGGCCTATAGCACACTCCTACTCTCAATTTTGATCTCTCAATGCTTATGTGACACCAAACTGACTCAACACTGCACTGTCCAGTGATGTCCACTGGCTTCACTTCCTTGGATTTTATGTATTTCTTAACTAATAGCATAACCCCTCCTCCCTTCCTATCCAGTCTATCCTTTCTGTAGACGTTGTACTCCCCAAATTCCAGTTCTGCATTCCTTATATCTGTGTGACACCACGTCTCTGATATCCCAACAATATCTGCCTTTGATGTTTTGAACAATACCTCAAATTCATCAAATTTATTTACTAAACACCTAGCATTGGTGTAAATGCAACTATACATGCACCTGTTTCTATTCTTAGCTACCCTAACACAACCCATCTGTTTACTTGTACCGCAATGACTCCCAACAGTCTCTGAAATATCCTGCATCTTGTTTTTCAAGCCTCTGCTCATTCCAATAGAAGCAGTGCAAGAATCTCTTTCACCTCTGCCAGTGGCTACTGTTAATCTATTCGTCTTTGTCTCCCCCCAAGCTAGCAGTTTTCCGACCCACCTAACACTGCCTTGATAGCATCAGCAAATATTCTTGCACCCTTTCTATTTAAGTGTATCCCATCCCTGTAGAAGCAATCTCTCCTGTTAACAAGTACAGTCCAGGCTGAAAAAAATTCTACCCCCTTGAGCCTTGCACAATCTTTCCAGGGCCGAATTGATCGACAAGGCTCTCATCATATACTCCCTCCTATCGTGTATGGGCAGAATTGCAGACACTTTCAAATTCAACCCCATTTCACGGCTTTTTTTCAACAGTGACCTGTGCTTGTTAAGCAATTCTGCCGGTCTCCTAATCTTGATATCATTAGTGCCAACAAATTCTTTTCCATCTTCTCTGGCTTAAAATCTCTCTACCTCATTCTGTCAAATTCGGATGTCTCTACCATTCTCCGAACTCCACTAATCACTTGGAGCTCTTTGGCTTCCTCTTTGACGGCGCAACCGTAGCCAGGTGGGCAGGCGCAGCAGTGCGTCTAATCAAGAAGCGTGTGCTACGGCACACGCTTCTTGATGAGACCGAGGTTCGAGCCTGTGACCACCAAATACGTAGGATGCAGAAAGGTCAGGGAATGACCATCGCATATCCCCGGAGCAATATGGCCTTAGTCACTAATGCTCCTAAAAAAAACGAAAATAACAATAACAATAACTTCCTCTCTTTGCAACTTGACTTTCTCAAGTCCAACTTTCCTAACAGTCAGGTAATTTTCCTTGGCGATTTTAATGTTTACAACTCCAGCTGACTTCTGTTTTCTAGTCATATTGACTCAGCTGGTCGAGATGCTGACTTCTGCAATTACTAATGACCTTCACAGATTGTTCATATAACTATCAAAATACCAAACAATCCTAACCATACAGCCAACACTCTTGATCTTTTTCTCACAAATAACCATTCTAAGTACATGGTCAAAGTGAGTGGTCCTTTAGGCACCTCAGATCAGAACTTGGTGATTGTCTCGTCTCCAATGGGGCCTTTATCCCATGGCCATTCCCCACCTGGTGTTGTTTGGGATTACAAGAATGCAAAATAGAATGACCTGCGAGATTTCTTTTCTTCTTTTTCTTGGTCGGATTACTGTTTCAAAACTTCTGATGTCAACGTTTGTTCAGATGGTATCAATGAAATTATTCTTCTAGGACTGGAATCCTTTATTCCACACCCACTCTAAAATCTCAGCCTTTATCTAAACCTTGGTTTTCTAATAAATGTGCTAAGGCTGCTCAAGAGAAGAACGTTGCATATCATAATTGGCTTGTTTCCAATTCTTCAGTTTCTTTTTCTGCCTACACCAAAGTTGCAACAATTGTTAAGTAGCTATTAATCAGTCCAAACTAGATTTTGAACAGGCTAAGAGTAGAAAACTTGCTCCTTGCCCTAATGGTAGCCAAGCATTCTGGTCTCTTCCCAAAGCTATTGGCCGCAACTTTTGCCCATCTCTGCTCCCATCTCTGCTCCCACCTCTGTCAAAACCAGACGTTGTCATTTCTGTTGTCACTTCAGCCAAGGATAAAGCTGACCTGCTAGCATCCCATTATTCTTCCAACTCATGTATTAATGATCTTGGTAAA
This sequence comes from Mastigoproctus giganteus, assembly GCF_048544385.1. NCBI lineage: Eukaryota > Metazoa > Arthropoda > Arachnida > Uropygi > Thelyphonidae > Mastigoproctus > Mastigoproctus giganteus. The sequence goes on along the minus strand of NC_143583.1, from coordinate 196,594,144 downwards.
ACACCTCCCACCATTCCCAACACGCTTCATTCAATGCCTCCTGTGGTCTTCCTTCAAAAGGATGTCAGAAGGATTTTGACGAATCTTGATGCTAAGAAAGCTCCACATCCTGATGGTACTTCTCCACTTGTTCTTAAAACCTGTGCTCCTGAACTTACTCCTGTTCTTTGCCACCTTTTTTCACTTTCTTATTCCAAAGGTGATTTTCCTTCTGCTTGGAAATTTGCTCTTTTTCCAGCCAATATCAACCTAAAAAGAGTGACAAATCCCTCCCATGCAATTATCGTCCCATTCCAATTACTTCTACTCTTTCTAAAGAAATGAGAGAAATCAATTAACCGCCCACTCTTAAACTACCTAGAAACCTTCATCCGATCAACAATCACCAGTATGGATTCCGTTAATGTCAATCCATTGGTGATATTCTGGCTTATGTTACCCATTTATGGACAAATTCAATGGAAAGGTTCGGTAAAACACAAGCAGTTGCTCTTGACACCTCAAAGACTTTCGATCATGTTTGGCATAAAGGTCTTCTAAACAAGCTTCCATCTTATGGTTTGCCAACTGTTTTTTGTAATTGGTTATCCAGTTTTCTCTCAGATCGCTCACTGAGGGTGATGGTAGATGGCTCTTTGTCTTCTAACTTCTCCACTAATGCTGGTGTCCCCCAAGGTTCAGTTCTTTCCCCCACTCTTTTCGTGTTGTATATTAGTGACCTTCTTCCATTGACTGGAAATCCTATCCATAGTTTTGCTGATAATAGCACATTGCATCCCACTTTCCATTTTGAGAAACCTTATGCTGCTCAATCAGTTTCAACTTCTCAAATATCCGTTACCAATTCCTTAAATACCGATCTCCAGGTAATTCTCCAGTGAGGCAAAGACAACTTAGTTGATTTCAATCCTTCTAAAACTTAGTCTTGTCTTATATCTCGCAAAAAGGATTCTTCTGCTCCTATGCTTATCTTTGATGACACTCTTAATTTCTAGGCAAAATGATATATCTCTTTTGAGGATTACCCTGACTTCTAATCTCTCTTGGCACAAGAACATTACAAATACTGCTTCCTCCGCATCCAAAAAACTTGGTTTTCTCTTTCGCTCTCGATGTTACTTTTCTTTCAAACAGCTGTTCACTTTGTACAAATCATAAATCCCCCCTACCATGGAATATTGTTTGCAAATCTGGGGTGGTGCCCCCAAAACCTCTCTCAGGCTTCTAGATTCCATTCAGAAGAGGACAATTAGGTTAATTAATGACTCCTCTCTAACAGAGTCTCTCCACTCGCTGTCTCATAGATGTACTGTTTCTGCTTACACGCCTTTTCTACAGATACTTCCATGGGCCCTGTTCTTTTGAATTGGCTTCTATAATTCCTGCTCTCTCTCTTTCAATCAGTCCAAACATGTGCCGCCACCAGACAACATCCATTTACTGTCCAATTTCAAACTCACAGAACCAACTTTTCATCTTCCTCGTTTATTCAAATTGCCATTTTCTGGAACAACCTTCCTTCATACGTATTTCCTGAAAATTACAGTCTACAGAAGTTCAAGTCTAATGTCAACAAATATCTTCTTTCATCTTCTCAACCTCCAACCCAAGCACGGTACTAAGTACTATAGATTCTAATACCTCTCATGTTTGGGGTTTTCATAAAAAAAAAAAAATCAGGAGACAGGAGAAAATATAAGAATTAATGTGATAGATAAATCTACATGGCTGCAATACTTTCAGAACCTTTGGACACATAGTATGAAACAATTAGAAATTCCAAAATCAAAAAATAACTTATAAGAAGAAATTTCCATACAAGAATTAAATGAAGTATTATCAAGTTTTAAGAACAAAAAAAATCACAGGAGAAGATGGCATGAACATAGAGTTGTTCAAATATGCTGACGATACTTTAAAATTAAGACTTACAGAACTCCTGAACTGAATATAGCACATAGCCCAACCAGAATCTTGGCAGAAAGCCATAATCATTCCAATATATAAAAAAGACAATCGCAAAGACTGTGAAAATCACAGAGAAATAAGTCTCCTTAATAGTCGCTAAAATATTTGCAAAAATAACAAAAAAAAACTAGAGAGGTACTATAGGGATAAAACAGAAGAACAATACAGATTTAGGAAAGGTAGATCTTGCACAGGTGGATTTTTTACTCTGAAATTAGTAATTAAAAACCACAAGGAGTTTAGCAGACAAATAAGCACAGCATGCATTGATTATAAAAAAGCCTTTGACCATGTGAAAAGAAATAAACTTTTAAAAATACTAGCTGATGACGAAACTCCCAATCAAATAATATTTGCAATCTATAATACATATAGACAGAACTCAATTGCAATTAAATCGGGAACAGAAATATCAAACTGGAAACCAATAAATACTGGCATCCGACCAGGTTCCCCCCATCTCCAGTTCTTTTCAACATATATCGATGCCATTGTCAGACATTGAAGACTGACAATCTATGGAAGTATTACATTACAAAATGGTAATCACTTTAATATTTTACTATATGCTGATGACCAAGTATTTCTGGCCAATAATGAAGACGAGTTACAATACTGAATACACCATCTAAATCTTGTTTGTTTGTTATTTGGTTTTTAGGAGCATTAGCAACTAAGGCCATATTGCTCCGGGATATGCGGTGGTCATTCCCTGACCTTTCCGCATCCTCCGTATTTGGTGGTGACGGGCTCGAACCCCGGTCTAATCAAGAAGCGTGTGCTACGCACTGCTGCTCCTTCCCACCTGGCTACGGAGGCGCCCATCTAAATCTTACCAAGAAAATATTTAACTGGAAATATGAACTACAAAAACAAAAATAATGGCTTTTCAAGGAAAGGATCCTATCCAAAGCAAAATTTGTGTGGTAATACAATTCTCGAACAAATAAATTTCTTTAAATATCTTGGACACTACCTGACTTATGAAAAAAAAAATATATATATATATATTAATAACAAAATTCAACCCTATAACAGAGTACTTAGAATAACCCAATATTTTAACCCAACAAAAGTGCAGAGACACACCATAAAAAAAGTATACAAGACATTAGCCAAATCAATACTCATATACGGAAATGAAGCCTGGCCCATCAAAAAACAAGATAAATGCTGAAACACTTCAGCTGAAGTTAAATTTATGAAAAAAACTGCAGGATTTATGTTGTTACACCACATAAAAAACAAGGGCATGCTAAACAGACTAGAAATAACACCCACAACTGAAAACATTCAAAAGTATAGATAGAAATGGCTACAAGTAAAAAGAATAGATAAAACCAGGATATCTCATCAGATTCTCAAATACATCCCTAGAGGAAGAAGGATGCCAGGAAGGCCAACAAAGAGATGGCTTGAGACCGTAACAGGCCACTAGATCTATTAACTGATAGGATGATGATGAAACTTCAACTGCCATTTCTCAGACAACTGGACTAAGTTTTCTAGACCTTGTTGCAGTGCTTACCTTGATTATGTCATTAACCATCCAACCAACCTTTGTATCATCTGTGAAACTCAGATATTAAGCCTGATATTAGTGTCCTATAAATTGAGTTCTATAAAGCTCTAAGATGGGATAATAAAATGAATGAAGGTGAAATTTTCATAGTTAAAAATAATTCAAGAAGTAGGATCCACAAATTTAAACTACAAGAAAAGAAATTTAGATAGGATTGTAGGATATTTTCTTTCAGCAAGCAAGTTGTTAATTACTGGAGTAAATTAGCACCATGAGTAAGGCTGACAGCTTGGATAAATTTTAAAGACCAGATGTATAGTTACCTACATGAGGAGGAAATCCCACATAGAGTTTCATTTATTTTTCATTTTTAATTTTTTAAAATATTTATTATTTTTCATTTATTATTATTTATTATTATTTTTTTTTTGACTGTACAGAAAAAGCCTGTCACTTCCTTGCACTATAAGGCTAACATTATACTATTATTATTTTGGGATATGAATTGTTTTAGCCTATATTTCTCCAGGAGTAGCACTTCTTGCATCAAAGAAACATCTTAGAAGCCACTACTTAACTACCTATTTATTATACGTTACTATATTATACAGTAGATTGTCGAAATAACGGCACCCTAAATAATGGAACATTCAAGCTAACACCACGTGGAGATCGGAGGTTTACATACAGTGCAGATATCTTGCAGTGTCGAAAAAAGAAAACGGCAAGTCACATGATTACTGTATATTTGTTTATGTTTGCCATTTTGAAAGTGAATTCTATACTGATATCATGGTTATACCACTGTTTTACATTTATTTAAAATTAAATAGATCCTAAAGTTAATAAACCTCATACAGAGAAGAAAAGAGGAACAACATTAAAGCTTAGTCACAAACTAAATATAATCCAAACTATTACATTAGGGTCACCCGGAAAGTTAATTCATATACCCATGTGTACATGTTTCTGTAAATTACATGTATTCTGTGGTCAATTTGCCTGTTTTTCTGGACAAAACACCAAGAGTTTCTGGGAGAAAAACCTTGCTATCTATGCCTGAGACCAACTAACTCAGCCACAGACAGAAAAAAGCCCATTAAAGTTCCTCGCGTCGTCAATGGGATTTGAACCCAGGCCTTTTCCGTCCAGTGTTGGGGAGGAGGGTGACGATACCACTGTGCTACCCACACAGACTAAACTTGGTATAATAAAGAAAATAGAATGAGGTGTAAGCAGAAGTATATTAATGGCAGAATATAACATTGGATCATCAACATGTTTATGTTTTTTATGTGCAGTTAATAAAATGACATTCTTAATCTCTCTATTTCTTATCTAGCCTCATTATTTCTGCATTAAATATATTAAAAATAAAACTTTCTAGATAACAGAAAAATCGAAATAACAGACCTTGAATCCCCAAAGGTGCTGTTTTTCTGAAAGTCTATTGTATATACTTTATATTATGCTTTTACTACACAGAAACAATGTAATTTTATATGTGCATATAAAATTACATTGTTTTTGTGTACCTACAATATATAAAAACAGTGCAACATAAATAACAAAACAATGATAAAAAAATATTCCAATAATGAATTTTAAAATAAACAAGAAATTTAAACCTATGTCCAAAAATGTGTACTAGATTTCTCACCTTTTTATCTTCTGTGATGCCAACATACACTATATTTCCAACCTGATCCCTCACTCCAAATCGAAATGATACTGTTCCCACCACTGGTTTTCCATAAACATATCTAAAAGAAGAATAAGTAAGGTAAATAGAAACAGAGGGACACTTGTAGTGAAGGATGTCATGCAGTAGAATCATTTTAAATAATGGTACTAACATGAGTTTCTGCTAGTAAAAAATTTATTCATAAAATAAGTATGCATAATAATACAGGATAATCAATGGAATCTTCTAGATTTCTCAAAAATTATTTTAACTAAACCAATAAAAATGCTGCAAAGCAGTAGCATTAAGAAAGTATTTTTCAAGAAAATTTAAGTCCAATCACTTTTTCTTTTATGTGTGCTCATGATATACACAGTCATCAATGGACATCTTACTGGCCAATGTACGTTAATTACAATTTGGAAAATTAAATGCACTAGGCATAATCCTTATGGGTTTTGATAATTAACTATATAATATCGGTGTAAATACACCATAGTTAACCCATATATTTGAGCTACGATTGTAGCGTAGAACGCATCGTTTTAAATGTATCTCATACTGTGGTTGTCTTCACAACAAGATAGCTACTATTGAATTACTTCAAATAAATAACGCTTCTCTAGTAGACAAGACTACTGTTATTTATTTTCAGCAGTACCACCACCCAGACGATCGTTTCGAAGCTTTTTGGCTTCGTCATCAGTGGGCGGGCAGGTACCCAGGTAATACAACAAGCCATCTCAGTTGCGAAGTTATATCCACATTATGAGAGATGCCAGAAGGGTGTGGTGGTAATGTATTTGGAAAATTAAATGCACTAGGCATAATCCTTATGGGTTTTGATAATTAACTATATAATATCGGTGTAAATACACCATAGTTAACCCATATATTTGAGCTACGATTGTAGCGTAGAACGCATCGTTTTAAATGTATCTCATAACGTGGTTGTCTTCACAACCACATTATGAGATACACATAATGTGGATATAACTTCGCAACTGAGATGGCTTGTTGTATTACCTGGGTACCTGCCCGCCCACTGATGACGAAGCCAAAAAGCTTCGAAACGATCGTCTGGGTGGTGGTACTGCTGAAAATAAATAACAGTAGTCTTCTCTACTAGAGAAGCGTTATTTATTTGAAGTAATTCAATAGTAGCTATCTTGTTGTGAAGACAACCACATTATGAGATACATTTAAAACGATGCGTTCTACGCTACAATCGTAGCTCAAATATATGGGTTAACTATGGTGTATTTACACCGATATTATATAGTTAATTATCAAAACCCATAAGGATTATGCCTAGTGCATTTAATTTTCCAAATACATTACCACCACACCCTTCTGGCATCTCTCATAATGTGGATATAACTTCGCAACTGAGATGGCTTGTTGTATTACCTGGGTACCTGCCCGCCCACTGATGACGAAGCCAAAAAGCTTCGAAACGATCGTCTGGGTGGTGGTACTGCTGAAAATAAATAACAGTAGTCTTCTCTACTAGAGAAGCGTTATTTATTTGAAGTAATTCAATAGTAGCTATCTTGTTGTGAAGACAACCACATTATGAGATACATTTAAAACGATGCGTTCTACGCTACAATCGTAGCTCAAATATATGGGTTAACTATGGTGTATTTACACCGATATTATATAGTTAATTACAATATATAATGGCCAGTCAATAAGAAAATCCTTGTAGGAACCTGAGAAAAACTGTTGTTGAGATTTTAATCCAAGGTCGGTGTAAATACACCATAGTTTACCCATAAATTTAATTACATAAGTAGGGGAACAGCATTTTTTCATTTTATCTCATATTGTGCCTACCTTCACGAGATACCAGGTTTGCACTACTTCGAATAAATAACACCGTTACACTACTTATGTAGTTAAATTTATGGGTAAACTATGGGGTATTTACACTGATATTATATAGTTAATTTCACCCATAACATATTATGCCTTGTGCATTTAGTCTTCAAAATATTATCATTATCTTCACCATTCTGCATCACTCATATTGTGGAATTAACTTTGCAACCATGATTGCATGCCCACCCACTGATGAGTGAGCCAACAAGCTCCAAAACAGGTCTGGGTGGTGGCACCCACTGAGAATAAATAACAGTAGTCTCCTCTACTAGAGAAGCATTATTTATTTGAACTAGTACAATACCTGGTATCTTGTTGTGAAGGTAGCCACAATATGAGATAAAATCAAACAATGCTGTTACACTACTTATGTAGTTAAATTCATGGGTAAACTATGGTGTATTTACACCGATATTATATAGTTAATTTCACGCATAACATATTATGCCTTGTACATTTAGTCTTCAAAATAGTAAAACTTAAATAACATCAAAACTTAAAGAAGTAAATCCTCTGGCCATATGCTCATACTGTTGAATTATTAAAGAAATTATGGAATTCACTCAAGATTTTGGAATGGGAGAAATGGGAAACACTTTTACTGGCCATTTAGATATTATTTGTTCAAGAGCACATACACTGCTGAATATGAAGAAGTGTAAGGAATCCTTTATACAGCCATGTTACTTCCAAAAATGAGATAATTTCCTTCATTATAATTTTCTCTCTCTCTCTCTCTCTCTCTCTCTCTCTCTCTCTCTGTGTGTGTAAATCAGCCTTACATGAAATACATTGCTCTAATATATCTTTCATTATTTATACTTTATTAAAAGATAAATTAAATAATTATCTTGCATACTTTACTTAACCAAGAAATCAGAATCTAGCTTCATGTATTTGCAAGACACCTGAATATAAAAAATATGGCAATAAGCATAAATAGAGGTCAGGTTAATTACTTTGAAAAGGCTACCCTATGAAATACAATCCTAAAAATAAAAGCCAATTCACAAATAAAAACAAACAATTCTTAAAAACTTAATTAAAATAATATTTGATATTAGTTTTAGTAGTAGAAAATGATGCAGGAAAGCATGCTTAAACAGCATTAGACAAAAAAAAAAAAAAAACTACCTATCATCACATCTAATAATTTGCTAAGCCTTCCTTAAATTTATTCAAAATACCCACTTCCATAACACCAGATAGAAGCTTGTTCCAACAATCAGCTCTCTGGCTGAAAGCAAATTTTAGAATATCTGTTCTGCAACCAACTTCCTTTTCAGTTTCAGTTCATAACTCCTTAGATGCATTGTCCAATAAAGAGCAAGGATGCCATCAGCCTTAAACACTTTAACTGGATCTCCTTGCAGGTGCCTAGTTTCCAAGCATTACAATTTGCAGAATTGAAGTCCTTCATGGTAAAAAATACCCCTTTATGTCCTTCACAATTGAAGAACATAAAAGGGTATTTTTTGCTCTTTGTTGCTCTTCTCTGCACCCATTCCAACAGATCCACATCCTCTTTTTAAGGATGTGGATCTGTTGGAATGGGTGCATTCTTTTTAAGAATGAAATCATCATTCTTAAAAAGAGGCTTCCAAACCTGTATGCTATATGGGATAATCACATCCTCACCCTACTAGTAAAATTCATGTATATCATTGAAAGAACCCAAAGAGATGTCCTAACAGCCTGACTACACTGCTCAGAGAACTTCATGTCAACCTCTACAATTACCCTTAAGTTTCAGCCACCTTGAGTGTGGTACAACCCAATTAGTATTATTCTGGGATTACTTATCCAAAGGTAGTAAGTACCCTACATTTATCAATGATAAATCTCAATTGCTTCTTCTTAGCCCATGTGCTTAATTGTTCTAGGTCGTATTGCAGTAGTACATCTTTTATTCCTGCAATTATCCAACTTACAAACCTTTATAGGTTGGATAATTGCAGGATTAAAAGGACATCTGCAAACTTACATACACAGTAAGCTTGAGATGCATTCATCAATAACGATAATGAATACTGTTAACAGTAAGGGTCCCAATACTGAACCCTGAGAGACATTACTAATAACATTAGTACAAGAAAAACAGTGCCTGTTGATAACTGTCATCTCTCTTCTGCCACTCAATTCCTTTATTTATAGAAGTATCTTGCTACTAATGCCACTCTGCTCCAATTTGTACAGAAGTATTTTATGTGGAAAAGTATCAAAAGGTTTTCTCATATCTAAATATATGATGTCAAAATTATTTTTTTCATCCAGTTCCTTTGTTACAGCATCACAGTAGCTAATGAGATTGGCATTCCCCTTAAATCCATGCTATGATTTCCTTTTAACTGCATCCTGTAACCCATAACTCATACTGGATAAGTTACAGGTTACTGGATAAGTACACAGTTACAAATTAGTTCTTAACTAATACAGACCCATATTCAGAAAACTCTGAGAAAACTTGAGGAAAGGGTTTGCCTTTCTCTTCATCGCTGTTGCGGTTCTAATGCTATCAGCTCCTGTGTGGCTTAGGGATTAAGTGAGAGCTTCCAAATTCAAAGGTCTGGAGTTAGAGATTGGAGATTTGATACTGGGTTTTAAGACTCTTGTAATACTCTTCACAATCTTCTGGTCTGTAAATTACAGTTGGCCCTCCATATAACAAAATCGATCGTTCACTCTTGAAAAAATTCGTTATACGGAAATTTGGTTATAAAGAAATATGACCTTTTCAACAATGAAAAATACAGTGGGCCTCGACTTACGATGACATCAACATCCGATATTCTCAGGAACTGATATACCTTTCATACGATCATTTATTTTAAGGACCGATGACATTTGCAGGTACCGATGGCTTTCTGATATAGCTGGAATGATACATAGATGAAAATTTTCAGATGCGTGGCACACGGAGCATCACTCGTGTGATTGTTTCAGATCTATGATGATCTGAAACTTAAAGCTCCAGTGGCAGTGCTGCGCACTTTGAAACTAAAGCCAGCAAAGGCTGTTTCGAGCGTTTCAAAAAAAGGATGTATATCAGTGTTGAAAGGCATGGGGAAGCATCCAGTGCTGATTAAAAAAAAATAATAAAAAACAGCTGAGACCTTTAAAATTGAATTCCAAGAGTTTCTTGATCAGGAGGGTTATCATCCCCAGCAGGTTTTTAATGTTGATGATACTGGCCTCTTCTGGAAGTGTATGCCCAGGAGAACATGCATCACTAAGGATGAGGCTAGTTTACCTGGGCATAAGCCTATGAAAGATAGGCTCACTCTCCTGTTGGGTGCCAATGCCTCAAGATTTTAAGCTGAAGCCTTTGCTTGTGTACCACTCTAACACCCCCCAGAGTTCAATCTCTTGAGGCACATTTTGACTTTGTTCAAGTCAAATTGATGGTAATACGAATTACCATCGGATTTTGGGGACCCACTGTACTGTAATTCAAAATTCAGAAATACAGCAAAATATAGGAAATAAATCAGAAATAAGTGGAAATGAATAAATTTTCTAACATTTTAAAACAATTAATTTATTAATACACATGTATTAAGAAATGACTGCTTACATGATGAGCACAATATATTAGTACACTTTTAAGAATTATTTCATAAAATATTTGGTTATTTTTTGTTGTACACTGGATTTTACTGTACATCATTCATAAAAATGTTCGCATTTGTTTAACCACTTAAATATATTTTCTGGCACATTTTCTCCACACTGAAGGCCTTGATGTAAAGTTTCAAATGCTGCCAACATTTCATGTTTGGAAGGTTTAATATTGCCCTCATTTTCATCCAACTCATCGTCGACATTGTCACTAGTTCTTTGAATACTCTCCAAAATGTTGGAGTCACTCGGATATTCAGCTACTACGACATCATTATCAACTTCTAAAAATTCTTCAAGAACAATTTCTTCACTGATCAAACCTCTCACTTGGAGTTCTTCCCAAGATTGCTCAATGACTTGTAGCAGTTCATCCCTCTCATCGCTGTTAATTGCCATTTTAGAAAAAATTCTTAATCATTTTCCATCACATCTTGACTCCACACTTTTGCCAACTCTGATATGTACATCCACAAATCTATAACAGAATCTATAGGTTGGTTGGTTTCTATTCTCAGTATAATTGTTTTCAGGATGTGCCTCTGGTAGTGCAGTTTCAAATTCTTGATAATGCACTCTGTTTTAAAAGCAAAAACAGCGACCTGACACCATATTAGCATACCCATAACTCTTTCCATAGGTGTTTCCATTACTTTGTCTGACTGCCTCTCCCCTCATGTGTGTGTGTGTGTGTGCATGCATGTGTGTGCATTATATAATTAATACTAATAACAAGTTGTAGTGAAAAATCACAATAACTAAAAAAAGAACGAAAAAATAATAATATATTGTGCTGGATTTGGATTATGGATCTGGAACACTGCTAGTAATAGCAGAAATACTTAGCAAACATAATGAAATATAGATAAACAGAATTTGTTAAGTATGAGTAGGGGTGCGAACCTGTCAGGTGTAGTTACAATGGAAAAAATTTTAAAAATGTGCCTGAAAAATAAAAGAAAATTACATAAAATTAAATAAAATTAAACAAAAATAAACAAATGGTACTTAATGCTATAGATCCTAAGATTTTAACTATGTCATTAAGGGCCGGCAGCCAAAACCAAAGGAAATACAGCAAGAAGCAAGGCCTCTGTTTCTGTTATGACATATACGTAGCAGACAGAAAAAGTGATCTGACATATATATCATAGCCAACCCAACAGAGACCAAAAAGAAAAGGAATAAATTAAAAAAAATTTTTTTTTTTTTTATTTATTTTCTTTTTGGTCTTATAGTTTTCTTACAGTTAAAATCTTAGGAGCTATAGCAGGGTTGGCCAACGAGTCGATCGCGGATTTAATTTCAGTCGATCATGACGAATTTTAAATATACAATCATTTCTCGATTTGTGCACCTTGTGCAATGAAATTTTTGAGATGGTAGATCACGGCACATTTTGAAGAAAAAAAGTAGATCGCATTACAAATTAAGTTGGCCACTCCTGATCTATAGCATTAAGTACCATTTGTATATTTTTGTTTAATTTTATGTAAACTGCTTTTATTTTTCAGGCACATTTTTAAAATTTTTTCCATTGTAACTACACCTAACAGGTCAGCACACTTATCAAATTCTATCTATCTATATTTCATTATGTGCGGAAATCTATCTATATTTCATTATGTGCGGAAATTTGCCTTGAGCCAGCGGGCAGTTGGTTTGTGGAATAGACTCCCATCGCTTGTTGTTGAAGTTGATAGCCTAAATAAATTTAAGGCTCAGCTGGACAGGTATTTAGAACGAACGGAGGGGTGAAATGGGAGTAGTGGTTGTTTTTTTTTTTTTTTTTTTTTTTGGCTGATGCTGAATAAGCTTGCTTTCTTGCATCATATGCCTCTACTAATGCTAATGCTAATTATGGTTGCTGGGTATTTCTGCTATTACTAGCAGTGTTCCAGATCCATAATCCAAATCCAGCACAATATATTATTATTTTTTAGCCATTGTGATTTTTCACTACAACTTATTATTATTTATTATTAATTATAACATGCACGTACACACACACACACACACACACACACACACACACACACACACACACACACACACACACACACACACACACACACAAGGGGGACAAACAGACAAAATAATTTTTTTTTTTTTTTTTTGGTAGTTGTTGCCACATCAGCTTCTGTGGCCATAATGCACCTCCCAAGGTTTTTGCAGTACTATGATCCAAGCCCGAGGCAGGATTCGAACCCGCAATCTTTAGGTTGCCAGGCAGGCACTTTACCCACCCGGCTAGCCCGGTCGGCAGACAAAGTAATGGAAACACCTGTGAAAAGAGTTACAGGTATGCACTAATATGGTGTCAGGCCACTGTTTTTGCTTTTAAAACAGCTTGTACTCTATGTGAATAGATTCAAATAAATCTTAAACTGTCTTAAGAGGAACACTGAACTATTCTTCAAAAAGCAATGTTTCGAGCTCCTTCAGTGATGAAGGTGAAGGAAATCTGCTTCTCACTTCTCCTCTCCAAATATACCCACAGTGTCTCAATAACATTTAAGTCTGGTGATTATGCAAGCCATGGGAGATGCTTATCCTCAATTTCAAGTTCCTTAAACCAAGGCTGAACACATGTGGCTGTACATATTGGAATCTTACCATCTTGAAAGATGTCATCCTTTGTGGGAAAAAATGTTTGCACCATGAGATGAACCTCATCACTCAGAATATCAAGGTAATCAGTGGCAGTAATTTGCCTGTTCGAGGTAATGATAAGACCTAAAGAATACCAAGATATTGCTGTCTGAGTCATTGTCAATCCTCCTCCTCCATGTTTGACAGTTAGCAAGAAGACAGTCAGAGCGATATGCTTCCTTTGGCATTCACCAAACTTAAAACTCCCCCCTGATGTTGGAAAAAGTGTGAATGGTGATGTGTTTGAAAATATGACATGTTTCCAATCATCAAATGTCCAGTTTTTATGCTCCTTACACTATTGCATCCATTTTATAGCATTACCATGAGTAACAAGTAGCTTAGCAATATCAGCTCTGCCATAAATTTAGCTTTATGAACTGTTTTGCTAGAATCAGGATTGCTAAAACTCACGTCAAGTTATGCATTTATTTCTGAGGCAATAGTTTTGCATTTTCTGGCTACAATCCTTTTCAGTGTCTGGTTTTCTCTTTCATTCAGCTTCAATTTTCTGCCACCATTCATCCTATCAGATTTTGTTTTCCCATACTTGGTAAATGTGGACATTACTTTCGATATAGTTGCTATGGATACATTAAACAAATTAGCAATTTTAGTTACTGGTGCCCCTACTAAACATGCACCAACAATTTGACCTCTTTGGGATTCAGACCAGTCTGTCATTTTCTTCATGTACCTTTTTATATCACTTCTAAAATAAGGCACCTCCGTAGCCAGGTGGGAAGGAGCAGCAGTGTGTAGCACATGCTTCTTGATTAGACCGGGTTTCGAGCCCATCACCACCAAATACGGAGGATGCAGAAAAGGTCAGGGAATGACCACCACATATTCCCGGAGCAATATGGCCTTAGTTGCTAATGCTCCTAAAAATCAAAATAACAAACAAACAAACTTCTAAAACAAACATCAATTTTTATCATCTTTCCTTCACAGTATTACATACAAGAATAAAAAAATAAAATAAATAAAATCATCATTGAATATTCATAAATACATCACACAGCCAGAACAAAAACTATTACCTTCATATCAACGTGTTTCCATTATTTTGTCCATTCTCTGTACATGCAAACTCACCTGAAATCTCAGCAGATCAAACTTATCTACTCCCAGTCCTCAGTAAAAACAATAACACTGTTTATTAACACATTACTGGAGTAAACAAATATAAATAAAAAAATTATACTAATACTCCATGTATGCTTCTCATATGTATCAAATATAATATACCTAGGACTTACTTTGCTTTTACAGAGCCTGAAATTTCATTGTGACTGGGCAATATTACAAAAGGTGCTGATACATTGACTGAGAATAGTGGCAAAACTGTTAAAAGATAAATAAATTCAAGCAAATTCTTAATCTAAGCATGGATATTAATGATGCTTAACAAATAGAAAAAAAACAAAGAAATAAATTTTTCTTTTTTACTTTTTTTTTTAAATATTTTCATAACACAAAAAATATATAATGGTTTAATTTCAGATTTACAATTAGTAACTTACATCAGTATAATTGGAAAAATTTCCATTTTATGAAAATAAAAGACTATTCTACTTTACAGCATGCTGCTGCATGCAGAGACCTGCACAAAACACTGATTATACTAACAGTTGGAAAGTGTTGTAGATATATAACACTACTTTCGTTGCAGTGCAGAGCCAGGAAGGGGCAATGAAGCTATGTAAACAAAAGGTTGGTATATGAAAATCAAGAATGAACAGCCAATATACTTATTTTAATTCTACTCTACTCAACACCACCCTCCCCTACAGTTAACAAATACAAATATCTTGTAGAAGGTTCAGTGATCACATCATTGAGAATAAGGGTACTATTCATATCACTAACTTTGCTCATTCTGAATAAAACTGCTGAGAACAATACAGTCATCTTAATCCTCAGAATGTCAAGATTATCAATAGAGTACATAACTTCGAACTTTAATCATGGCTTGATATATTCCATATAAACACATTGGGTCACAATATGAATCCCACATTCATCCTATTACAGAACCACTATTTTTAGAATCAATGTGCTACAAACTAGCAGCACAGTATTTACTGAATGTTGGATACCCATCAATTACAGCATCCACAGCATAGCACTTCTTCGTACTTTTTTTCTTCTTCATTAAGCAGCCTTGTCCACCCTGTTACACCTTTAAGTACATAACATGTTTTACTTGTACATATATTCCATGCAATTTAAAGAATACTCAAATAACTTATGAGAGTTGATAAAGAAACGTACTGCTTCAAAATCTAATCTAATTTTATCAGTTTTATGTATTTTATTTTATTAGCTTTTATCAATTTTGTGTTTTAGAAATTGCCTTATAAATTTATTTTACTACTTATTAATATTGTTTATTTTTTTATTTACTGGCTTGCACTCTAACCAGTAAGACAGTTGTCATAAGAACTTTATACGGTATTGCATTATGGTTCCCATTACCCAAAGCCTTTTTTTTTTTTTTTTTTTAATAGGTACAAGCCAACTGCTCTTAAATCACAAAAGAAGAAAATACTATATGCATTATCACATATGCAATTAAAATTTGATACTGCTATTCAAATGAAGTTTTACATGGCTATTCATATTTTTCATAGACAGACCACAGGAAAAGTGGTAAGACATATATGCATCTTAATGCATATACTTCCATTTCAACACTTTCAGCAGTGAACTTGCGGAACAAGTATGGGGTTCAAGATAGTAAGTTTTCCAAGATGTAGTGAGTTTCTACATGTAATTTTGAAACTTTGTGGAAATTAAAACTGTGTATAAATGCTTTTAAATATTAATTTGTTTTTATTTTGATTTCATTGCCCAATGCAAGAGAAACTGCCAAAAAAATCAAACCAGTACTTTATAAAAAACAGTAACTTGATTTTAAATTAAAATGTTAAAATCAAAATATTTAAATTTGATTTTTATCAACACACAGCAATCTAAAAAAATCTGCAAAAAACTTTTTTTTTTCTAAATGCAATAGGATCCTCTGCTTCCACTTATTTATCAATTGATAAGTATTAGTAGCAGCAAATTATGCAAAGAAGCAAGCTTATACAGCATTAGCCAAAAAAAAGCTGACATACGAGAGGGTATCAAAAAGTTCATACCCTGACCTAGATAAAACATCAGTAGGAAAATCTCGTTTTTAATATAAGTTGTCTACATATTCAATAACTAACATGTGAAATTCCATTCCCATAGATGATCACACAGCAGACGTGGAGCCCAGAATCTGAGGACGGACGCTATGGTTGACAAAGTGGAGTATCGAGCAGTGATCAAGTTCCTGCATTTGCAGGGCAAGAGAGCTTTTTATTTTGTTTATTTTTTTATTTATAGGAAATTGACAAATAAATGAAAGTGTGTATGGGCAGAATTGTCCATCCTATGACACTATAAAAAAGTGGAAACGGGAGTTCCAGTGCGGTCGTACAAGCGTCTTTGATGAGCCAAGAAAAGGAGACAGCTTGTGCTGAGTGACAGATGTGACAATTCATTTCATCGCAAATGCAGTGGGAATTAGTTATGAGTCTGCCCACAGCATTTTACATGACCAAAACCAAACTAATATTTTTAGGCCACCCAAATAATTAAATTCATTTGCCGTGCTGTGCATCGTATGTCTGCTAAATGCATGTGTTCTACAGTCGATTTGTCTGTTTTGCTGGATGAAACTCAGTTTATGGAGGAGCAGGGAACCTTGCTATCTATGCCCGAGATCGACTAACTCAGCCATGGAGTGAAAAATGCCCATTAAAGTTCCTCGCGTCATCGACGAGATTCAAACCCGAGCCTTTTCCACCCAGCATGGGGAGGACGATGACAGTGCCACTGTGCTACCTGCACAGATTATTTTACATGACCATCTGCACATGTATAATGTCTCCGTATGATAAGTTCCAAGATTGCTGACACCTTTGCAGAAGCAATGTCGAATGCAGTGTTCTCACCAGCTATTGGATTTGTGTAATGCAGATGTTCAGTACTTTTTTAGGGTGAACCCACCCTATTCTCCTGATCTAGCACTGTCAGACTTCTTGTTTCGAGAAATGAAGAAACCATTGTGTGGATGCCACTTTGATTTGTCTCAGGAAGTCATCAATGAAGTGAATCGTGGTTTCAAGAAAAAAAAGTGCTGACTTCTATGATCAAGGCATTAAACAACTTCACCATAAATGGGAGAAATGTGTTATTATACATGGAGAGTACATAGAAAAGGATTAAAGTTCCTGTGAAGTTTCACCTTTCTAGGGCTATTATTATTATTATTATTATTAATAGCCATATGGTGCAAGGAAGCCTGAGGCTTATGCTGCACTGGCCAAAAAAAAATTTCCCTATTACACTGAGAGAGAGAGAGAGAGAGAGAGAGAGAGAGAGAGAGAGAGAGAGAGAGAGAGAGAAGTAGAAAGGAATCACCAAGAGAGAGAAGAATAATGATATCCAGCTCAAGACCCTGGGTATGCCAAGCCCATACTCACCAGATGTGTTATTTCTAGGTAAGGGTACGAACTTTTTGATACCCCCTCATATGTTTTATACATAGCTTCTAACAGTTCATATAATCCTCAATTTATTCAAACTACCCACTTCCACAACACCAGATAGTATTTTGTACCAACAATTAACTCTCCAGCTGGAAGTAAATTTTTGCATATCAATCCCACAACCCAACTTCTTCAATTTCAGTTTATGTCCCTTTACATGTGCTAAAACACATGTAAACACATGTCTCTACTCTTTCTCAGACGCTGTCTGAGAAAGAGTAGAGATGCCATCAATATTTAGTTTACTCAATCCATTTAAAGTTTTAAATGGATTAAGTTTTTAACACTTCAATAATGTCTCCTCACAGATGCCTAACTTAAAGTACTGAAATTTTTTAATTAAAGTCTTTCTAGATAAAAATAAAAGTACTATTTAAGTCCTTCACTAATCTTGTTGCTCTTCTCTTCAACCATTCAAACAGATTCACATCCTTCTTAAAATAAGGCTTCCAGATCTGTACACAGTACTTGAGGTGTGATCTAACCATTGCTTTCTAAAATGTAATAATCACCTCCTTGTCCTTTGTTACCAAAATTCCTATCACTGAGAGAATCTCATAAGCTATCCTAGTAGCCTTTCTGCAGTGCTCAGAGATCTTCATGTTAGACTATAATTACCCTTAAGCCATTTTCATCCTCCAACAGCATCGTCTTCAGCATGGTACCACCCAACTGTATGTCATTCTGGGATTTATTTCTGCCCATAAGTAGTACCTTGCATTTATAAATGATAGACTTCAACTACTCCATCTCAGCACATCTGCTTAATTTTTATAGGTCTTGTTGTAGTAGTATGCTTTGATTTTTATCATTAAACACCCTGCTAACATTTTTATCACCTGCAAACTTATATAATAAGCTTTATATGCTTGGTCATTGATACCACTAATATATACTAGAAACAGTAAGAAGGCCAGAAATCTGCAGAACCCCAACCAGCACTGAAAACTGAGGGACAAACTAATAATATTACACTAATAACATTAGTCCAGGAAGAGCAGTGCCCATTGACAAACATTCTACTGCCACTGAATCATCCTTTCATACGGAACGGTGTCTAAAGGTTAATGAAATCTAAGTATATGATGTGAATATTACTTTTGGCATCCACTTCCTTAGTTACTGCATCATAGTAGCTAATAATATCAATCACACATAATCTCCCCGAAACAAATCCATGCTGCAATTGCCATATAAATACATTCCTGTCAAAATGATCCTGCAATGATACTTTAATCATGCTTCCATTATTTTCTTGTAACAGAAATTAAGAAATCAACTGTAATTACTTACTTTGCCCTTTGATCTACCTTTGTGAATAGAAGAGAATTATGCATCACCAATCTGTAGAACCTCAACCCTGAATCCAAGGATACTCTCATAGTTATGGCCAAAGTTGTGCTTACTTCCTTTTCTGTTTCTTTAATATAATTGGATAGATTCCATCAGCCTATGTGTCTTATTTGCTTTTAACTTCAACAATTTCTCTTTCACTTTCTTCTCAGTTATAACAAATTCATTTTAGCTTGCAGTTATAACTTGGTATACTTATGGTATTCTCATCCCTAAAATCATCTTCACACACGAATGTGGACATATGCAAAATATTTATTCAGTTTGTCAACAACTTTAACCGGATCATCAACAGTTATGCCATTCATATCTAGTGGACCAATGTAGGGGTCAACCTTTTCCTTCATATAACAAAAAATTCTTCGTTACTTTTCTTTACATTTTCAATTATTAGTAAAATAATAAGAGGAGTATACCTCAATATAGTGCGTAGAACCCTTCCGTATGATACCCTCCAGAAATTAAAACGGAAAAAACGAAAAAATCGGCAAACTTACCGGTACATTAGAGTAAAAAATAAATAATTAAATAATCAATTTAACACAATACAAATCAATTTAAAACAATTAAAAATCAAATTAACGCAATTAAAAGAATCAAACGAAAATATTCAAAACGATTTTCCTTCCTGAAGCTGACAACGCTTTTCGACCGTATGTCGTGATCACAGGAATGAAAATTACCGAATCGGGTTAAACCTGTTACTTAAATAGAGATTATTTGTCTTCGCGCATGCACGTAAAGGTCCACGAATCGGAGATCAAATATGGCCGCCGAACATTAACAGAATTCTCGTGTAATTTAATTTCAACGGTTTCTGCAATTCTGTTAATGTTCGGCGGCCATATTTGATCTCCGATTCGTGGACCTTTACGCGCATGCGCGAAGACAAATAATCTCTATTTAAGTAACAGGTTTAACCCGATTGGGTAATTTTCATTCCTGTGATCACGACATACGGTCGAAAAGCGCTGTCAGCTTCAGGAAGGAAAATCGTTTTGAATATTTTCGTTTGATTCTTTTAATTGCGTTAATTTGATTTTTAATTGTTTTAAATTGATTTGTATTGTGTTAAATTGATTATTTAATTATTTATTTTTTACTCTAATGTACCGGTAAGTTTGCTGATTTTTTCGTTTTTTCCGTTTTAATTTCTGGAGGGTATCATACGGAAGGGTTCTACGCACTATATTGAGGTATACTCCTCTTATTATTTTACTAATATTATTATCAACGTAGAACATATTGAGTAGCACAGCTCTGATTCATACTATCTAATTTACATTTTCAAATAAGGACTTCTCGTAATCTGACTTTAGATGGCCTAATAACCTTAGTGACATGATTGCAGACTAGTTTATACTGACTGCAGGTTTCTGTATCTATCCCCTGATAATTTATAAAATCATCCCTTGCATATTCCTTCTCTGCCACTAGTCACGTAAGTTCATCTGACACCTGTTTAAGTTTAAGCATTGAACAAAATCTCTTAGTTGCTTCAAAACGTTTAGCATCTTATATGACGGCTTCGCTGAATGCTTCCCATTTGGAATTTTCAGTATAATCACCGTCATCTATAATTCATTATAATCAATACCATTTTATAATCACTGTTATCTAGTGGTTTCTTTATTTGAGGATTCTTAATGCAAAAAAGCATCACTACTGATAATCGTATCAAGAGTACTGCTTTCACTTATTACTTCTCTATCATGATGATGCAGAAAACAGTCATTAGTATTAGCATTAGCAGAGGCATATGATGCAAGGAAGCAAACTTATGCAGCATCAGCCAAGAAAAAAAAAAAAAAAAAAAAAAACAGGCTCCCATTTCACCCTTCCGTTCGTTCCAAGTTTTTTTAAGGCTATCAACTTCTACAACAAAGGATGGAAGTCTGTTCTACCAACCAACCACCCACTGGCTAAAGACAAACTTCCACACATCTATCCTACATCTGTCTTTCCTCAATTTGAATTTATGCCCTCTCAAATGATTATTCTGAGCAAGAGGAAAAATTCCATTAGCATTGCACATGCCTGAACCATTCAAGGCTTTATACACTTCAATCATATAACCTTGCAGGTGCCTAGTCTCCAGACACTGTAATTTGCAAAATTTAAGCCTTTCTTCATAAGAGCAACCCTTTGTTCCATTCACTAATCTTGTAGCCCTTCTTGTTCCAACAGCTCAACATCCTTCTTAAAATGAGGCCTCCAGACCTATATACAGTACTCAAGGTGTGGCCTGACCATTGCCTTATATAAGGGGATAATCACCTCCTTATCTCTGCTACAAAAATTCCTGTATATCATTGACAAGACACTATGAGCTACTCTTGCAGACCACCTGCACTGGTCAGAAAACTTCATATCTGCCGGCACAATTATCCCCAGGTCCTTTTCGTTCTCTACCACTGTCAGTGTAGTAATTCTGCCTGCACAATTATCCCCAGGTACTTTTCCATAAATAAATAAATCTTTATTTGTCCTACCAAATTTAAAATATATGAGTACATTGGTAAGCGACAAATTCCCTTCACGGCAGACAATGCCAGGGGATTACCATAAAATGTGAATAAAAGAATGTCTAAAATATACAAGAAAGGGCAACAAATATACAATAAATATACATGAAAAGATGACATATAAATTGCATTACCCTTCACTACATTTCTGTCTAGAGTCCTGGCAATTGTAATACAAAAGTTCATCTTAACATCACATCCACTGATCAACTTGTGCGAGATATACATTATTCAATTGCGTACACAGTTCTTGACAGAAATTCACACAACTACTAGGCAACAGTAGCCTCAGCGAGCCACACTGCGGTTTGTTTCCTATAATTCGGGTCTTCTATGAGCTTTAGTAGGTCAATTCCGATATGTGTTAGGCACTGAATTGATTCTAATGCACTGGCGGGTATAAACCTGTCGGCCATCTTCAGTCTGTTGGTCTTCATTCTCAAGGATTTTGTACCTCTTAATGCAGATGGCGGGATGTGCCACTCACAAAGCTGCCAGAAGCATGGTGATGATATCGTGCCAATCATCATTTTGATTGTGGTTATCAATCGTTTCCAGGCAATGATGTCTGGTAAACGCTGCAGCTTAAGCTGTTCAGAGAGCTTCGTGGTCCTTAACTGTTGTGGGAGGTGGTGCTTATGGTTTGCCCACTTCAGCAGCCAGAATTCACTTGCATATATTCTCCTAATGTGGGTAGGGGTGGCTGACGCCCACAATTCAGCGCCATACAAAATGGCTGAATACACTGTGGTTCTTAAATATCGTGCGGTTGTTGCAGTCTGTTTCACGTGCAAGAGGTGCTGTTTTGTTGCCCAACGTAAGTAGTTCATTTTCTTTACAGTCAGGTCAACATGAGAGTTGAACGTGAGTTTCGTATCAAATGTTACTCCGAGATCTCTATGCATCTCAACAACTGGGATAGGTTTGCCATGAAGTTTCGGGTGTACGAGCGTAGGCGATTTTTTGAGCGAGTACACCATGATTACGGTCTTCTGCGGATTTAGGACCAAGCCAAATTTGTCCAAGTACACGAATAAGTTCAGAAGCTTATAATTAATCTGCTCACATAATGCCCTATTGTCCATGGACGGTTGGATAGGTGTTAGGATCTTAATATCATCTGCATAAGTGCATACATCATCCCTACCGTTGCAGAACGGGATCATCATGGCGGTAAAGAGGAGTCCTGATAAAACTCCACCCTGTGGAACTCCTGCATGGAGTTGGCGTTGGAGGATCTGATTATCTGTGCGGTAATAAATGGACCGACAAGTAAGTAGAGCCTGTAGGAACTTCAGCAAATTTCCTTTTATTTGGAAGGCGTGTTGGAGCAGATGAAGTAAGGCATGTACATCCAGACTATCGAATGCTGCTTTTATATCGGCATAAATTATTGCAATTTCCTTTCTGGCTTGGAAAGCATTTAGTATCGTGGCCTGAACTGTGAGGAGGTTAGTTATTGTTGATCTTGCAGTCATTGAATAATGAATTTGTTGAGGCTGCCCAGCTAGTATCTGATTCGACAACTTTGGCAACAGAGCTTTCTCCAGTACTTTTAACAGGGTAGATGCAGTAGATATTGGCCTATAGTGCTCCACAAGGTTAGGCTTTGTAATTTTTGGCATTGGAATTACAGCGTACTTATTCCAGCTCTCAGGGAAAACTCGGCAAGCAAGGATAGAGCTATAAATTGCTTGGAGTGGTTCAATTAGGTAAGGACTAAGACACTTTACCATGAAGTAGGGGACTCCATCAACTCCAGCTGTGTTAGTTAGCCTGAGGGAGTTAATACTCTGTATTAGTGCTTCTTTAGTGATAGGAATAGACTCCATCTCATTGTCAACTAATTGATCCCACTCAAACTCCCTGACTTGAGACTCAGGATATATGCTGGAGAATCTGCTGATGTGGTCCATCCACGCTTCTTTGTCCAGCCTCTGATTTGTGTCACTTTTATGTGTGCAACGAGGTAGCTTTCCCCTGTCAAGTGTGTCTTTTATGTAGCGGTTGATTGCTTTAGATTTTTCCCTATTAAATATTGCTCTGGCCCTCGAGTAGTTACTTCTATCTTGTGTGTCATTAGACAGTTTCCATTTTCTGTGCAGAGTTTGCTTTAGTTTAAACAATGTAGATAGGCTAGAGTTCCACCAGGTTTTAGATTTTGATGACATCCTTACTACTTTGGAAGCCGCAAATTCTGTAATAGAGTTGATCCAACTTGTTAAGAGAGTTGTTGTAAATAAGGCATCACATTTAAGTAGACATTCCCACGGGATACAGCTGGCAGCAAATAAGCATTTATTTGGGTCCAGAAAGGCTGGCGAAGTGACAAGCTGGCTCTTAATTTTTTCTTTGACATTGAAGTCCACATACGGTAGCATTATGAGCATTGCAATTGGGCTATGATCGGATGGAAAGAACATTTCGGGGGGTACATCAATTATACATTTACCAGAAGACAGAATTAGGTCAAGTCTATTTTCACCTCTTGTAGGTTGGTCATTGATAAGAGAGGTGGAACATGGCTGTAGTTTATTTAACATGGTGTCCAGTAGGTTGTTGAGCTGTGGTGTAAGGTTGAAATCTCCACATACTATATGGGTGGCTGACACATGTAATTTGTTGAGAAGCCAGTCTACTACATTATTTATCATTTCTAGACTAGGGACAGGTGGAATGTAAATGACTGCTATATCCAAGAGTGCTGAGTGGACTTTTAGAGTGACGAGTAATGCCTCATAAAACTCTGAATCTGAGTAGGCGACCGAGATTATTTGAAGTGCTATGTCACGTACAAACAGGGCTACTCCTCCACCCCTCGCTACAGATCTGGATTTGAAGTAGGCATTGTATCCAGCAGCGTCAGCAGCGACCAGAGACTCTTGATGTGGCTGGAGCCAGGTCTCTGTAAGACAGATAACATCAGCAGACCGTGACAAGAGCATTTGTTCCAATGTGTCCAACTTCTTTCGTATGCTCCTAACATTCTGATAAAAAAGCTTCCCCATGGATAATGGTTTTATCTGTGTCCTAGTAGGTCTTCTACGGGGTATAGTCTTACTTTGTATCATGTGTCGGGTAGTGACTATTGTAGAAATTCGATTGACATCTGAATGGCGATCCGGTAGCGGTTCAGTATCCTGTGTAACTGACGGGGTACATATATTCTGCGATGGACTGGTTTCCTTCCTTTGGCGTCATACTTGTGAGTTTGTGGTTGGCTTACTGGGATATACATAGCGAGGTAGTTTTAATCTCGGCTGGCCGTTGTGATAAAAAGGTCTGATGAGAGCTCCCACTGGCCAGAAGGAAGTGGCGGCAACATTATTAATATCTTTTTCATTACACTCAATTTTGAAGGACGCATATGTGGCTGCCCTCTTCAGTAGGGTGACTCTTACAGTTATGTTCATGAGTTGTAGGCATTCAGACACAATTTGGTCTGGAGTAGTCTGAGGGTCGAGTCGGGAAACAAAGATTGCTTTAGATTGTTGGATGGGTCTTGTGATCATGGGTTTTATTCGAGAGGAGAATGATGCACCTGACAATCTACCGTAATTGTTATTGGTAGGGTATTGTGTACCAGCTGCCAGGATGGAGTTGTTTGGGCTGTACCCGCTACGACTAGATGTGTAGGAGGGGACGGGAGGTCTTTGAACAACTTTTCTTTTGAAGAAAATTTCATTTCTGTTCCCATATGATTTGTTATTCAGTCTATTCGGCATAAGGCTACTGAGACAGTGTGTAGCATTCTGGATTGGTGGGCAATCCGGCAGACTGGTGCATGAAGTATTAGCTTCTTGATACGGCCACTCAGTAACTTCTTCATTAAGGCAATTTGCGACTGGATTATTTGTTGTGGATCTGTCGATGCATTTTCCCATATGAGTTAGGTGGTCTCTCTGAAACTCAGTTGGTTGGTTTGTGTAGAGATATCTGGCCTTAGGACCTACCGCATTAGGGTTATTTAATGTGGGAAAAATGATATTATTCACACAGCAGTCACTCGATGCAGGTGTGAGACTTAACTTCTCCGTTCTATGACATGAATTGCTTGTGCTCAGTTTATCCTCATGAGGTACTGAGAGATTAGAATGCTGCCAATTCTGAGTTTCAATTTCTAGCGAAGGATTTATACCGTTGATAACACTAGCTTCTGGAACTGATTGAACACAACTCGTCATGTGTTGACGGTTTTGGGTGCCTCTGTATCACGACCATTAAGTGACCTCACCCTTGGTTGATATGACGTGTGTGAACTGACCCTGGGGGTATTCGCCATCGTACCCTGATTGTTGTGATCTTCAGAGAGTTTTAATAATTTGGCTTTGACTAGAGACATTAGTTGAGTGTCTAGAGTGTTGATTATTAGATGCCTTATTTCGTTCGCTATGAGTTCCAGTTTTTGGTCGTCTAGGCGAAGGAATGTAGTATTATCTGGTTGTTGGTACTCCGCTTTTTCTTTTGTTCCTAGGCAAGGTTCCGCAGCCGAGTTTGATACTTCACTTGGGGCGTCTAGACTCACGCTGTGATTTATTTGGTTATATTCATTTAAATTTACACTTACAATAGTATTTCCACTGTTAGCAGTATCAGTCAGGGTTTCATTATAATGTTGGCTGACATACACAATACTATCACTAGTATGCCGCCGTCTGCATTGATTTCTGTAGAGTTGCGCTCAAAACGTACCTGGCTTAATGGAGGCGGTAACATTGCCTTTGACATCAGCATCGTAATACCCATTCATGGGAGGCTCTATCCCGATATCAAAATCCATTCCAGACATTAGTGTAGACACGGCAGGTTGGCTGTGTTCGCCGGCTATTTTGTCATTCTCATTATGTCCGGGTGTTTTCTCCGGCATCAGCTCGTCTGTTTTACGAGCTAATAGTACGTCGCCATACATAGAATCTTCGACGCTGGGTGGCACCTCACATGCAGATTCAATTTCATTGACAGCTACAGCGTTCGGTGAGCTGTATAAGACTGCAGGACTTACAAGACTGTTGTCAGCGTTGGTTACCAAAAGAGGCTTCGCTTTATCTATGTTAGTGGAGTTATTAGGTTGTGGTTCCTTTCCTTTCGCTTTCGTCCTTCTATTTGGTGGTACCTTCTTATGTACAGGTGTTTTGCACGCTTGGCACAGGTACGATTTTCTCTTAGAAGCTGACAATTTTGAGAGATTATTTACGCAGCAAGCCCCTAGGCTAAGTGCGCAGCTGACACACTGCACAGTGAGAGACGCAAGCTTTTGACACTGGCTACATGTGGTTTTTCCGGCGCACATGACGTTCTTCTGGGTAGGGCTTAGCATATTTGAACTCCGACAAATTTTACTGTAGTGAACTTTCAGTATTCTGCTTTCAACTGACTTTTCAGTTAAGCTCAGAAGAGGAGTTACTTTCAAGACGATTTGCTACGGTGACTTTCAGCAGATTTAATTACAGACTTCAGGCCGCTGGCGCTAGGGAGGAGGCCATTAGGGAATTTAAAGCACTTAATGATTGAGGGAATTAATCAGGCCTATTGTGTGGCAACCTTGACCTGGTGAGGTTTCTACTTACACAATTGGGCCAACTTCGCAATACCGTAGTTATGATTGCAATATATGAGACGAAAAAATGACAATAAAAATTTACCTGTCATGGAGAGTTCTACGACAGCTCCATCAATGGGCGGCAAATACTAAACGGAGTCTTGTGGTATTGGATTCATCATGGTACACAGTTATTAACACTATATTTTTAGCACTAAACGCGGAGCATGAAAATCCGTGGCCGCACGGTCGACGGCAGCATCAATATATGTCTATACCACTGTCATCAATATATGTCTATACCACTGTCATCAATATATGTCTATACCACTTATACCACATACCATCTCTACCACTGTCAATGTAGTACCACAGAGTTGATACGTCACTGTTGGGTTGCTGCTTCCTATATGTAGTACTTTACATTTGTCAGTGTTAAACTTCATTTGCCACCTCTCAGCCCATCTACTCAAATTTTCTAGATCCTGTTGCAGCAGCATACTGTCATTAGTGTCCTTAACAACCCTGTCAAACTTTGTATGTATCATCTGCAAACTTGGACATTAAGCTTGATATACCATCATCAATATCATTTATAAATACAGAAAACAATAATGGACCCAACACTGAACCCTGAGGGACTCCACTAATAACATTAGTCCACGATGAGCAGTGTCCATTGATTACCACTCTCTTTATCCCTTTATCCATAGCAGCAATTTGCCTCCAATGCCACACTGCTCCAATTTGTGCAGCAGTCTTCCATGTGCAACAGTAACAAAGGCCTTTCTAAGATCCAAATATATGATATCAGAGTTATTCCCTGCATCCAGTTCCTTTGTGACCACATCATAGTATCCAATCAAATTGGTCAGGCAAGACTTTCCCTTAACAAAACCATGCTGTGTCCGAGCTATAAATGAAGTCTTGTCTAGATGATCCTACAGTGCTTCTTTAACCAGGGCCTCCATTAATTTTCCTGGAACAGAAGTTAAATTCACAGGTTGAATTTGCTGTTGGTAACATCATCAGTTGGTCCCACTGTATAGAATTTAAATACTGTCTCAGACCATCGTAGTCGCCTTTACGTAAGCAATAACCCTTCCCTTTACCCCTGATGGTAGTTACCTCTTTGAGTAGATCCCACTTCAGCACACTGCGATCACTGCCACCTAGTGGTTCCTTTTTCTGCAGATTCTTAATGCTCAAAGAATCACTACTGATAATCAGATCAAGAGTATTACTCCCTCTAGTATTACTAGAACTTGCTGATGCAGAAAACAATCATCCAATAAATCCACAAAAACCTTGCTAGTGTGTGAGTGACCAATCCACAAATTCCAGTCAATATCTGGGAAATTAAAATTTCCCATTATAAGACTCTCTGATTTACTGGCCCACTCTACTTCCCTGTACAGTTCCTTATTATACTCATCAGAGTCATTAGGCCTATAACACACTCGTACTCTCGATTTTGATCTCCCAATGCTTATGTCACACCAAACTGACTCGACACTGCACTGTTCAGTGATGTCTTCTGGCTTCACTTCCTTAGATGTTTCTTAACTAATAGTATAACACCTCCCCCCTTCCTGTCCTGTCTTGTCTTGTCTTGTCTATCCTTCCTGTATATACTGTACTCCCCAAATTCCAGTTCTGCATTCCTTACATCGGTGTGGGAAATGCACGTCTCTGATATCCCAATAATATCTTTGTTTTTTGTTTGTTATTTGGTTTTTAGGAGCATTAGCAACTAAGCCCATATTGCTCCGGAGATAAGCGGTGGTCATTCCCTGACCTTTCCGCATCCTCCGTATTTGGTGGTGATGGGGTCGAACCCCGGTCTAATCAAGAAGCGTGTGCTACACACTGCTACTCCTTCCCACCTGGCTACGGAGGCAGCACCCCATATGTGACAAGGTATGATGAATATTCTTCTTTGGTTATCGCTGTTGCACTAGGTTGTTTGACTGACTATAGCTTTTCTGTTACCCTGCACAAGTCTTGTTGGCGCCTCCATAGCCAGGTGGGCAGGAGCAGCAGTGCATAGCACACGCTTGTTGATCAGACCAGGGTTCAAGCCCGTGACCACCAAATACGGAGGATGCGGAAAGGTCAGGAAATGACCACCGGATATCCCAGGAGCAATATGGCCTTAGTTGCTAATGAGGAAAGACAGATGTAGGATAGATGTGCGGAAAATCTGCCTTTAGCCAGCAGGCAGACTTCCATCCCCTGTTGTGGAAGTTGATAGTCTAAATAAATTTAAGGCTCAGCTGGACAGGTATTTCAAATGAACGGAGGGGTGAAGTGGAAGTGTTTTTTTTTTTTTTTGGCTGATGCTGCATAAGCTTTCTTTCTTGCATCATATGTCTCTACTAATGCTAATGTTGCACGTGTGCAATTTAGTATGAGAATGGGCAAGACGAAAGCTTTAAGCGATTTTGAAACATGGCATAGTAGTAGTAGGAGTTCATGTATTCCAATTTAACTCAGAAACTGCATCTCTGCTGGGGTTTTCATATGTGACTGAGTCTTGAGTGAATTGAACTTAGTCCAATAATGAAATAACATCCAGCCAATGGTGATCCTATGGTTGGAAACAGATTGCTGATGTGAGAGGCCAACAGACACTAACAAGACTTGTTTTTATTTGGTTTTTAGGAGCATTAGCAACTAAGGCCATATTGCTCTGGGGATATGCGGTGGTCATTCCCTGACCTTGCCGCATCCTCCATATTTGGTGGTCATGGGCTCAAACCCCAGTCTAATCGAGAAGCATGTGCTACATAACTAATAATGCTCAGAAAAAAAAAAAATTGCTTCCTGTTATCTTATAATTTGCTTTGTTTCAACCAAAATAAAAGAAAAATCCACAAATGAGAAACTCCTGTATTATCCTGTTCAGAAAATTAACCTATATACAATGCTAGACTAAGCAATTATCAAACAAAGCTCAACCTTTCAGATACCTAAAATATAAAATCTTGCTAAGAACAATTACTATTCAAAAAATGACTAGAGGTATACTCATATACACACACACACTGGCCAAAAAAAAGTGAATTTGTTCAAACTGTCAGCTCAACTACCTGTGAAGGCAACCTGTTCCAGCAATCAACAACTCACTGGATAAAATATCTGAAATTGTGATCAAGATAATGGTATGATAGTATGTGAGGACCAAAAACAAAGTGCAAAAAACTGGAAATAACATTAGCTGTATGCAGCATGGTGACATCATGCATAAACACTGGGTGTCCAGGAAAAGTTGAGTTACAATGAGCTGTGGTAGAAAGCCATTCTGAAATACAGGGTGTCTCAAAAATATTGGTACAAACATTTAGGGGAGGTAGGTAACATCTAAAGGAATGTGAATCGTATAGGAATCCATAACCGGAAACGTCACCGTAAGTCAGTACACGGCGCTGTTCATCAGTTCGCGAGAGGGAAAATTTCTGGTTTACTTATTCAAGCAGTAGTCGCCGCACGAAGAGCATGTATCGATATACGAACTGTGAGCTGGCAGACATGCACCTAGTGTATGGATTAGCAGAGGGCAATGGACGAGCCACTCAACGAATTTATAGAGAATGCTTCCCAGAAAGACATGTACCGCACCACCGTTTGTTTGCGCATGTGCATCAAAATTTATGCGATTATGGGTCATTTAGAGGTAACAGGAGTAGTGCGGGTAGACCACGTTCAATGCGAACTCCCGCCGTGAAAGAAAGTGCATTGAATGCCGCCCAGAATAATCCTACTACCAGCAATCCTGGCACGCTTGCTGGTAGTAGGAGTGTCTCATTGCAGTGTACAGTGTGTCTGGTACAACGATTCCTTACATCCCTTTCATCTCCAAAGGATTCAGTTATTGCTCCGCCAAGATCATCCTGCATGTGTGGCTTTTGCGCAGTGGTTTTCCCAAGAAAGTGTTCAAGACTTGAATTTTCCAGCCTATGTTTCGTTCACGGATGAAGCTTATTTCACTCGGGAAGGCTTATTCAATCAGCACAAAATTCATGTGTGGGCTCACAACAACCCACACGGTGTGCGCCTCCATGCGGCACAACATTGCTTCGCAATAAAAAATGTGTGGGCAGGTATGGTCGGTGACTGCTCAGTCAGCCCATAGCTGTTACCATCCTGCATGAACTCCGCTAAATACCGGATCTTTCTTGAACAAGTTCTACCAGGGTTACTTGACGATGTGCCAGCAAATGTGAGACGCAACATTTGGTTTCAACATGACGGGGCGCCTGCCCATTATGGAAGGTGTGTTCGTGACCATTTGAACAGGCGTTTTGGGCGTCGATGGATTGGCCATGGTTGACCCGTTACCTGGCCCCCCCACGCTCACCTGATTTATCGAGCCTTGATTTCTTTCTGTGGGGGGCCCTCAAATCTATCGGGTATGAATCGCCTGTGGAGATGGAAATAGATCTCATGGCGAGACTCGTCTGCACTGCTACTGGTGTCAAAAAAACTCCAGGTGTGTTCGACTGTGTCTGCCAATCCATGCTGCTCCGGTGTCACGCATGCATCGCGTCTCATGGTGGAACCTTTGAGCATCTGTCGTAACATCATGAAATGCATCCATCTCGTACTCCATTGTTAATATTATGTCAAATAAATGTTTGCCACTAATTACTTGTGTCATTACTGTCTTGTGTCATTCCTGCTTCTTGTGCCTCTGCTACTACTTTCCCGTGACGTTTCCGGTTATGGGTTCCTATGCGATTCACATTCCTTTAGATGTTACCTACCTCCCCTAAACGTTTGTACCAATATTTTTGAGACCCCCTGTATATGCAGATACCACTTTGAATTAGCATTTATTAATGAAAAAGAGGGATCCGCTTAAAACATGAATTTACATGGTTACCACAGAGTCACTTTTCCACATGACTAATTTTCCTCGTGAAAATGACAGGGAAGTTCTGTTTCCCAAAACTGTATGTTCTATTTGTTCACAGTCCTGTCTAAAAGAAAATACGCTTCATCTGAAAATCAGGAGTTGTGTAACAAAGCATTGCTCCTCTCTGCCCATGCAGCAAATTGAGGTCTTCGCTGCTTATTATTTTTGGAAAAGTTTAAGCACTGTAATCTTGTATGCACTGTAATATTGAAATCCAACTGAAACATACACTGGACAGAACACAGATATTTCAAATTTACAAACTGTTTTCTTATTGACTTTTCTGGATTAAACTGCACTGAACTGAGAGGTCAACAACATTTTCTGGAGAAAGAACACTGGCCATACAACATATGCTCCATTATTTTTCATAGCATTCCTCTTCAAACTGTTGGGATAAATACTTTGTTTATCCTTGGGATAAACAAAGTATTGCATTTTTCTTACAGGCACCTAATGAGTTTCAGAAAAAGTTTGAAATCTTCTCTGCACAGTACTTGAACTCTTTGTTTCAGAGAAACATGCACAATTTAAGCCTTCTGCTTGATTGTGAGACATGATTTTCTGCAACTTTGCTTACTAATGGCAGAGGATAAGATTGATGAACATGTAAAGTGCCACAACTTACTGCAGCTATTAGCAAACTTTCCTGGAACACGACTAGTGCCATCTAAGATGCATTTAGAGCTAAAGCCTCAAACTGCGAGCAAATTTAGACTATGTATATATTAAGTGCAATAGCATCATTAATACACAGCCATTTCTGAATAAACAGTATTTATAAGGCGGCATCGTTTTAAGTTATATCTCATATTGTGAATACCTTCAAATTAATGAGTTGCCATGATATTGCACTACTTCAAATAAGTAACGCTTCATCTAAGGAGAAGACTAATGTTACTTATTCTCAGATAGGTACCACCACCCAGACGGCACCGTTTCAGGGCTATTTGGCCTTTCTTCAGTGGGTGGGTAGGTAATCAAGTGATGCAATGATGGCAAAACAGTTATGAAATATAACTCCACAATATGAGAGATGCCTGATGGTGTATGATGTATTTAGACTAAGATGCATTTAGGGCTAAAGCCTCAAGCTGCAAGCAAATTTAGACTATGTATATATTAAGTGCAATAGCATCATTAATACACATCCATTTCTGAATAAACAGTATTTATAAGGCGATATAACTTAAAACGATGCCACCTTATTCAGAAATAAACCAAGTTTCTTAGATGCAGAGGAAGCAATATTTGTAATGTGCTTGTACCAAGAGAGATTAGAAGTCAGGGTAATCCCCAAAAGAGACATATCATCTTGCCTAGAAATTGTAGTGTCATGAAAGATAGGCATAGGAGCAGAAGAATCCTTTTTACACGATATAAGACAGGACTGAGATTTAGAAGGATTGAAATCAACTAAGTTGTCTTTACCCCTCTGTAATATTACCTGGAGATTAGAATTTAAGGATTTGGTAGTGGATATTCGAGAAGTTGAAGCTGATCGAGCAGGGCAAGGTTTCTCAAACTGGAAAGTGGAATGCACTGTGCTATCACCAGCAAAACTGTATAGGATTCGCAGTCGGTGGTAGAAGGTCATTAATATACAAGAGGAAAAGAGTGGTGGGAAAGAACTGAACCTTTGGGGACACCAGCATTAGTGGAAAAGTTAGAAGACAGAGAAGGATTTGCCATCACCCTCAGTA
The DNA here is from genome assembly GCF_048544385.1 of Mastigoproctus giganteus. Classification (NCBI taxonomy): domain Eukaryota; kingdom Metazoa; phylum Arthropoda; class Arachnida; order Uropygi; family Thelyphonidae; genus Mastigoproctus; species Mastigoproctus giganteus. Next base: position 196,560,189 of record NC_143583.1, on the reverse strand, counting down.
TATATTAAGAGAAAAAACTGGATAACCCATTACAAAAACAGTTGGCAAACCTAAGATGGAAGCTTGTTTAGAAGACATTTATGCTAAACATGACTGAAAGCCTTTGAGGAGTCAAGAGTAACTACTTGTGTTTCACCGAACTTTTCCATTAAATTTGTCCATAAATGGGTAACATAAGCCAGAATATCACAAGTGGATCGACACTGATGGAATCCATATTAGCGATCATTGATCAGATGGAGGAAGGTTTCTAGATAGCTTAAGAGATGGCGGTTAATTGATTTCTCCATTACTTTAGAAAGAGTAGAAGAAATTGCAATGGGACGATAACTGGATGGTAGCGATTTGTCACCCTTTTTATGAACTGGCTGGATATGAGCAAATTTCCAAGCAGAAGGAAAAACACCTTTTACCATCAGGAAATACCATCAGGACCTGGAGCTTTCTTAGCATCAAGATTCATCAAAATTCTTCTGACATATTTCTGAAATCCTCTGATCACAGGAGGCACTGAATGGAGCGTTCTGTGAATGGTGTCAGGTGTTTTACCAAGATCATTAATACATGAGTTGGAAGAAAAATAGGATGCTAGCAGGTCAGCTTTATGCTTGGCTGAAGTGACATTAGAACCATCTGGTTTTGACAGAGGTGTGATCAGAGATGGGCAAAAGTTGCAGCCAATAGCTTTAACAAGAGACCAGAATGCTCGGCTACCATTAGGGGAGAAAGCAAGTTTTCTACTCTTATCCTTTTCAAAAGCTAGTTTTGACTGATTAATAACTGCTTTACAATTGTTGAGAGCTCTGGTGTAGGCAAAAAACGAATCTGAAGAATTGGAAACAAGCCAATTACAATATGCAACATTCTTCTCTTGAACAACAGCCTTAGCACATTTATTGGAAAACAAAGTTTTAAGATGAAATGGGGAATAAAGGATTCCATTCCTACAAAAATAATTTCACTGACATGATTTCCCATTTTGAATTCTGGTAATGTCAAACAACACAAGGTTGGGAATAGCCATGAGATAAATGCTCCACTGGAGTAAAGACAATCACCAAGTTGTGATCTGGGGTGCCTAAAGGACCACTCACCTCCACCATGTACTTAGAAGGGTTGTTTGTGAGAAAAAGATCAAACATGTTGGCTGTACGGTTAGGATTGTCTGGTATTTTGGTAGTCACATGAACAATCTGTGTGAGGACATTAGTAATTGAAATAGCCTTAGCATCTCGAACAGCTGGGTCTGTGTGACTAGAAAACGGAAGCCAGCTGGAGTTGTGAACATTCAAATCACCAAGGAAAATTACCTCACTGTTAGGAAAGTTGGACTGGAGAAAGTCAAATTGCAAACAGAGGAAGTCAAAAAGATCAAGTGATTAGTGCAGTTGGGAGAATGGTAGAGACAACAGATTAATCTGACAGAATGAGGTAGAGAGATTTTAAGCCAGAGAAGATCGAAAAGATGAGATCCCAACTTACCAAGTCTCTGACAGAGAATATTGGAAAGGACATAAGCATAAGTACCACCTTTGAGGTGAAAGGAATCATACAGTGAATAATTTGGACAACTGAGATGAGCAGTGGTTGAATCAACTGATAACTGAGATTCTGTCAGAAAAAGTACATGGGGTTTTGCAGACTGTAAGTAGAAATGGACATTGTTGAGATTAGAACTGAGACCACATATATTTGTGAAATTAACTAAGAAGTGTTTGGGAGGTTTAGATCTTTTCACAGAAAAGTTTGCTCTATTAGCTTGACAATTCATGGTGTATTCAATAGTAAGAAAAAGTGGAGGGGGGGGGACATTCTGTATGAAGTAATGAAATTTTGGACATGGCATACACATGGTAAGAATATACCCAGATCCTTGACATAAAGAGCTTTGAATTAGGGCTGAATTTGAAAGTGTCTGCAATTCTGCCCAGACACGATAGGAGAGAGTATATGATGAGAGCTTTGTCGATCAAATCGGCCCTGGAAAGATTGTGCAAGGCTCAAGGGGTAGAATTTTTTTTCAGCCTGGACTGTACTTGTTAATAGCAGACTGCTTCTAGAGGGATGGGATACACTTAAATAGAAAGGGTGCAAGAATATTTGCTGATGCTATCGAGGCAGTGTTAGGTGGGTCGGAAAAATGCTAGCTTGGGGGGATACAAAGACTAATAGATTAACAGTAGCCACTGGCAGAGGTGAAAGTGATTCTTGCACTGCTTCTATTGTAATGAGCAGAAGCCTGAAAAACAAGATGCAGGATATTTCAGAGACTGCTGGGAGTCATTGCAGTACAAATGAACACATGGGTTGTGTCAGTGTAGCTAAGAATAGAAACAGGTGCATGTATACTTGCGTGTACACCAATGCTAGGAGTTTGGTAAATAAATTTTATGGATTTGAGGTATTGCTCAAAACATCAAGGGTGGATATTGTTGGGATATCAGAGACGTAGTGTCACACAGATATAAGGAATGCAGAACTGGAATTTGGGGAGTACAACATCTATAGAAAGGATAGACAGAATAGGAAGGGAGGAGGGGTTATGCTATTAGTTAAGAAACACATAAAATCCAAGGAAATGAAGCCTGTCGATATCGCTGGACAGTGCAGTGTCAAGTCAGTTTGGGTGATATAAGCATTGGGAGATCAAAATTGAGAGTAGGAATGTACTATAGGCCTAATGACTCTGATGAGTACAATAAGAAACTGTACAGGGAAATAGAGTGGGCCAGTACATCAGAGAGAGTCTTATAATGGGGAATTTTAATTTCTCAGATATTGACTGGAATTTGTGGATTGGTCACTCACACACTAGCAAGGCTTTTGTGGATTTATTAGATGATTGTTTTCTACTTCAGCATATTCGGGAGGCAACTAGAGGGAGTAATACTCTTGATTTAATTATCAGTAGTGATTCTTCATGCATTAAGAATCTGCAGATAAAGGAACCACTAGGTGGCAGTGATCACAGTGTACTGAAGTGGGATTTACTCAAAGAGGTAACTACCATCAGGGGTAAAGGGAAGGGTTATTGCTTTTGTAAAGGCAACTACAATGGTCTGAGACAGTATTTAAATTCTATACAGTGGGGCCAACTGAAGATGTTACCAACAGCAAATTCAAAATGGGAAACATTCAAAGAACTTATCTTGGAAGCTACTAGGCTTTGCATACCAACTAAGAAATATTAGCATTAGCATTAGTAGAGGCATTTGATGCAAGAAAGCAAGCTTATGCAGCATCAGCCAAAAAAAAAAAAAAAAAACCCACTTCCACTTCACCCCTCTGTTCATTCAAAATACCTGTCCAGCTGAGCCTTAAACTTATTTAGGCTATCAACCTCCACCACAAGGGATGGGAGTCTATTCCACCAACCAACCACCCGCTGGCTAAAGGCAAATTTCCGCACGTTTATCCTACATCTGTCTTTCCTCAATTTGAATTTATGCCCTCTCAGGTGATTTTTCTGAGCTAGAGGAAGAATCCCATCAGCATTGAGCATGCTTAAACCATTCAAGGCTTTATACACCTCTATCAGATCACCTCGCTGGTGCCTAGTCTCCAGACACTGTAATTTGCAAAACTTAAGCCTTTCTTCGTAAGATCACCCCTTTGTTCCATTCACTAATCTTGTTGCCCTTCTCTGTACTCGTTCCAGCAGCTCTACATCCTTCTTGAAATGAGGCCTCCAGACCTGTATACAGTACTCTAGGTGTGGCCTGACCATTGCCTTATACAATGGAATAATCACCTCCTTATCCCTGCTGGAAAAATTCCTGTATATCATTGACAATACTCCATGAGCTACTCTTGCAGCCCGTCTGCACTGCTCAGAGAACTTCATATCTGCCTGCACAACCACCCCCAAGTCCCTTTCATTCTCTACCACTGTCAGTGTAGTACCACAGAGTTGATACGTTGCTCTGGGGTTGCTGTTTCCCATGGGCAGTACTTTACATTTGTCAATGTTAAACTTCATTTGCCACCTCTCAGCCCATCTGCTCAACCTTTCCAGATCCTGTTGCAGCAGCATAGTGTCAGTAGTGTCCTTGACAACCCTGCCAACCTTTGTATCATCTGCAAACTTGGACATTAAGCTTGATATACCATCATCAATATCATTTATAAATACAGAAAACAATAATGGACCCAACACTGAGCCCTGAGGGACTCCACTAATAACATTAGTCCACGATGAGCAGTGTCCATTAATTACCACTCTCTGTCTTCTCCCCCTCAACCACCCCTTTATCCATAGCAGCAACTTGCCTCCAATGCCACACTGCTCCAATTTGTGTAGCAGTCTTCCATGTGCAACAGTATCAAAAGCCTTTCTAAGATCCAAGTATATAATATCAAAGTTATTCCCTGCATCCAGTTCTTTTGTGACTGCATCATAGTATCCAATCAAGTTGGTCAGGCAAGACTTCCCCTTAACAAAACCATGCTGTGTCTGAGCTATAACTGAAGTCTTGTCTAAATGATCCTGCAGTGCTTCTTTAACCAGTGCCTCCATTAATTTTCCAGGAACAGAAGTTAAGCTCACAGGTCTATAGTTACTTGTGTCAGCCTTTGATCCTCCTTTGTGAATTGGGGTCACATTTGCACATCTCCAGTCTATGGGTACCTCCCCTGAGTCCAAGGAAGCTATCATAATTATGGCTAAGGGTTTGCTTACTTCCTTTGCTGCCTCCTTTAATATAACTGGATAGATCCCATCCACCCCGGGTGCCTTTCTTGTGTTTATCTTCAACAGTTTCTCCTCCACTTTACTCCCAGTTATTTCAAGATTCTGTAGCTTACTGCTAGAGTTGAATACACCTCTGGCATTCCCCTTGCTGAATAACTCCTCATGTCTGAATGTCGATGCAAAATATTCATTTAGTTTGTTAGCTACCTGAGCAGGATCATCAACAGTTGACCCATCAATATCAAGTGGACCAATCTGATTCATCCCCTTCCTTCTAGAGTTTACATAAGTAAAGAACTCTTTGCTGTTTTTCTTTGCTTCCCTTGCCAAAGATTTCTCGTAATCTGCCTTCGCCTGCCTAACCTCCTTTGTAACTTGGTTGCATATCAACTTGTATCTATCATAGGCTTCTGTGTCATGTGTTAATTTGTAAGTACCCCATGCATTTTTCTTCTCTGCCATATGCCTCATTAGTTCATCTGACATCCATTTTGGCCTAAACCTTGAACAATATTTCTTAGTTGGTATGTAAAGCCTAGTAGCTTCCAAGATAAGTTCTTTGAATGCTTTCCATTTTGAATTTGCTGTTGGTAACATCATCAGTTGGTCCCACTGTATAGAATTTAAATACTGTCTCAGTCCATCGTAGTCGCCTTTACGGAAGCAATAACCCTTCCCTTTACCCCTGATGGTAGTTACCTCTTTGAGTAAATCCCACTTCAGCACACTGTGATCACTGCCACCTAGTGGTTCATTTATCTGCAGATTCTTAATGCATGAAGAATCACTGCTGATAATCAAATCAAGAGTATTACTCCCTCTTGTTGCCTCCCAAACATGCTGATGTAGAAAACAATCATCCAATAAATCCACAAAAGCCCTGCTAGTGTGTGAGTAACCAGCCCCCAAATTCCAGTCAATATCTGGGAAGTTAAAATCTCCCATTATAAGACTCTCTGATTTACTGGCCCACTCTATTTCCCTGTACAGTTCCTTATTATACTCATCAGAGTCATTAGGCCTATAGCACACTCCTACTCTCAATTTTGATCTCCCAATGCTTATGTCACACCAAACTGACTCAACACTGCACTGTCCAGCGATGTCGACTGGCTTCACTTCCTTGGTTTTTATGTGTTTCTTAACTAATAGCATAACCCCTCCTCCCCTCCTGTCCTGTCTATCCTTTCTGTAAACGTTGTACTCCCCAAATTGCAGTTCTGCATCCCTTATATCTGTGTGACACCACGTCTCTGATATCCCAACAATATCTGCCTTTGATGTTTTCAGCAATACTTCAAATTCATCAAATTTATTTACTAAACTCCTAGCATTGGTGTACACGCAGGTATACCTGCACCTGTTTCTATTCTTAGCTACCCTAACACAACCCATGTGTTTACTTGTACCGCAATGGCTCCCAGAAGTCTCTGAAATACCATGCATCTTGTTTTTCAGGCTTCTGCTCATTCTAATAGAAGCAGTGCAAGAATCTCTTTCACCTCTGCCAGTGGCTACTGTCAATCTATTGGTCTTTGTCTCCCCCCAAGCTAGCAGTTTTCCGACCCACCTAACACTGCCTCGATAGCATCAGCAAATATTCTTGCACCCTTTCTATTTAAGTGTATGCCATCCCTGTAGAAACAATCTCTCCTGTTAACAAGTACAGTCCAGGCTGAAAAAAATTCTACCCCTTGAGCCTTGCACAATCTTTCCAGGGCCGAATTGATCGACAAGGCTCTCATCATATACTCCCTCCTATCGTATCTGGGCAGAATTGCACACACTTTCAAATTCAACCCTAATTCTCGGCTTTTGTTCAACAGTGACCTGTACTTGTTAAGTAATTCTGCCGGTCTCCTACTCTTAATATCATTAGTGCCAACGTGTACAACTATATCACCTTTTGTGCCCTTAAAAGATGATATTCGCTCTACAACGTCATCAACCTTTGCCCCTGGCAGACATACCCTGGTCCTGTTCCACCTATCTTTTTTACAAAGCATGTTCCCCGTTTCCCTGACAATAGAGTCACCAACAACTACTAGTTCCTTCGGGACCAGCGCATTCTGCCTTGGGGGTTGCCTCTGTGTCACGTGATGTCCAAATGCAAGCTCTGGCGTTGATGTGGGCAGCTGAGAGCTTGATGGGCCCCTCAATTTAGTTCCTTCGAGGGCATCCACCCTGTCCTTCAAGCTCTCATATAGGCCCACAAGAACGCTGAGTTGTTGCCTGATATCGATACACTCTTTGCATCGCGCACACACAAAGACATCCCCCATGGCAGTATCATGTCCCGTACCCGATTGCTCTGCAAACATCAAGCAAACAGTGCATTTTATAAGGCTGTGAGTCAGAGGACAACTGCTCCCCTCAGTTCTGCTCTGAGCCACAGCACTTCCATTAGCTTGAGCCTTTTGCTTTGCTGCTCTGGTCTGAGTCATGATTCTATTAATTTATTAATTAATTATGTTATGTTATTAATTATGTTAAATAAATTAATTATATTACGTTTGTAATCTAAGTCGTTATATGTATTTATTTAAACATACAATTTAACTGCTAACGAAATTCAACTAACGCTATCTAGTACGGTATATAACTATCGTATCACAAAGGCTCGAAAATTACGAACGGTAGCGGAGTTGAAACACGTGGAAACCTTTACCGATACTTTTATGCAATTACAAGGCCGAGTAAAGAATAAATACACCAAATTAATCAGAAAATCACTAAATAATGTTATACTACTAAATTTAAATCAAAAGTTTTAGAAAAACAATAATTTCAAATCAATAAATAAGAAAAATCCACTTAGCGGCTTTGAACACGACCGTCTCTAGTAGCCTCGTCAGCAGACTCGAGGTTGTTCAAGGTTTAGGCCTAAATGGATGTCAGATGAATTAATGAGACATATGGCAGAGAAGACAAATGCTTGGAATACATATAAATTAACCCGTGACACAGAAGCCTACGATAGATATAAGTTGATCTGTAAACAAGTTACAAAGGAGGTTAGGCAGGCGAAGGTAGATTACGAGAAATCTTTGGCAAGGGGTACTCATACAAAGAAAGGCTTAAGTTTTGCAAATTACAGGGTCTGAAGAAGACAAAGCACTGGTGAGGTGATCTGATAGAGGTGTATAAAGCCTTGAATGGTTTGAGCATGCTCAATGCTGACGGCATTCTTCCTCTTGCTCAGAATAATCACCTGAGAGGGCATAACTTCAAATTGAGGAAAGACAGATGTAGGATAGACATGCAGAAATTTGCCTTTAGCCAGCGGGTAGTTGGTTGGTGGAACAGACTTCCATCCCTTGTCGTGGAAGTTGATAGCCTAAATAAATTTATGGCTCAGATGGACAGGTATTTCGAACGAATGGTGGGGTGAGATGGAAGTGGGGTTTTTTTTTTTTTTTTTTTTTTTTTATTGGCTGATGCTGCATAAGCTTGCTTTCTTGCATCATATGCCTCTACTAATGCTAATGTTAATAACATGGCCTCGACAATGCTCCCCACATACACACTATTCGGACTCCCTCCAGTCACTATCTGGTAGAGTAGAGGCAGCAAGATTATACACTACCTGATCCGGAAGTCTCCTAGAGGTTTCCTAATAGGTTCTGTCCGGTGTACTAACTAGCAGCCGGCCTGCGAACACCATTTTAGCGCTGTACCCTCGAAATGTACGGAAGTTTGGATCTCGCCATGGTGTTCATCATAACCTCAAAAGACATCAACCATATTATATGATGGAAGAGATGGGGGCAGGTTGACCAGAACTTAGCTCTGCAGATTAAACATGGGTTCCACCACTTCAAGCATCTAATAAGCAAAGTTGTGGTAATGCGCTGGTTGATGAGAGTCATCTACCACCTACTACCACCCTAAATGTTCATGCGGAATTGGATGAACTATCTACTTATTCATATCCAACTCACCAGCTATAATCCTGAGGGTCAAACAACAATCTCTTTCCAGAATTTTCTTTTGCATATTTGTTCTCATCTTGAGAGTTTGATGGTTGCCCACTTCTTGGGTCATTGCAATGAAACTGAGTCACATTGGCATGGCTTAATAGTTCATCGTGGTACACAGTTTTTGACATTTCATACATTTCTGTTGCATATATTCTCAGTTTAAAGCAAAATTTGATATTTATTCATTGCTCCATTACAAAATCAGACATGGAACATAATTGTTACTAACAAAATTGGTTGTTACTTGAAACCTGTCAGCCTACTGGACAATTTCTGTACCACCATCTATTGGAGGAAGTTTGAACTACAAGATACCCCTTCCATTTATTATCAAACTAATCAAACATGACCACAACAGCACCAGTCCAGAACTTTAATGCCACACCTATTATGTTAAAAAATTATGAGCAAGATCTTATCTTAATTGTCATCATCTGAATCTCCTGTGGATTTCTCCTCGAAATACTCTCCTTGAACTTTACACACTTTCGCCACCGTTGTACCCACACATTAAATGCTTCATGCAAGCCATTTTTCGAAAGACTGCAAAGCACCTCCATTGTGGCTCTTCGAGCATCACTATGTTGGACACAAAACGCTTGTATTTCAGAACTTTCTTCAGATGTGGAAATAGAAAGAAACCACACAGGGCAAAGTCTAGTGAGTATTGACTTCAACAAGTACTGGCATGCACACACATGCCAGTACTTGTTGAACTAGTGTTGCTCAGTAGCAATCAGTGAGAATGCCTCTGGTGGCAGTTATGGAAAGTTCACAAAGTAAACATAAAATCTTACACAAGTCTTCAAATTAAATAATCACCCCTTGTAAATTATAAAATCTAATTTTATAACAATAAGTAACTTAATTTTATAGCACAATACATAAATAGTAACTGAGAACAGTGTAGAATTGTATTGTACTTACATATCTTAGTTATACTGCAATGGTAGTGAGGTGTAATGGAGTTTTTAATTTGAATTTTAATTAAAAGCATGCCTCAGACTAAAGCAACAAAACAAAGAAAGGCTCAGCAGTAAGACTGCTCCAACTCTCAGGTAGTTGGACTAGTAAGTAAGACTGCTCAAATTCTCAGGTCAGCAGTAAGACTGCTCAAATTCTCAGGTAGTTCTCAGCAATTCTTATCAGGATCTTATCTTTTGCACAGTGTGTTCATTGTGTGCAGCACATTATGTGAACTGACTGCAGCAGGACAGAACAAAGCTACAGAAGATGCCTTTTCATGTTTTCAATGAAAAAAGAGAAAGGATATGATGTGGAATTTCAATGTTTTGAATTTGAATGCTTGAAGAAAAGAGTTATAGTCCTCAAAGGAATTAAACAAGAACCCTAACAAGTATTCAGCTACCAACTCAATGCTAATGCCTATTCATAGTGAAATCATGAAGAGCTGAAGGGGGTAGTGGTCCTGCAGGAAGCAGCTATTAGGCGCCTCCGTAGCCAGGTGGGAAGGAGCAGCAGTGCATAGCACACGCTTCTTGATTAGACCGGGGTTCGAGCCTGTCACCACCAAATATGGAGGATGCGGAAAGGTCAGAGAATAACCACCACATATCCTGGAGCAATATGGCCTTAATTGCTAATGCTCCTAAAAACCAAACAACAAACAACGAAGCAGCTATTATTGTTAATTCTATCGTTAGGGGAAGGAGAAATATATTATGTAAAAAAAAAAGGCAGAATAGCATACTAGGTCAAGTTTGCCAGGATCAAAAATTAATGATATCATAGAACAGTTATCTTTAAAGGGTATGAAAAGTAATAATGCTGCATATGTAAGTACTAAAGATATTAACCACAAGTGACATAAGGATCTACTTCACAGATATGAGGTGATATTGAGAAAAAAATCATAAATTAGGGCTGAATTTAAAGTGACCAATTTCATTACAAAAACATGATGTTATTGCTCCTGTATTATCAATGCTATGAGTATATTAAGCAGCTCCTGTATAGCTTTTTAATATACTCATAGCAGGAAACACAATTAAAATGGCAAAAATAACAACTAAGACTGTATGAACACCTGAAAAAAAGTTTGTTGTTTGTTCAGTTAACCATCAATCAAACTTTATTCTTTTGGTTTTTTTCATTTCTAACACACTGCAAATAAAACAGCCAAGGATAATATCCTCTCTCAATTTAGAAAGCAATAAAGATTTATTTTAAAAAGTAAATGTATGGGATGGCAACTCTTCTAACACCCTGTGCCTGTCCCAGACTTGACAGAGATAGAAGTCTAGAAGTATGTCAAAACCACACCCTCTTTCTTAATAATTAGAAAGGCCACTTCTTTGTTAATTAAAATTATTAAAATTCAATGAGGGATGAGTGCAAAGACATGTCATGAATATTACACAGCTTATGGATGGCAAACTGATATCAGCAGCAGTACAATATTCACAGAAAATTTCACCACAATCATATTCAACTATTCAAAAAAAAAAAAAAAATTTACTTTTATTGCTGTATGTGGTAATATCCTCTTGGACTGCTGATAAAATATTCCATGCAGTATTTTCACTTGTTTATTTTTCTTCTCATTATTTCATGTATGTATTTAATTATTATTTAAATATTTTTTTAATTTAAATGGAACATTGCTAAAGTTACTTTGCAGATAATCTGGTAACTTCATTGTGACTAAGTTTTCCCATTTTCAAATTTTTAACCAAACAGCCCATTTAATAAATGGTTAAATAATACAGTCAAAGTTGATTAAAATGGCTCATTTAAGAATACCATCAAATGAAAAACCATCCATATAAATTGTGACATTTTAACTAGATTACAACATCATTTCAAAATTGCATACCTTTGCTATAACATCAAACTTTCCAGCAAGCTGACTGACAATATATATTTTAGAATGTATACAACATTGTTTCTGCTCTTCAGGCCTTTCCTCACTTTGTATCCTAAAGTTAGCACAACTGACTTATTGGTCAGTTTCCACTGTCTATCATTAATTTAAAGATTCCAGGCCCTTACTTTGATATAGAGTTCAACTTTTATTATTGTTATTTTTGTTTTATGTTAAACTTTATTAACATATTGATTCTTGGCAAAGTGTATCATGCTACTGTTGTTCCTGTTCTAACCTACTCCTCAAGTGAAAATGTATGTGTGTGTTTGAGTGAGAGAGAACTTATTAATAAGTTTATCTTATTGTAAATAAACTTCAACATGAAGAGTAATAAATGATTACTTACCATATTCCTTTACTTCAAACCTTGTAGTGGTATTTAGTTGAAACTGAAATATAAAGAGGATGTACATAATCAATACAACAAGATAAACTTATTAATCTGTTAATACAGTGGTTCTCACACTTTGATAACTTAAGGACTGTTTCCCTTTAGCTTTAAAAAAATTTTTTTAATGAACACCCACACTTAACAGAACTACACTGTAAATTTTTCCATTTCTAAAATTGATAAGATCACAGTCTTCCTAAGGGAACCTCTACAAACCACAAAGAAACCACAGTTTAATAAACACAGTATTAAAACAATGTGGAAACAAAATTTTTATTATATTAATATGGTAGGACCTGCACTAACTCACTAATTTGGAAGAGGGGATTAAGATTTTACTCCTTTACAAAGTAACTGAAACAATTCTGAAAGAAGTTCATAATTTTATCATTAAATTCTTGTTCATGAAAAGTCTCCATGATGCATAAATAAAATACATACATAAAATATAAGGCAGTCAAAATTAGTGAAGTTTTACTGTACAACAATAAGGCAAAATGAAGTAAAAAATTTATTTAAACTAAATAAAAAAATAAATTATTAAACTGTGAACAAGATGCCGGGATCATAAATTGTTAACTTTAACTTGCAGGTACTCCCCCACCTGACTCAAATTGGGAGCTGGATATTAGTTCCACAAGAGTTTTAGATTCAAATAACAGCATCAGCTGTCATCACTGAAAAAAAATAATAAAAAATAAAAAAAATTAAATAAATATATATATATATATATATATATATATATTTTTTATATATATATATATATTTTTTATATATATATATATATATTTTTTTTTATATATATATACCAAAAACAAGCTACAGGGATCAAACTGCAATATGATTTTCTTTAGTATAAATCGTTCATTACACCTAATTTTTTTTTTTTTTTTTTGGGTTAATATTTTTCCTAGAGTTATACAAATTAGTGCAATATAAAACAGAATAATAGGAGGTGCCTTTATTAAAATATTATTACATGTCTAAGTCTCCAGGAATGAAGAGACTCCACAAAAGAGTTTCTAGAACAAGATGTCCAGCTGAGACTAAGAATTTTGAAAGACTGTTAGAAATGAGGAAGAAGGGGGAGGAAAAAGGGAGAGGAAATAGGAAGAAAACCAAAGAAAGGGAGAAAGAAAATATCTGATAGATACAAAAAAAAAAAAAAATTTTGTGAACACTTTTCTTGAAGACTGGAAGAAAAATGGACAGGAAGTCGTCTGTTAGATGATAAGTACAGTGGCATTGATATCCATCATTAATTGGTTTTTTACAATTGCAACAAATAACAAAACAGTAGATATGGAGTTACAGACTCGCGTGCTTTGTGAAGAAATCAAAATTAAGCACAAACTAATTTTCAGATAAACTACAATAAAACTAGTTTAACAACATTTTTAGTGATTGAAACACACACTGTGCATATAAATATATTCCTCAAAGGGTCAATCACCTTCTATCTACATATCAGAAACTTAAAACCCATAAATTGAAGATAAAATATTCATTGCATCCCTGACATGGCCGAGGTGAGTAGTCTAGGCACATCAGATCATAACTCGGTGTCAGTCTCTTCTCCAGTGAAGCCTTTCTCTAATGGCCATTCTCTACCTCACGTTGTTTAACATTACAAGAATGCAAATTGGGATGATCTGCAAGATTTCTTTTCGTCTTTTACTTGGATTACTGTTTCAAATCTTCTGATGTTAATGTTTCCTCGGATCATGTCAGTGAAATTATTCTTCTTGGGATAAAATCCCTTATTCCACACACACCATCTAAAAATCTCTTCCTTTATCTAAATCTTGGTTTTTCCAATAAATGTGCTAAGGCTGTTCAAGATAAGAATGTTGCATATCACAATTGGCTTGTATCCAAATCTCCAGGTTCATTTTCTGCCTACATCAAGCTCATAACAATTGTAAAGCAGTTAATAATCAGTCCAAACTAGATTTCGAACAGGCTAAGAGTAGAACCCTTACTTCTTGTCTAAATGGTAGCTGAGCATTCTGGTCTCTTGTCAAAGCTACTAACCACAACTTTTGCCCATCTCTGTTCCCAACCTCTGTCAAAAGCAGATGGTTCTATTTCCACTTCAATATCAATGCTTCCTATGGTTCGTCAAAAGATTATCAGAAGGATTTTTGATTAATCTTGATGCTAAGAAAGCTCCAGATCCTGATGGTATTTCTCCTGAACTTTCTCCTGTTCTGTGTCACCTTTTTTCACTTTCTTATTCCAAAGGTTTTTCTTCTGCTTGGAAATTTGAACATATCCAGCCAGTTCCTAAAAAAAGGGTGACAAACTGCTCCCATCTAATTATCGTCGCATTGCAATTACTTCTACTCTTTCTAAAGTAATAGAAAATCAATTAACAGCCAACTCTTAAACTATCTAGAAACTTTCCATCTCATCAACGATCACCAGTATGGATTCTGACAGTGTCAATCCACTGGTAATATTCTGTTTGTTGTTGTTTGTTATTTGGTTTTTAGGAGCATTAGCAACTAAGGCCATACTGCTCCGGGGATATGCAGTGGTCATTCCCTGACCTTTCCGCATCCTCCGTATTCGGTGATCACGGGCTTGAACCCTGGTCTAATCAAGAAGCGTGTGCTACGCACTGCTGCTCCTGCCCACCTGGCTACAGAGGCGCCTGGTGATATTCTGGCTTATGTTACCCATTTATGGAAAAATTCAATGGAAAAGTTTGGAAACACTCAAGAAGTTGCTCTTGACATTTCAAAGGCTTTCAATTGTGTTTGGCATAAAGATCTGCTAATTAAGCTTCCATCTTATAGTTTTCCAACTGTTTTTGTAATTGGGTATCCAGTTTTCTCTCTGACTACTCGCTGTGGGTGATAGTTCTCTGTCTTCTAACTTCTCCACTAATGGTGGTGTTCCCCAAGGTTCAGTTCTTTCTTCCACTCTTTTCCCTCTTGTATATTACTTTCTTCCACTGACTGGAAATCCTCTCCATAGTTTTGCTGATGATAGCACATTGCATTCCACCTTCCAGTTTGAAACCTTGCCCTGCTCACACAGTTTTAACTTCTTGAATATCTACTACAAATTCCTTAAATACTGATCTCCAAGTAATTCTCCAGTGTGGCAAAGATAACTTAGTTGATTTCAATCCTTCTAAAACCCAGTCCTGTCTTATATCTCACAAAAAGGATTCTTCTGCTCCTATGCTTATCTTCGATGACACTCCAATTTCAAGCAAGGTTATATATCTCTATAGAGAATTACCTGACTTCTAATCTCTCTTGGCATAAGCGCATTACAAATATTGTTTCCTCTGCACCACTGGGTTTTCTCCTTCGCACTCAGCATTACTTTTCTTCCAAACATCTATTCCCTCCGTACAAATTGCAAATTTTCCCTACCATGGAATACACATCTGGGGCAGTGCCCCCAAAATCTTTCTGACTTCTAGATTCCATTCAAAGGAGGACAGTTAGGTTAATTAATGACTCATTTCTAACAGAATCTCTCCTCTCTCGGTCTCATATGCATTCTGTTTCTGCTGCATGCCTTTTCTATAGATACTTCCATGGGCACTGTTCTTCTGAATTGGCTTCTATAATTCTTGCTCTCTCTCTCTCTTCCAAAGTACTCTGAACACAAGCTGCAACCAGTCAACAAGCTTTCACTGTCAAACTTATGACTCACAGAACCAACTTTTCTTCTTCCTCGTTTATTCGTTTAGTTTCAATTCTCTGGAACAACCTTCCTCCATATGCATTTCCCAAAAATTACAATCTACAGAAGTTAGAGTCTAATGTCAAGAAATATCTTCTTTCATCTTCTCAAAGTTCAACCCATGCATAATACTAAGTACTATTGCTTCTATTACTTCTCGTGTTTGGGGTTTTTATAAAAGAAAAAACCCATTGCAGAAAATGTCTGTTACAGAATACCTTATTTTTCTTTTCTACTGCAGTCCCATCTACTTTTAACACACCTAAGATGTATTTCCAAAAACTGCTGTAAACCACATCCAAGCTGTTACTGTGTGTGCCTTGCAAAATTAAATTTACAAAAGAAGATGGTAAAGAAGATGGGTTTAAATTTACAAAAGAAGATGGGTTTTTTCTTTTATGAAAACGTTTGGGGTTTTCATAAAAGAAAAAACCTATTGCAGAAAATGTCTGTCACAGAACAGCCTTATTGTAAACCAGATCCAAGATGTTAGTGTGTGTGTCATGCAAAATTAAATTTACGAAAGAAGATGGTAAACGTGGCCATGCAGAATGTAAAGAGTTTAAAAGAAGTGAAGATGGAAATGATCATCAATGAAATGGATGGGTACAAAAACTGACATTTTAGGAGCAACCAAAGTCATGTGGACAGACAAGGTCATTTCAACACTAGAAATAGGTCTCTGGTTGTTTCTTCTAAGTGTGACCAAGTAAAAGAACAAGGTATCGCTGTTCTACTGAATAAGGAATGTTCGAGGTCTCTTCTTGGATACAATCCTAATAATAGTAGAATGATGACGGTTAGACTCAAGTTTGACTCTGAGTTATGCTCAGAGCCAACCAGTAAATCTCACAGCTTTAGTTGCATATTCACCAACATCAATAGCCACAGATGAAGATATGGATGTTTATTATGGAAACCTCCAAGCAACTCTTGACCTGGTCTCAAAAAAGGATATTTTGATATTCAATGGTGATTTAAATAGGCAAGTAGTGAAAAGTAGGCAAGACAATTTCTTCTAGTCTGGAATGTGGAAGGTTTTGTCTTGGCACTAGAAATGAATGGGAAGAAAGATTAATTGAATTTTTTCATCTGAACAGTCTTGTCATATGCAACACCTGCTTTCAGCAACACCTGAGAAGACTCTACACATGGAAATCTCCTGATCATAAAACAAGGAATCAAATTTATTACATCCTCATTCAGCAAAGATGGTGTTCCAATATTCTCACAGCAAAGACACTTCCTGGTGCAGAATGTGGCACTTATTGTCAGCTATTTCACATCAATCTCAAGCTGAAGCTGAAAAAGATCATGAATATATATTCCCTAGATGGCTGGATGTAGAAAGTCTTCCCAATGATTTTATTACTGAAACAAGCAATCATTTTCAAGCTCTATTAGAACTGGATGAAAAAAATGCTGCCTGAGGAAATGTAGGAAAATACAAAAAGCATTATTAAGGATTTAGCAAATAGATACATAAGAGAAAGGAAAAAGATTAAGCAGCAATGGGTTACAGAAGCCACTTTTAAACTTACTGAACAGAGAAGAATTGGCAAAGCCCAAAGTGTGCAGGGAAACGAAGATTATCAGAAACTGAGCAAAATCATTAAGTGCTGTTTAAATCATGACAAACAGGATTATATCAACTGGAAGTGCAAAGAAACTGAATTACACAACAAAAAAAACAACACAAAGATGTATGATGTTATTAAGTCCTTAAGACAAAAGTTCCGTCCAAAAATGTAATTAAGGACTCCAAGGGTGAAACTTTAACAGAGGAAAATGCAATTAAAAAAAAAAAAAAAGGCAGAAAGAATACAGTGAGCAGCTTTTTATGGCACCTCCTGATGCTAATGATCTGCCATTCCATTTTCAAGAGTATGATCATGAACCAGTTCCACTGAAGGAAGAAGTCAAAAAAGTCATCAGAGAACTGAACTGTGTGGAAAGTCTGGAAATGATGAAATCCCAGCAGAATTGATTAAAGAACAGGTGTAAAGGGAACGGAATTTTTTCATAAAATGATTGTAAAGATTTTGGAAATGGGGCAGTGGCCATCAGATTCGAAGGAATCAAAAAGGAGGTCTGTAATTTTACCTAAAAAGGAGGTCTGTAATTTCATTCAAATTACAGGACTATTAGCCTAATTTCTCATACTAGCAAAATTCTTCTTAAAATCATATTACACAAAATTTCAAGAAAACTTGAAGAAATGCCAGAAGAGCAAGCAGGTTTCAGAAAAGGCAGAGGAACCATAGATGAGAACTTAAGTCTACGTCTTATTGTTGAAAAATGTAAGGAATTCAAAGTTCCAGTTATTTTGTGTTTTATAGATTATTCAAAAGCATTTGATTGCGTTCAACATGAGAAACGATGATTAATGTGGGATTCCCAATACACATAATTCAGCTGATTATGCTACTACACTAGGAACAAGAAGGAACTGTTAGAACCAACATGGGAAACAGACTTATTCAAAATCGGTAAAGGTGTCAGGTAGGGCTGCATTTCGTCACCTCACCTTTTTAATCTTTATGCAGAAGATATTATCTTCAGGGGCTCACATCTGGTGAGTATGAGCTTAGCACACCCAGGGTCCTGAGCTGGATATCATCATTCTTCTCTTTCTTGGTGATTTCCTTCTACTTCTGACTCTTGTTTTCTCTCTCTCCTCCCCGTGTTTCTCTGGGTAACTCAGAAATTTTTTTGGCTAGTGTAGCATAAGCCTCAGGCTTCCTTGCACTATATGGCTAATAATAATAATACTACTATTATTATTATTATTATTATTATTCATGCAAGATATTATTTTAATATCGTGCGTGAAGCATCGGAAAACTTAGACATTGGCATCAAATTGGAGGAATGAAGATAAACATCCTTCATTATGCAGTGATATTACATTAATTTGCAATTACAAGAATCATCTGAAAGAAACTCTTGAGGAGAGTTTGCAAAGCAAGTAAGAAAAAGGATTATTTCTGAATGTGAGTAAGACTAAAATTATGGTGATTGGTGTTAATCTCAGTTCCAGTAAAGTTAATGAGCAAGAAATCGAAGAAGTGGATGAATTTGATTACCTAGGATCAAGAATAAATAAAAATGGTACTGCTCAAATGACGTTAAAAGAAGAGAGGCAATTGCTAAAGCATTGGTCACTGATCTGACAAAATTATGGAGAGATCAAGATTTACCCCTAAAGACAAAACTGAAAATCATTGAGTGGATAATTTTTTTAGTTGTCAATTATGGATGTGGTAGTAGTAGTGGCA